>NC_060167.1:24818766-24883018 GCF_021292245.1 Micropterus dolomieu
ACACATGCATACACATACCAATGCACACAAGCTCACTCGCTCATGCAGAGATGAGTGCTGTGTTCCTTCCTGAGGTCCCTTCACACATTAGACCAGCTCTAATAATAAAAGGGAGAGGAGTCAGAGTGGATCCTTTGAGTGTTCAGTTGAGGGCGGGTGACCCACTTATCCATTCCTCAGGCTTTGTCTGGGCCTCTGGGTTAACCCACTTACCCACTCCCCAGGCTTCTGCCAGGCCCTGGAGTGAAGGCCGGCTTCTTTTCTCATCAAACAACTGCTCTTAATAAAGGCCAGGGGCTGGGGAGCCTGAAGCCCACGGAGCCCTGTGTGTGTGTGCGTGTGTGTCACATACAACAGGGCAGAGGATCAGCACAAAAACCCACTTACACGGTACTCAATAATTTTCTGGTCAAACAGGGAATTGCTCCTAAACATTTATCATCGTTTGCTGTATCGACATGCAGAGTTTCTGCTTGTGTGTGTTTTCTGTAAGGGTTTATGTGTGTTTGTGTGTGTGTGTGCATATCAGCTCAGAAATCTCTCTTGGTCTCCTCCACCACCAAACTGCATTTGCATTTTAATTATGTCAATGTTTGTTCAAAAGCATGGCAGGCGCTCAGACATGACAAAATGGAAATAAGGGACTTAAACTGGGGAATTACAGCCCATTCGCACATGTTTTGTGCGACGCTGACATGATGTACGTCCCTGTGTCCCGAATGTGAAACCCTGCTTTTTCACGCATCTTAATCCTGCGGTGGGGGTTAAAGAGGAGGCTCGCTCAGTGGAACCTGAACAGTATCAGGAGCACAGGAAGGAATTCATTGTGTGTCATCAAATTTGCTATGTTGCATTATTTCAAATAGTTTTGTTTCGTGCTCTTTTTGTGTAACCGTTCTTCTTCAGTTTTCCCTGATTTCCCTTGCTTAACTATGCAACTTTTCTGTACAGCATAATGGCATTTAGAAGATTGCTTAATTTACCAAGATTGTCTTCAGTTAGTTGCTTTAGCGGAATAGTTCAACATTTTGGGGAAGGTGCTTATTTTCTTTCTTTTTGAAAGTGAGATAAGAATATCTGTATCATCTGCGTTTTAGTAGCTGGAGACAGGATTTGGTTAGCTTAGCATAAAGACTGAAGGGAAAAGAACTAGCCTGGCTCTGTCCAAAGTGAAAAACACTTCTATCAACACCTCCGAAGCCGACTGAATCATATGTAGATGAGAGATGACAGGATAGATTGTGTAAATAAAATACCTTAAAAATAGTTGATCAATCTCTTCATCTCACCCTTGAGAGAAAGCAAAACAATATTTCCCAAAATGTTGAAGTATTTCTTTAAAGCAGTGGTTCTCAAACTTGGGGGTCGGCCCCACTAGGGGGTGAGTAGAGCCACTTCAGGGGGATGGATGTTGAAGCGGACCTAAAGTTGCATGAATATGGTTCAGGTGGTGACATAAACAAACAAAAGTGCTATGATGCTATTTTTCTAACGTGAATCTTGTTTATTTCAATCGCCTGCTTTGTTAATGATTGCTAAAACTTAAATCCACATTGCTGGGGTAGGGGAGCATTAACTTTTTTTGGCTTCTGAAGGGGGGCTTGACAGAACAAAAGTCTGAGAACCACTGCTTCAAAAGACATTATCATGAAGCGACTTGACCGAGAGCTAATGGAATAAGACCACAAGAAGGATACAACAAACATGTCACTTCTTGTTCAGATTTTGCAATAAAACCTCTGAAATGTTTACTTGTGGCATGTTAAAACGAGTCAACAATATCTATATAATTTTTGTTAAGTTTATTAACATGAGTTACTATAAGTCCCTAGTGGCTGGAGTGGCAAAACCCCTGAGGGTATTGAACAGGCCTTTTTCATGTCACATTTTCACATTTTGATATGTTGTATGTCATAATAGGAAAAGCACAGGTGTAAATAATAAAATGAGTGATGGCTGAGTAGTATTTACATATAGCTGCTTTGGTTTTAGAGTCCTGGTATTGTGAATGTGGCTTGAACAGTACGCAGCCATCGTTAATGTTATTAGTAACACCTTTTGCTACTGCGACAGGTCCAAATGTGTGAAAAAAGTCTGTTGAGCAAGGGTATGTTTAACTGCTTTAGATTAAACTTTGTATTGTGTTATTTCTTTTGTAAAAAATCACATTGTCTCAACTGCACAAGCGCCATCCAGACGTGGATACACACCTAAACAGGAGAGTACACAAAGTTCCCCTGAACTCCTGACACGCTACCTATCCCCAACACTCCCTCCCCTTTATCTCTGCCTGTTTTTTCCTCCCTCCCTCCCTCCTCCTCCTCTTCTGTCTCTCCAATGAGTGGCAGGGCCAGGATGGTGCTTCTGTTGTGTGTAATAAATGCTGTTGTATTGAGCCCACAGGGAAACCCTACTCTCCTCTCTGAGCCATTACTGTCTAATGGCCAGATGATGGGAGAGACACACACAGAGCCTGTCACAGACAAGCTGATATACTGCCCTGGTATGTGAGTGTACATGCTTGTGTATGTGCGCGCGCGTGTGTGCATGTGTCATATAGACGCTGATATACCACCCTGGCCCCTGGGCAGTGGAGGGGGGGTAACAGCAGTAAGTCACTCGCAACCTGATCAAGCAGTGATAAATCTTCTGAAGCCATCCTGTTTCCTGACACACACACACACACACACACACACACACACACACACACACACACACACACACACACACACACACACACACACAGCTCCACCCTCTCACTCCCTCTTACCCACCGAACCCTTAGGGCGACATTGAAAAGGATATGCGCATCACTTAAACTGTCCCCTATGTGCATTATATTACAGGAGAGATGTTATGGTTCTGACTCACTGGAGGTGGTTCAGATTTTTTTATTTTACCATATTAAAAGTTTTTTTTTTACTAGAGAGGTATAAAACTCACTCTCACCATTATCTTTTCCTCTTAATCAATAGATTTTTAGTGGGTAATGGCCAGTCTTGATGAAGGAAAACATGTTGTTGCTATCAGTTTATGTCATCTTAACAAAGTAGCCTTGCTCCTCCTTCTGTGCATCGGGCGCACTTTCAACATTGTAGTCAATGAATAGAGGTTGTGATGTATTTTCAGTGACTAAAGGCTGGTGAAATTCTGTCTGGTGCTCAGGTGGTTTTAAGATCTCAATCTTTCCTCATGGCTGTTTTTTGGAGGGAATGTATCGATGTTATTCTGCACTCCAATAACGCTCAAGGACACAACTTAAAATTAAAGGTGTTTTAACCACTTCTGTTCTTTGTCAACAGTTTTCTTTTATGTTTGTGAAAAAATGTTTTCGAGTAATGTTGCAGAGAAGTTCTTGGTATGCATTGATTATTTGAGCTGGTGACAAGATAATAACAGCCTCTTTTAATTAGAAGTTATTTGTATCCGCTTGAATATTTTATTATGTGCCGAACTGAGTTTGGATGAGTAAAACTGTATAAACTTTTCAAACATTCAACCTGTATTCAGTATTTGATCTTGTTTTTTGAATTCAGACTTCTTTTGTGTTGGGAGCACAGTGGCTGTCAATAAAAATGTTTTTTTTTTATGTGTACATGCATGTACACACACACGCCATCATGCACCCGCACACACATACAGCCTCACAAACACTTGAGAGAATACAAGGACTGGACAGTGCAAGGACACCAACCCGCTTCAACAACAATCAGACAAACCTTGAGAGGCACTGGTCCTTTCTCCTCCACCAAGCTTAAAAAATAATTTGAATACCTATATAACTCCAAAATGTGCTTGCTTTGAATGGCAAAACTCATAAATACCCAAACATTTTTGATTGCGCTCTTTTAAAACCTTGTCTCTAAAGATAAACATTGAAAAGACTTTTTTTTTTTAAATTCAGCTTTGACTTATTTTACAGCACAGATTGAAGCTGTTTAATCAAACCCCTGGTAGAAACCAATTGTGACAACCTAACAAAGGACTCACTGCTTTTTAATACTCAAACTGTGAGTGTGTTTACAAGTATACAGGCGCACAGACATACTAATACGCTAACAATAACCTAGCACCCACTTTTTGGACCAAGAATGGACACAAAGAATAAAAATGGACACATAAAGTTAATCAGAGTTTCGTTCGTCTTTTTTAGTGTTTGTGCACCTTTTATAACTCACTTAAGGGGGTTACTGATATGGGCTTCAAATTTATTTTCTGATAAAACCTTGAATAAGTCCAAACAACGGACACCTATCTTCACCAGTGACACATGAAATTAATTCATATCGTGAAGAAGATGTGTGAGTCGCTGTCCAGGGTCAGATGTTCGTGTGTGTGTTTTTTTCTCTGTCGTTTTTTTCTCTGTCTGGCCTGCGACAGTCTTCCGTCGTAAAGCTCCTGTCTTACCTGAGGATTAGGCGGATCAGACATTGATTGACAGATCCTCCTTTTTCCTCCTCCCCCCTCCTGCCTCCTCCCCGTGCAATGCCGTGTTTGGGGTTACGGAAGAACACAGGCGGGAAACCATGACTACAACACACTCGAGAGGGTCTGCTGAAACATGAGGTCTCCTTGAATTTGTGCAGTGTGTGTGTTTGTGTGCGCACGTATTTGTTCAAATGAGTGTACTGTGTGTATAGGCTTGTGCGTGTGTTTGGCCATGTGCATTTATAAGCGTATGTATATGTGAGAGTCTGTGTGTTGGTAG
This sequence comes from Micropterus dolomieu, assembly GCF_021292245.1. Lineage (NCBI taxonomy): Eukaryota > Metazoa > Chordata > Actinopteri > Centrarchiformes > Centrarchidae > Micropterus > Micropterus dolomieu. The sequence continues at coordinate 24,823,475 of NC_060167.1, forward strand.
ATGAAAGGTGCGTGTGTTGAGCCCTGCTGTCAGTCCCTGCCATGTTTTACAGCCCGTTCGCTCTGCACAGTGATTAGAGCTGTCGACTCTGATGTGATGACATGGGCTGAAACCACAGCAGGGGAGTGAGAAAGAGGGAGAGAGAGAGAGAGAGAGACAGACAGACAGCGAGAGGCAGTTTGAGGGTCAGTCGGAGATCAGAGAGAAAGTTTGAGAGTGGGTTTAAGAGAGAAGGGTTGACCTTGACAACAGCTGCAGCGGCAGCTTTTAAAAGTAGCGAGCTGACGCTGGACCGCGTCTACAGCCATGATGGTTCAACATGCAAGTCGCTACCTGCCACTGTAAAACTCTCAGCCCACCCATTGCTTACTGAAAGTCAGCACACAGGAAAACCTTGTATGGAAAGGTAGCAGACAAAACTGATGATATACAGGCAGCGTACTGTGAAAGTGCATTAGCCTTCTAGAGAACACAGTCAATGACAGCTATAAGAGAGAAGAAACCCAGATTAGTTTTTTAGTTTTAGTCTCTGGGAAGGTATATACATAGCAGCTGACACTTCTTCACATATGTGTAGTTCACAGGCGTTCCCCTCCCCTGTCTATCACCTTTAGCGTGCCCCACTTCCATATGTTCTTAATCGGGCCAGAGGGAGGGAAGAAAGAACTGGCGTGGGGTGGGGGCACTACTCAGGGCCTGTTTGGTTTTAATGCCTTCCCCTGCTCTAATAGAGGATAAATAAACACTGCTCTGTAGTGGGGTGCACAGCTCCTATAGACACACACACACACACTCAACCTACCTTCTGGTTGCGTGGCCAGTCAAAGCTAATACAGCAGAAAATGGCTTGCTCCCCTGTCCTCCCTGTGTGCTGGTGCTGTTATTACTGGAGCCTAATAAGGCCCAGATGCCTAATATTAGACGTAATCTGTCAGAATAGTTTTGTTTATGTAATTTAATTTTTCCAGGCAGTTGTTTCCAATTAGATTGTTTAAAAGTTTTAATTGAATTAAATGGGAGATATCTACATGAAGAGAAATGGCAAAAAAAGCAGGGCTAGGGCCAGACATGTGGGAACAATGCTGTTTTGGCCTGTGTGCGTGTGCATGTCTATGTGTGTGTATGTGTGTGCATGCGCGCTCCGTGATACACACCTATCATTACAGCTTTCCCATTATTGTCAAGCCTCTTAGAAGTGAGTGCTGTAGCATCTATGGTAATTATGACGTTATGAGGTGGCAATTACATTGAAATGTGTTTGACTGTCAAACGCCCACTACAATGACATGTCAGCCTGCTGAGATGAGCATAAAGTGGTTGAAATAGAGAGAATGAAAGAAATAATGTTGAGTGACTGCTTTGCTAAGAAACTGACACAGAGGAAATTCTAGTCAAGAAATTAAAGGCCCCGTGTTGTGCCAGGTACTTCACCATTTAATAACCTTAACTTTGTATTGGAATTCCAGAAGTAGGAGTTGGTTGCTGATTAAGGAGTAATCATTATGTAATTATTTTCTTTTGCTGAAATCTGACCATTATTATCTTTAAAGACACTCCGAATTTTGAGATGTTTGAGAATTTCTTGACCTGTGCCTAATCCCATTTCTACTGAGTTTACAGTATTTATAGTCGTTCTCCTTTGTAACCACAAGGGGCACAAATGAGCATCTATGAGTGATAGGAGTCCTCCTTCCCTGCAGCTCATGCCTCAGGCCTCAAGCCTAGCTATTGTATGAGTTATGTTGGAGGATGTGTCAGTGAATGTGCTCATCCCTGTTGTTTATGTGGCACCTACCCACTGAAAGTATGAAAGAGTTGCCAGGTTACAGCTTAAGGGTTTGGGAGTGGGGGTGGTTAGGAGGTGGTGGGTTGTTGGTGGTATGGTGTGGAGTGGGGTTTCGGGGAGGGGAGGGGGGCTTAACCTGTAATGTATCCTGAAGAAAGAAAAGACGAGTGCGTGTTGTTTTTATTCCAGAGGAAAAAAAAGAGGGAAGGGAGAAAGACAAGGATCCCTTCAGCAGGCAGGGCAGCGTTGCGTGACTGGCGTTTCATAAACACACACACATACATGCACCAAACACAGACATCGCCCAGCTACGTATTCTGCTATGATGTGTTTTCTCTCACTGGTAACTTTAGTATGGATGATTTAACGCTTAACTGCAATCAGTGTTAAAGCGTTCCACAAGGCTCACTCAGACATAGCTGCTCTGTGTGTGTGTGTGTGTGTGTGTGTGTGTGTGTGTGCCTCCTCCCAGCCATAACAGACTCCTGGGCTGTTTAGAGAGGCTGGCTACAATGCGCAGGACAGATGTGGAAAACCCCTGGCTCTCCAGACAAGGGCCTCCTTCATCCCTCCTTCTCCTGTCCTTCACTAAGACGGAGGGACGGAGGGATGGAGTTACTGAACTAACTTCCTGGATTACATCAAACACCCCTCTGCATGCCGGGCTGCCGAAACTGCCGAAACCTCCCACCTCCTCCCTCTCTCTCTCTATCACTCGCTGACTCTCTCTTTCTCTCTGTCTCTTCCTTTGCAGGGAGTCCATCCCTCCATCTTTCCATCCAGACATTGCTGTTTGTGTGCCTGGCTCTGTCCGCTCTGCTAACACACAGGCCTGTGTGTCCCTTTTCTGCCCCCTTTATGCTGAGGTGTTTGTCTGCGTGATAGTTTGAATATGCTGTATGTACATTTGTGTGACTATTAGGTTATGCTGCCAGCCAGGGAAAAAAGATAATAAATTATTATAACATTATTATAAACATTTATGTTATTAATAGTGTAACTGCGCACAAATTAGAAACAACACTAAAAATGATGGAAGAAAAGCTACAAAAGGAGAAAAGTTTTCACAACCAGGAGAAGAGAAACTTTTGCTATTTGACAAGGGATGCTGTAATTGAGTGAGTTGAAGCATTAAGCAGCAGGTGTTTGTGCTGTGTAGAAGGCATGGCCAAGGCAGCGAGCTGCAGAGGGCAGTCAGTAGCCACTGAGCCACGGAGCAAGTTGGGGATAGGGATTGGCTGTTATCTGCCCAGCCGTCTGCAGCTGTATTTACCGCCTTTGTTTGTTGTTCCCTAAGCAGTCGGAGATATGTGTATGTGTGTGTATGTGTGTGTGTAAGTGTGTGTTTGCTGTTCCCTGTGCGGCCTGGGGAGGACTGGGAATTTTCTGTGTCAGTGCTTCGGAGGATTTTGGCTGGAGCTTTGTTGATCCTGTCTTTGTTGATCCCGTGTTGTTGTAGTGAGGGGAGCAAGAAGATTGAGGCATTAGCCATGGCAGCCAGGACTTAACCCTCTCCCTGCCCCCTCTCTGCCTTTACCCCACCCCTGAGCCTGGCCAGTGGGCTGGGCCAGACACCCCCTCTGACTTATCCCAACTACCTACTAACTCCCGCTTAAAAACAGTGAGAAAATGCTCTTGGTTCCCCTCCTGGTTTTGTGTCATGCTTTCTGAAGCGAGCCAACTTTCAATTATTGCCCCTCCGGTTCACCAAGGCACCAGTGGCCAGAGGTGTGTGATGCTGATTGTGTGTGTTAACGCTCAGTTTGTTTGTGGCTGTGAGCCAAGTGATCCAGACGCCTTTTTTGCTTGTCTGACCAGTGATAGCGAGTTGTGTGGGTGTATGTTTGTATGATGTGAGATAAAGCCTCTGCTTTCATTAAGCTGCACTTCTCCACATCTGATGGGCACTCCAGTCTTGGCTCTGTGTTTTTGGCATCATAAATACACATACATACAGTGACTTGTTTCAAATTGACTAGTTCTCAGCCCTCTGTGAGCTGTGACCTATCCCTCTCTGAGCATGGTGAAGGTCAGGATAAAAAGTGGCCCATGTGAAGAGTAAAGTGGAATGGATGCAGGCTGGAGGCTTTAGCTTTCCAGTGTGACCCTGCAGTTCCAACCCAGCAGTGGACGACACACTGCTCTGCTCTGCAGGGAATCCTAATAACACTGGAGAAAGGAGAGAATGAGGAGAAACTTTTGCACCTTGCAGTTTAGGTTGCATGATTTAGCATGTCAGCACTGTGCGTGCAAGTGTGTGTGTGAGAGAGAAGGACAGACAAGACAGGCAGAGAGACAGAGAACATAAGAAACCATATAAAAACATGAACAGAGCTAGTGGGGAGAGAAACACAGTTTTTCTTTGCTGTGTTATGCTGTGCGTGTAACATAGTGATGTGCAGTTTAATTAAACTGTGACCAGAGGCCAAAGCACATCAATCCACTTGGGTTGTCCAGACAGGTGCAAGCATAAGTGCATATTTGTGTCTTTCCTCTCCGTCTTTTATCTGTTTGCAACATTGCCCAGACTTGCCAAAAGTGTGTTAACTCACAGTCTTCGTTTATTACCTACAAACATTTGTGTAAGAGTAAGTGGTTCAATCTATACGGTTGCTAGCTCTACATTTCAAAAGAATATGCAGGAAAATATCTTCTCTCTTCTTGTGGATCTTTCGGTTTTATAAATGCCTTTTACTAAGACCAGCACTTTATTTAAATAAGTGAGATCCCAGGACACACAGAAAGTGATTCCTGAATGGGTCAGAGGAGAGAAAAAAGTGATTGAATCAAAACCCAACACCTGTCACTATAAACAACACAATTTGGCACACATGCCAAAGCAGAATATTTTTACATAACGTGACAATGAGTGTCATTTACAGATTCACATTTTTTTTTGCCACACCTACCTACTTACTCAGCTGGAGCTCATAAAAAATACTTAAAAACCAAAAACATTTGAACATAGTACCATACCATTGGATTATCATCATTACTATCATCACTATAAGCATTCTCTGCTCATAAAACTTGTACTTTGAAAAATAAACTACAGAAGTAGTATGAAAGGGGACTGTTGCTTTATTGTTCTAAATAGACATTACATTGTTAGTGTACAATTGTGGTTATAGTACTTGCTTTTATTTTATATAGTTCCAAAGCAAAAATCTTTGTTAAACAGTTAAAAGTTTGCATAAATCAGTGACTTACAGGAGTAGCCTACGCTGTCTTTTCTTCTTCCCTGGTTTCCCCCTGGCGTTGATACTGGTGTTCACTCTGAATAGTAAATCTCGTTCATTTAATGGTAATGTTAGGTAGTTAGGCTGTGTGTCGGAGATCAGTAATTAACTTGAAAGATATTTAATTAGTTAAATGGTTTAATTAGGGTTAGGGTGTGACAAAAATAATCGCAACTAGTCGACTAATCGAATAAATAATTAACAGATTAGTCGACTACGAAAATAGTCATTAGTTGCAGCCCTAGTTCCTGCAAATAGATAGATACATATGAGGCACATTCTGATCCGTGCAAGTGTTTTAAAATGCCCTTTGCAAAATTATTGCGGTTAATTAAACTGCTATGTTTGTGTGTCTCCAGACAGGTTTGAAGCATGAAGCAAATGACCTGCCTACAACCAGATACAACTCTGCCAGCAGCATCGTCAGGCATGGAATGGACGATACGTCACTGCAGTAACAACTATCATGGCAAGGAAGTGATGATTTTGTTAGCCTAGTATCAATGTGAGATGAACAGTCCAGACATTTTTTGATGATAGTCATGAAATGTTTCCACAAAAAAAAAACAATTGCAAAGAAAATAGCATCATTATTTACCACAAAAATATGGTGGGACCACTGTTGCTCAAAGTGAGCTGAGCTACTTCTAACAAAAAAAACGTTAGCTTAACGCTACCTAAAATGAAGGTAAGTTAATGTTAGCTAGAATCCAATGTTGGCACCACAGGCTGTCGCCATCTCTGGCCATGACTCTGGCTAATCTAAAAATGTGCAAAGAGGTGGAGCTGACTCTGGCTGAATGAAGCCTGGTTGCTAAACCTCTTAGCGGATAGTCACTTGTGACGCCACCCGTCTGTTATGTCTCTGTAAGTGCAGACGCTGGAAACAGGGATTTGGACCCAAAATGCAGACACTAAAGCCAAGCAGGTACAGTGGACGGTGTTTATTTAGATAAACTGCATGAAACTTACCGGAAACGTGTGGCAGGCAGTCCAGGGAACACGAAATGTCCAACGCAGGTAATGGAAGCCGACTGGGGATGCTACACAGGGAAGGGCAAGAGACTAACTAACAAAAACAGAAAGAACCACTCAGACTAAAACACAGGGAGGGCAGGAGGATTGAACACAGGTGAAAAACATCCGGTAATCACAGGGAAGACACAGAAAGGAAATAAAGACAGACAAGGACAACAGAGACCAACGATGATCAAAATAGGACAGGAGGTTGAGGGTTCAGGAAACAACTCAAAAACCCAACACGACAACATTGTCACTCAAAGTGGTCCTTAATCATGCATAACTTTAAGCCTTAAGAAAAATAATAATAATATAAATTAGAGATCAAAAGAGTGTTTTGTACCAGGCTGTAAACATGTTTTTATTTCTGCTGTGGAGTTAAATATTAGCATTTTAACATTGGGGTCCATGGGGATGGACTTGCTTATGGAGCTGCCTCAAGTGGCCATTCAATGAATTGCAGTTTTTGGCACTTGGGCACTGGCTTCGTTTTTCAGCCCTGGAACATGCATGCGAATACTAACTACAAATCAAAACAGATTGTCATTTCTATCTTGTTCCTTCATCCTCAGCAGATATTACATGTGGGGTGGATTCAAGGTTTCGATACGGTTTCGTCAACAAATTTCTGGAGCGAAGCGAGGGAGAGAAAGAGACAGAGAGAAATCATTTAAAAGATTAATTTGGCTGGGAAACATGGGTATTAACAAGAGGAAAACTAAACAAAAGACAAGGAAGTGAAGAGAGAGATAGTCCGGGGAAACCAGATATTAAAAGAGAGTCTGAGAAAGATAAAGAGAGAGAGGGAGCGAAAGAAAGAGGTGTACACTTTGTCAGTGTGTGTGCGCTAAGGTCTGTCAAGTTAGTTAGATGACAGTGGTGTGTGTGATGGTGAATATGTGCGCGTACATGTGCACTGTGTGGAAAAGCAATCACACAAACAAATTAATTAGTCTCCCACAGCAAAGGGGTTTGATAAATTGGGCTGCTCATCACCTCCACCACCTCCTTCCCTCTTTCTCTTTCCCCCTCTCTCCGTTTATCCCTTTCTCACATGCCCTTTTTTCCATGTCTTGGTCTCTTCTATGCAATAAACATCTCATTACATTGTACCACTTTTAATTGTATTTGTTTATTGTCTGTCGTGTTCATGTTTCCCTGTTTTGCATAGTCTGTCTTGCCGCACGCTATGTTTACATCATTGCATCCACGCGCGCACACACACACACACACACAGTGTCCTGTTAAGCCTACAGGGAGCCCCGTAGTTCTCCCAGGACGTACAGGCTCACTCTCACTCAGCCCGAGTGGCTTATTTAGGCCTCCATGCCACACAGCAATGCTCCACCTGCATTTAGATTAAGTAATACGTTTTAATTATTCATATTTCCCATTTATATTAGACCATTTAACTGCAATATTATTCCCAGAGTTTGTCAGTGGGCACTCTATATATCCATGGCCAGGAAGCGGAGAGAGCAACTTGAACAACAGAATGTGCAACAGACACACAAAATGTATTCATGAGTTGTTTTTTTTCCTGGACGGGCGCTGGGGGCTGGAACCAAGACTGTGTTTCTATTCAATTATCACACCCAGTCACATGCATGCTAACACACACACACGTGCGTGCACACACACATTCACACACGGAGGCGTTAAGCAGTTTGCACTCATTAAACACTCTCATTATACACAGGAGGAGATCCCTGCAGGTGCAGTTTACCAGAGTTTAGTTCATTTCCTGCTCCTCCTCCTCCTCTTCCTCTCACACATCTCTTTCTCTCTCCTACTATCTCTTCATTATTTACCTCAATAACCAAAAACTTGGGGGGGGGGGGGGTGGGGGGGGGGGGGTTGTTGGATGTCCGGTGTGAGGAGAGGGGCTTTCTGACCCCTATACTTATGGAAAGGGATGTCTCCCACATTCAAGACTTCTTCTAAATTTCCTGAGATCAATGACTTTGCACCGGCAGGGTCTGGTGCTGCAGGTGTATTAACATTTTATGAACCACGTTGGACATAATAAAAATCTAGCAAATACCTGAACACAGCAACATCAGATCTTTATTGCTACTTATTTATTCAGTTTTGCACCTCTCAATGCTGCTGCCATCTAATTTAAAGGCCTTTCCCCTGGCAGAAACTTGATTATTCACTATAATTCATATGCTAAAGTGAGAGAGTCTCTGAATGGCTGTTGAGCGGTATTATTTTAGGCGGCTGAATGTTTCTTTGTGGCAAACCTCTCATTTTCTCTGCATGCTCGTAGGCTTTCATACTTCTCTGATTGACATGCACACAAAAAAGCCCTTTATACCTGACCCATTACAACTTCAGATGAGCCTGTTCAGAAAGCGTTGGGCCGTTCTCTGTGTGCAAACGTGTGTGTGTGTGTGTGTGTCTGAACGCGTACATTTGAGGATGTGATAATAAGGACAGAGAGCACTCTCAGGTGGTGGTGCTGTTCAAATAGTTTCCCTGGACTGTGGCTACCTGAGCACAGATAGTTCTATTGTCTGTGCCCTGGCCAAACCTGCAACCCCCCAAATTTTCATTTTTATGTTTTATAATCTCAGTGACAGCTTTGTCCCTCCTTAAGCTGTTGCATTATCTATCTGTATTTTATATTGATGTTTTTACCTTGCATTACAATTAAAATTTATTATTATTATTATTATTATTATTCCTGAGGAAAGCAGATTTTATGACCTTCAGAGTAAGGAAATGAAAATTGCTGAATGTCATAAATGTATAAAGTATACTTGAGTACAACAGCAGAGTTCAACCGCAAATGTTTTTCTCTGAAAAAAAGGAAGCATTATGAGTGACAGACGGTCTTTGGTGAAATCAGTTTGAGTTTTTAGAAAACGAGCCTGAAACATCTTTGTACTCCTACAGTGAAAAAAAAAACCTGTCAAATTTCAGAATTTATAGGAGAGTCCATGCCAGATGTTTTAATTAATTTACTGTAATTCATTCATCACTGTCCTGGCTTTTTTTCCTTCACAAAGTGAAGAAATAATCCATTTTTCTCTGGTGTGCAGCACTGCAGTCATTCTGACCTACTTTCATTTTCTTTTTCCGCTCCCTGCTGCCATCTTTTTTCTTCGGCAATGATGGAATAAGTTTGGCATTGTTTTTGCCCAGTGGCCACTCTTTAACCAGGTCGATAAAACTGAACCGAACTTCCTGGGTGTGTTTGTTTCTTTGTGTGAGTGGGTTTGTGTGTATTTACCTCAGCTGTAGCCATAAATGCATCTCCCCTCGAAATAACTTGCCTGCTTTGTTGGTAAGTTATTTCGCGTGTGTGTGTAAAACAGTGTGGTTTAAAGTAAATGTAAGAACAGACATTTCAAGGTTTGAACTTCATCTTAGGTCATTAAAGTAAAAAATATCTTTTTGTTGTTGTTAGGAAACTAAAACCATATTTTGTACGTATGTTTTACTTGTAGATTTTCTAGGCTAGATTTTTCTGTCAAAGATGCAGATTGAATTTCTAATACACACTATTTCCACTAATCTCTGTGGGTATATTGTACAATCTGTCAATCTCGTGCGACCATGAGAGTTACACATAACAGTTATGCAGTATGTCGACACCCTTAAGTTTAACAAAACAGTTACCTTTGGATAAGAGAGTAAGAAATAGTCTAATAAAAAAAGAGTTTTTGTGATAAATGATGCACCCTCGCCCCTGTCAGTGTGCCAAATCCTCTCTCTCCCCGCTCTTGTTGTCACCTATAATTCATTCCTCACCTCACCTGTCTTCCTCATCTTTGTATCATCTAATTCAGCAAAACTGGTTCGAAACTTTTCTGCTGGAAGGCTCAGGGTGTCAGATGGCATAAAACCCCTGTTCCACAAAAGCTAAACCCCCCTCAACCCTGTAGGTTCAAAGCAAGCCCTTCACATGACGCAATCATTTTGCATTGATAGTTCCAATTCTCACTTGCATTCAGCTGTTTTTGTTCAGCGAGAGATAACATTCAAGGAGTGGGTGATTGTGTGTGTGTGTGTTTGCAGAGAGATGGGAGTTTAAGAGGTAACATCCCACTAGGGTTTGGATTCTTAAATATGCCTCACTGTCTTTTGTTAAATGTGATGCAATAGTGATGCAGGGTGTCAGTGTGTGTACGTGTGTGTGTGTGTGTGTGTGTCAGACAATGAATGAGTGAGTAGCTGGGAGTCAGTGCTGATCGGAGTCTATGTTTAAGGCTGTTTTTCAACCCGGAGGAAAATTATAGGTTCTCTATTGATGAGAGAGGGAAACCCCTCCCCTCTCTCAACCTTGCCATCTCTCATTGTGTGTGTGTGTGCGTGTGTGTGAATAAGAGCATGTATGCCTGTGTACATGCACACAGATGTGTTTGCACATGTCCATGTATGTTTGAGTGGCAGGGCTGCTATCTGTGCCATCACACGTGGATGTGTGTGTTAATAGAGAATGCCCCACGTTGCCACTGCCTTTGTTTGTCAAGGACATACATATGCATGAAGCCTGTGTGCATGCATGTGTGTATGTGTGTGCATGGGTGGGTGGGGTAGGGGGGGCTACTAATTACTAGATTTCAATCATGAATATGTATGGCCGCATCCTTTATTATGGGATTGGCTTAAACACATCACACAGACGGACGAGTGGCAGAGAGAGGAAAAGCAGGGGTGAGGGCTTGAGAGGGGAGACGCCTCTTCAGAAAAAAAAAAGACGGGGAGGGGAAGAGAGGTTTTCCACTGCCACTGATTTGAACCCTCAACCTCCACTGTGCTTGTTTATATTTAGAAAAAATAATATTCATGTTTTCCAACTATCTCAGATATTTAATCACACTTTGTCCGCTTGTTAGGGTTAAATTTTATCATCAACCAAATGACAAAACAGAGTAGAACAAATCATTTTTTAAATTTTACTAGTGATTTATTCTACTCATTCCATATTATTAGTCTATACCAACCTTCGATATTATTAGGTAAAGCAATATGAACTTCTGTGGTAGTGTCCATTCATGTACTGTTTCTGCTAACTAACAAGTGTTTCATTTCTTTTTGTTACCTCTAGGGTTATTAAAAGCATACAATAAGTAACTTCCCGTGTGGATAACTTACACATTACACATCTGTATTATATCAACTGACCATGAGAAAACAAAGTAAAAAAATATTAAAATAATACTCTTACAGAAAGTCCTGTCCAGGGTGTACACCGCCTTTCGCCCAATGTCAGCTGGGATAGGCTCCAGCCCCCGCGACCCTGTGCACAGGATAAGCGGTTGACGATGGATGGATGGATAGATGGATGGATGAACTCTTACAGAAAGTGATGGATGAAATACTTTACTTAATAATGCCACAATGTAAATACTCCATTAAAAGGACAAATGCTGCATTCAATAAATACAGAAATGCAAAATGTAAATTAAATGGACATTTTTTTGGATAATAGTACTGGATTATTATTACTGATGCATTAACATGTAAGCAGGATGTTGTAGATTTAAGCTATATACTTTTGGGCATCTTAAGAGGACATCTGACCCAGTGCTCCAGACCCCAACAGCCCCAAGTTCAGTGTCGCAAACTGGTTGTACTTAGGTCTGAATGATTAATTGTTTTCAAATCGAAATTGCGATTTGAAAGAACGGGATTAGGTAATCGTGTAGATGGCGATTAAAATGTATGTTAATTATACGGCCCATCTGACCCGACAGTCATGCAGTTACAGATTCATGCCGTTGTCATCCTTGTGTGACAGATCTGCGCGTTTTGCCCGCCAGATTTTGCTAACTTGTTCAGAATGTGTTGATTTGTTCGGTGGTCCTTGATTTTTGTGCTTCTACCATGGTTAAGAAGGCTACAGAGTTAAATTGTTTATTTTTCTGTCCATTTTAAGTGTGTTAATTGTTGATACGTGATTGGGAGTCTGCACGGGGCGTTTTATTTTGAAAATTGACCAGATTCTCTATGCCGTTCTGTGTCTGACTTCCTACCCGGTTCATCTGCTCTGTGCTGCTTGACACGCCTTCCGTCAAATAGACTGGCAGTGAATATTGAACTTTAGCTAAACTTTAGTCTAAAACAACATCAATCGTGGTCACAATATCTGGTAGAAAATTGAAAATTAGAAAATTGCAATTAGATTTCCCCCCAAATCGTTCAGCCCTAAACTGTTAAAAAAAAAAAGTGAATAAACGGAAATATTCTGGCAGCTGGGGCACCAGAAATATACTGTTACATAACAGTAAATAACCAACTCGTAAAAGAACGGAAATATTCTGGCAGCTGAGGCGGAAATATTCTGGCAACTGGGGCGCCGGAAAAATACCGTTACATAACAGTAAATAACCAACTCGTAAAAGAATGGAAATATTCCGGCAGCTGGGGCGCCAGAAAAATACCGTAAAATAACAGTAAATAACCCACTCGTAAAAATACGGTAATATTCCATAATGACAAGTCTGTAACTTTAATTTTACATAAAATCTTGTGCAATTTTTGGGGCTTTTATTGTTTAATTAAGAACATATACACCTGTAAAAACAATTAAATTACCTTTATTATATAGTTGAACACTGCTATAATACAAATAATCAGGCTTAAAATTTATAGTAGAGTGCTGCTTTTAATTGAGTTTTATTATATAATTTTACATAAAAATCTTGTCGACAATAAGGTATATAAAAACTAAACTACTTTTGTTTCAGGAGAACAATTCTTTACACTGAAATGTTTGACTTGTGTGGCTTACTTGTTGTGAGCGTGGAACTGAATAAATGGTCTATAAATAGTATCAGATGTGGGAATTTGTATTGTGGTGGTACTTTAAAAGGTCTGTGGGGTGGTGATGGGGCAATGGCTAAGACACATGCCTTTGGTGTGAGAGACCCAGGTTCAATCCCCCCACTGTGAGCAAGACACCTTTAGTTGCTCCAGAGGTGTGCGACCTCAGTTGTAAGTTGCTTTAGATAAAAGCGTCAGCTAAATGAATAAATGTCTGAGTTTGCTCAAATTATGTAAATTTAAGGAAGTCTGAAACTGTCATAAATAACCCTAGTACAAGATTACTCAAAATGGGTTTCTTGTCTCTATTATAGGATAAATGGATATATATATATATAATAATGTAAAAATGTGAGCATGTGGTAATTTTTTATTATGAAAAAACAGGTTTTAAATATGTTTACTTTAGGTTTTGATAATACACCTATAGCTAAGACTCTTCAATCAAGTATCTGTAAAATGGCATTAAAATTAATTTTTCATCACAAACCCGTAATTTTACAGGAAGTTTTCTTTTTTAACCCCATTAAAAGGTGTGAACACCTGTCATTTAACAATAAATTAAATATTTCCTTTCTGTAATTTTACCACTTTGGGGCAATTATATACTATGTTAATCTAACTTGTAATCTAAGAATTATAATAAAAGTCAAAAGCTGTGAAATTACAGTAATTATGGCTGTTTTCAATGATCAAAACTGTGTTTCGACAGTTTACAATACTTGTAGACACTGTTTACTGATTAAAATAACATTTATTCAATGTTTTTATTTTCCAAATATCCATAATTAAAGGAGATATTTGTCAATTAACAAGAAAATCTATGTCAAGTTACAGAACAAATGTTTTTTGTTACGGTTAACTGTTACTAATTGTACCAAGTTTAAGAAATGTTTTTACAGTATTAAACTGAAAATACGGGAAATTCCTGAATGTATTGTAACAGTTTGTCAAAAAACCCAATATTTTCTTTAAAATAACAGAAATGTTATGGTTAATCACAGCTACAGGTTTTTCATGTTATTTTACATTAGACATGCAAATTCACAGTTTATTTTTGCAAATTTTTGATATTTTCATGTATTTCAAAAATACAGGAAAAAAACTGTAAAATAAAAAGGAATAAAACTTTAAAATTACAGATTTTTTTTTACAGTGTAGTTGCACTGTATGTAATTTGATTGCAAATTGGTTTAAGAATTTGCGCCGTTAAAGTACATCCTGCATAATATCTTATCTTTGTGGGGTTGTGTGTCAAAAACTTTATTATAGTTTACACCGCGCTAACGTGAGGCCAGGATGTACTCCAGCAAAGTAGTGCTGGATTTTGTCTGGGTCCAGGGCATATAATGAAAGAGGGGGCACCAAGGACCCAACAATGACTTTATGCCCCAGGGGTTTAACCAGTGGTTCTCAAACTTTTTCATGTCAAGGACCCCTAAATTGACACAAATTAGACAAAGGACCCCCATTTGATAAGAGTTTGTCCCAGGGGGCCGTACCTGATGTGATATTTGCTTTTAGATATTTAATTACAGAAGGTATATGAAACCCACGATCAATATAATCATAGATTCTATCATTTTGTGACTTATGGATGTAATTATAGAGAAAATAAATTATTTTCCTTTTTGCTGGGGACCCCCTGTAACCCCCTCAAGGACCCCTGGGGGTCCTTTGAGAAGCACTGCTCTAACCTATAATAGTGCATCTAATTTTTTAGCTGATCGAATGTTTTAAATGTAAAATCTTGATCTGCAAAATAACTAGTAACTATAGCGTCCAGACAATACTGCACTCTTAAAAGTAGTTATATAGAAGCATTCCTAAATACTGTATTTCAAAATTGTACTTAAGCACAGTGCTTGAGTAAATGTACTTGTCCACCACTGCTCATAGATTATGATAGATGATACAGTCATCTGTTTGGTGCTAACACAGCCTCACATAGACTTTTCTGTAACACTTACTGAAGATAAAACTGAAGAAGCTTTCCCCATCCATGTGGAGAGCATTTAAGCACAGTGCCACTTCATCTCTGTCTCCGTCCCCCCCCCCCGGTTGCCTCCTCCCTACTCAGCTCTTCTCCCTCTTTTTCACACACAATGCACAAACGGTCCCAATTTAAACTTACACTCATGCAATCTGACATGTATACAAAATACCAGGCATTAAGTATTTTTCTGGCTTGTATTGTTTTTCCACATGGACAACCTCAATTACAAGAGCCTTGTCTTTTGCTGTGGAAATCTTTCCGTGTGAGAGGTGGAAGACAAAAAAACAGAGCAGAGGAAGTCATAAGAGATGTAAACAATGTACACAGAAGGTAACAGTAGGTGTTCAACTCTCATAATAAGCTAACAATTAAAGGTTACTTTCACTCTAACTGTCACTGTAGGTTGTTTCTGGTTCTCCGGTGTTCTCCTTAATCACCTTTGTAATCATACTGCGGCGTTAGCAGATGCAGAAGAAGACTAGGATAAGTGAATGAATGAACACGTGAATGGAAGCAAGTGGCACCTATTATTCACCTCTGCTCTCTCTTACTTTTTGTCTCTTTTATTCTTTCCATGCTCTTTCCAGTCTGTTTTGCTCTACCTCCCTTCCACTCACCCCACCACCCGGACATCACACAATCAGAGGACTATGAAAGCTGCTATCTCTCCCTCCCTCCCCTTCCCTGCCCCTCCCCTAGTGTTATACCTCTGACAATAGTCTGGCAATCTGAGCAGAGCTGTGGAAATAAAGGAGAAGGACGGGTTTTTAAAGAAGAGAGAATGTCAACTGTCAGTCTGGCTGTGACGTTGGAATCAGTGTAAGCCATCAAACTTCTTTCCTGTGAGAGAGGGGAAAGAGAAAAGGAAAGAGAAAAAGAATGGTTGCATGTATTTAGCTAAACTGTAAAAGGAACAAAAAAAAAAACAAGAGCAGCACGAGTGCACGCCAGGTAAAGAAAAGAGGCTGGTCATCCTCAGTTCATAGGGTTTGATTTGTCATTTTATTCTAAAGCTGCTCTCAGCATCTCTCCACCGTGTGTAGGGGCCAGTGTGATGAGTGTTTGAGAGGGCACGCTCTTTTTGCATGGGAATGCTAGTGAAAGAGAGAGAGAGAGAGAGAGAAGAGAGAATGAGGCGATCAGGGCCGCCGGTGTTTGCGAGGGCTAACGCAGACATCACAAGTTCCTGAAGTGGGAGAGGGCAGCAGGGTGCAACAGGGCATTGAGCTGGAGAGAAAGAGAGGCTGCAGAGGAGAGGAGGAGAGGAGGAGAGGAAGAGAGGCGGCAGTGTTTGAAGAGAGCTGTTGAGATAAATCAGTATGTTTACGTTCTGGAGGAACAAAGTGTTCCGTTGGCAGAAGAGCACTCGACTGTCCGTTTCCCCTTGGACTGTTTTTACCGGACCCTTTTGTGTGTGTGTGTGTGTGTGTGTGTGTGTGTGTGTGTGTGTGTGTGTGTGTGTCTTTCGCGGCAGTGTCAAGGCCAGTTCTTGTGCCATTATAGTCTATGTCATGTCAATATTTAGGGAGTCTTCCCCCTGAGGGCAGTACGATGAGTACATTAATATTAAGACTCAGTGAGAGTGAAATGAAAGCATTAACATATGACATGGTCACTGACCGATTATATGTAACACACAGTTTTTCTTTGACTATGTTGTAATTGTGGACCTGGTAGACATGTGTGGAGGTAGGTATGTGTGTGCCAGAAATGTAAAACAAACTTTATCCTTGTGCACTATATATTGGTAGGATTGAAGGAGAGGGAATATTTGCTGTGTATTCAGAAGGTTTGTGGATAGTCTGAATTCAAGAGGTCCTCCTGCTTTCTGTCGGATGTCTGTATATGTTATATAAAAGCACACTTTAAACATTGTTTATGTAAATCTAAACTGGTAAATACTGAGGCCTTTTGAACACTGTTTAAAATACTGATACCATGG
Source organism: Micropterus dolomieu (assembly GCF_021292245.1). NCBI lineage: Eukaryota > Metazoa > Chordata > Actinopteri > Centrarchiformes > Centrarchidae > Micropterus > Micropterus dolomieu. Next base: position 24,840,235 of record NC_060167.1, read on the forward strand.
ACGGGTATTTGAATATTTTTTTTGGTACTGACTGAAATGTGTCCCAGAGTATTGGAAACTCTCAAGTACCAGAAGATGGCATTGACTGTTGCTCAGATTTGTACTCTTCTTTGCTTATTCTTTGATTAGTTTCTGCTGAAAGTCATAGTTTTGCTACTTTTAGACTCTCTCCTATTTCGACAAAATTCTGATATAGATTTGAAAACTTTGGTTTCTTCTGTTCTTTAGAAACTGTTATTTTTTAGGAAAAAAAGACATGTTTATATTCTTCAAAGCAAGGTTTCGAAAAAACGTTGTCTGTTTTGAATTGGTACTGACACTCACATACCATATCACCAGTGCTATCGAAAAGTTTCTGATGATACCCAGGCCTACTTTTGAACACTGTGAGACAGAGAAAGTAATGTGCAAGTTTTGATGTGCAAGACTTACTGTCAAGTGTTATTGTCCTCATTTGCACCTTTTTTATTCTTAAAAGCCTAGTTGAGGTCACAGTCAGCACAGTGTCAGCAAGGCACTTATTGTACCCAAGGTGCTGTAATAAACGCCACTGACAGATGCCATTAGACGTGTTAACGTGTTAGCAATGTGAGAAGTGATGACAAACACGCTAACACAGAATATTGCATTAATATAGACACAGACAGATTGTAAAGCAGGGCATGCTGAAAAGAAACTAAAAGCAGAGAATTAAAAAGAACAGGAGGACAGACAGAAGCTGGAGCTGATAGCAGAAGCTGGGTGTATCTCCTCCTGACTCTAAAATGTGTGACACCGCCAAGTGGAACGGTGGTGCAGTAATGCATGATATGACGCAAAGAGACGAGAAGGAAGCCGTCTGTACACTGTCTCCCATCCATTGTTCTTACATATGGTTCGTCTATCAGTGTCCAAACTGCCCAGAGCAGAGAGAGAGAAGGGGCGTGTGGGGTGTGGTGGAGGAGCTTAAAGCGCTCTTGCGTACAAGAGAGAGGAGAGGATGATAGCCATTCTGCTTTTATTATCTAGAATGTATCAACTTAATCACAGCTCCATTCTCCCCTAGTCCTCCCCTGGGCTCAGTGGGAGACACTGAAGGAAAATTGGAAAAGTATCACTGGGCTGGAGGTAGAGACGAGTGGAGATGGACAGAACAGGGAGATGGGGGGTGTACAAAAAGTAACCATACCATAAAGAGAGGGGCAGAGAGACACAGAGGAGAGAGAGAGAGAGGGAGAGAGAGGGGAAAGAGATAAACCTCTTAATTTTTCATGGCCAGCCGGTCGTAATCACAATGTTCGGTGCCCTTAGAGCCTTTAGAGTTGGCCAATTTGAGTGTGTGCATATGTGTGTGTGAAGGAGGAAAGATGGATTGAACTTCATTACCAAGACTTAGGGGACCCAACCCTTCCCCTTCCCTGTGTCCCTGCCTGACTGCCCAAAGTTATAAGAGTCACTATCATAAAGACACATTATCCTCTGATAGGAGACTGTCTTAGGGCTATAAAAACACTCAAACTTCATTTATTTGCCATATATGGCTACAGATAGAACTAATGAACTAACAGGAAAGTGTCAGAGCAATCAAAAAGAATCCCGGGAAAAGTTTTGTTAAGTCACCAATTTGAATATTATTTGACCACTGGCACAAAGTGTGTGTGAGAGCCAGAAGATAAAGTATTGGCCTACAAAGCTGACGAGCATGCTGCATTCAAACGTGCCATTTACTCCCTTCTTCTGCTAAATGGAAATTTTGGGTGTGAAAAAACATAAACCACAAAGAGCTTACAGTAGTGTGTGTGTGTGTGTGTGTGTGTGTGACATGAAAGATATGCCCAGTAGAGTTGTACAGTGACATAAAATACCTGGCAGCATATAAACAACATTGTTCTCACGAGCTCAGTCTAGTACACACTCACACACACACACAAACACACTGAGCAGGTTAATAATGACCATAATCACCCATCCCCAACACACACACACACACACACAGAAACACAGTTTGACAGCACATGGCCATGTAAGGGGAAAACCACTGTGTGTGTTTACACTAAAACACTGCTTGTCTGGGTGGCTTTAGAGCCCAGGCAGAGCGGGCAGCCTTTTTAACAAGCCTTTATAAAAACAGGCAAACACACGCACGCACACACAGCCGTCCTTTCCGCTTCTTCTATTTCCTATGTGAAGAGTTTTCTATATGCTCTTGTTTCTCTGATCAGGTTGAAACTATAAGTTATTATAAATAATAATCACCACCTGTATGTTACACTAAAACTGTGCCCCCCAAAACAGGACATGTGAAGCACCACGTGGCGTGTTTGTTATATCTGTAACACTAAGCTGTGGCTGCTGCTGACTTTGTTCCCATCCTCTCCCTTTCTTCTTCATAGCGTGTGTCTTCATTGCAGCACTTACCTTCTGTTTCTTCCGCTGGGGTGTGTGTGTGTGTGTGTGTGTGTGTGTGTGTGTGCGTGTGTGTGTGTGTGTGTGTTGGTGCAGGTCAGAAAGGCAGCATTTGTTCTGTGAAGGCCTATAAACATCTGCGATCCCTTTTAAGGGATTGTTTAGATTGACGGAACGGGAAAATAAACGTTCTCAAGGAGGCCGGTGCTCTTTACTGACTGAGAGATCTTTGCTAACAGCACAAAATGTGTGTATGTGTGTGTGTGTGTGTGTGTGTGTGTGAGTGGGTAGGTGTGTATTTGTGTGAGCTCAGCCTAAAATGACAGGTTCTTTTTTTGGGCGCTGTTTTGGTGATCAGAGGGCTCTTTTTACATGAACCCTCCACGACCTCTCTTCTTCGTCTCCTGTGCCCTCCTCCCTCCCTAATCTACCCTCTACCTCAGCATACTAAAAACTCTCAGCAGCTCACACTTTTCCTCTTTTTTTTCCCTCTCCTAAAAGCTTGGGTGTTGTTTCTACCCCACCCCCCCAGTTCATACCCACAATAACTCCCCTCTCCTCACCAGCAGAAACTTCTCCCTGTCTCCTTTCTTTTTCATAACACTCCTCCTAATGCCGAGGAGTTGTTGTGTCTGGGTTGCAAGCAACATGTGGAATATATCAAAACCCTCTCTGCTTCTCTCTATTGCTCTCACTTATTCACACATGCACACACACACACACACACACACACACACACACACACACACACACACACACACACACAGACCAATCTGGTAGTGGAGCACTGGTCTCCTTGAGAACGTCCAGCGTGAGGAAGTGGGGTGTCCGTCCAGCCGTGATTTAGGTCAGGGGGAAGCAGGGATGGGAGGCTTCTCTGCTCTCTGTTTATTTGAAGCAGGAGCCATTACTGCTGTCTCTGGGCCATATTTATACACAGACACAGAACAGACGCACTCTGATACAGCCGGACTGTGCACGTTTCTGTCTGCGCGCATTAGTGTGTGAGATTAAGAAAGAAAGGGCATGCATATTATGTGACTCGGGAGGGAGATGTGTGTCTGTGTACAATGCACAGTAAAAATAAACTGCTGTGATTTGTGGCTCGGGCCTAATAGAGGAAGGGCCAGCACTTTTAGCGGGAACAGTGTGCAGTGGTGGGCCTCAACACAGCAACATTAGGAGTCTACAGGGACCGCTGGCTTCACTCCAGTCCAGTCCCAACATACTTGATTCACCTAATGAAAGACATCTAATCACAGAACTGGGGTAAAATAAGCAAGCAAGTCCATCTGCTGTGTGGAGTATGAGTTAAGGGTTAGCAGCAGAGTAAATAAAAGTAAGTGTGTGTGTCTGTGTGTGTGTGTGTGTGTGTATGTGTGTGTGTGTGTGTGTGTGTGTGTGTGTGTCTGTGTGTGTGTGCGTGCGTGCGTGCGCGCATGTGCTCCAGGATAGTGTGCCAGCAGCCGGGTCGTGTAGAATCTGTGTGGTGTAAACTAGTCCCATGGCGTCTATTGCCTGTCTGCCATTACTGCAGGGTTGCCACAGCTTGTAAAAGCCTCGTTAACACAAAGACCCGCTCACATGTTAATTGGCTAATTGACTAATTAATTTTTGCATAAAGGCGCGCACAGGGAGAAAGGCTAACTAATTGAAAGTGACTATAGGTTTAATTACGTGAAGAAAGGGGGGGGGTTGTGAAGGCGGGAGGCCCAGATATGTTGTTGTTTTTCACCCATTTGTCTTATTTGTTTACTCTGGCACTCTTAATATCTCTTCTCTTCACTCTGATCTTCAAATCTCACCCGTCACTTCCATCTGTTTACTGTTCTTTTGTTAAAAATTACCTTGCAGCAAAGAAGGTGAGTTAGTCTACAACCTGAAGCTCTGTGTGTGTTTCTGTGTGTGTGTGTGTGTGTGTAAGCGTGCGTTTGAGAGAGAGAGAGAGATACAGAGACAGATAATGGCATTTGAGTGAGTGACAGTGACGCCAAATAAAAGATAAAAGCATCAAACAAAGGTGCTTCTTGTTTTCACAAACAGTTCCTGTGCATTTTCCCCCTCTTCCACTGCATGTTGCTGAGAAATAATTTAGGTATGAATGCCAGGCTGTTACAGAAGCCACGTCAGCCAGCTAACCATCTGTGGACGTCTATTGCAGAGAGGCAACAGTGTGATCATGCATTCGCATCAACAGTAATCTAAGTGCAATTATTGAACAATATGTAAAACTGACACACACATCGGGACGGAGACAGAGGAATGTGCGAGCGAACGAATGTCTATTAATTCAATTCCTGCCCACCGCTCACTAAAACACCACCACAAATTAAATCGACCAGGGGAGCAGACAGCTAACAAAGGAAATTAACAATGATGCTGCCTCTATATTAGGGCATATGGATTCGCTGCATGTTTGCTGCGTGTGTGTAGCCGCAGCCTCACGCCTCTGTACGCAGAGAGAGGGGGGAGAAAGGCCAGTTTTAATCAAGAAATCCATTCCACTTTTCTAACCCCTCTTCGCTTCTTGCTCCCCTCCCTCCATGGCAGGCTTGTGTGGAAACAGAAGTGCTAAATTACCCTGGAGCAGTCAGACAAAAACATCTTGTTGGGTTCTAAATTGCTTTGCATGCATATTAATTGGACAGAAATCCCTGCAGTGTATTTGGGTTTTTGTGCGAGCATTTGTGTGTGACTTCATGAGCGTGTGCATCTGTGCTGTATCTGTATATGTACAGTATGTGCACGTGTGTACGTGTAGTGTGTGTGTGTTGCGCAGGACCGGTGAGCTATTATAGCTGCAACGGCTTGCAGAGATTTGGAGGTTATCTGTTTTTGTTGGTTAATTGTGAAGCTGATAGTATCGAGGGTCTGGGCCAATTCAAGTGGGCTTTCAGCCAAATTACCTCAGTAATCGTCTGTATTCAAGTCCCTGGATGCTCTCACCAAGACAGAGCCTGGGAAGCCCTGAAGTTCAATGGAGAGGGGCAGATCTGACCCCAGCTTTAGACAGCTTACACTGTAATTGAAATTATTTTTTTTCACACCATTATTGGATTGCTGACAAGATTTCACCCAATATTCCATTTGTGGTCAATTTATCCTGTTTGTTTTTAATTAATGCGAGCAGCTAATGAACTCAGAGGGAATCTTAGCCAAATTATCACATTTTCCTCCATGTTCCCTGTTATCTTTGAAGCAGTAGGCTTTGGAATTGGAGCATGAAATTGTTTGAAAGTAGGAAAGGAATTCACTTGGATGGAGTGCACAAACACTGAAGCCAATACAAGCAGAGGGGACATTGGATTTGTGAATCAACTTTTCATCCACTATGGCTAGAAATTTCAATGACTATGACTAAAGATTATTTGAAGCTGTAACTACTTAGAAGTGGCACAGACATGAAGGACTAATGAAACACACATACTGTTATCAGAGTATTTTCTTTTGAAAATATGTTGATTCAATTAATCCAAAAGTTGAGCACATTGCATTTAAGCAGTTGGCATTTTGTGGTTGCAGCCTCTCACTTCCTCTATCGGTCTCCCTTGCTTGTTCTCAAAGATAAATCATCCCACAGCTGTCCTTGTCAAACTAGAAAGTATTCCACTCACTGAATGGGTTTAGAAAAAAACGAATGAATCGAATGTGGTTGATGTCTTGAAGTCCTCAAATGATTCTCATCCTGACTGTTACTATTCATGAAAGAATTAACATTTATGCATATCACATCTGATAGAAAACAAGGATCAAGCATAACCTTGACAAATGATCCCTTGATGTCCTCCTGACCTCTCTGACCGCAGAGATTTATTTTTTTTCATTTTCATCACTCTATACAAAGGCCCTCAATAACTGTACCCTCTGTGGTTACGCATAATGAACATACAGTAACTGCCTTCACTTCAGACATTTATTTCATCCATCCATCCATCCATCCATCGTACGCAGGGGCTTGTAGCCAATCCCAGCTGACATCAGGCAGGGTACACCCTGGACAATTTTTAGAGACACCAATTAACCTAGCCTGCATGTCTTTGGATGGTGGGAGGAAGCCAGAACACACGGAGAGAACCCATGTGGGTATGGGGAGAGCATGCAAACTGGGGTTTGAACCCACAACCTTCTTGCTGTGAGGCCACAGTGCTAACCACCGCACCACCGCACTGCCCCAGACATTTGTTCCTCATTTGGAAATCCTCATTACGTACGTACCCACGCAGAATTACCTTTTTGTGTGTGTGGGTCAGAGATGCTCACAAGTCTCAAGTCTCTGAGCAAGAGTCCAAGTCAAGTCTCAAGTCATTCGTGTTATAATGAATGTTGTATCAGAATCAAAATCAGCCTTATTTGCCAGGTATGTGTACACATATGAAGAATTTGACTCAGGATTGTACAATGCACATGATGAGCTTGCTTATACAATAATACCGTAATAAAATCAAACACAGGCTACAGTATAGAGAACACATATATACACACTATAAACAAAAACAATATGGACAGATTGAGACAATAGTGCAAAGGATGCAGGAGTAAAGTTATTATCATTATTATGTACATGTACACGTACACATACATGCATTCAAGTACACATACACATACATGCATTCAAGTACACATACACAGTGTGATGGAGCATAGTGTAAAGGAAGTACTATGTGCAAGTGTTATGTACTTGAGGTAGATGGATTTGGTATACAGTATATACGACATGAAAATATAACAATATGCACTGTATGAACAGCTCTGAAATAGAGAATGATGAATAAATAATAAGTGGTAGTCTGTAAATAGGTGGCTGATTAGAGGCAGAGTTACTGGGTTATTGCACAGGAATAGTTCCTGACACTCTGAGGCAGAAATCAGCTGTACTGTGTACTGTGTAGCGCCTACCAGAGGGGAGAAGCTGGACAGGTTGTGTCCGGGGTGAGATGGATCTGCAGTGATGTTTCCTGCCCGTTTTCTGACTCTGGAAATGTATAAGTCCTGAATGGAGGGCAGTTTGCCACCAATTGGACAGATTTTTTCTACAGTCCTGACTGTCTGTTGTAGTCTGCTCCTGTCCTGTAACGTTACACGATCAACAATAAACCTGAAACCTGTTTTTCACTTACAGAGCACAACCATGTAGCTTAATGTACAAAGCATCTACAACTAATCAAGTCTGAAGTCACTGTGTGTGCGACTTAAGTGTGCTTCTCAAACTCTAGTCCCCATCTGTGGTGTGGGTGTGGGTGTTCATGTTTGTGTTACGGTGTGATTGGGAGGCAGTGTCATAAAGCAGCAAAGCGGATTGAGACCATAAGACGGGCAGCGCAGGACACAAAGTGGTATTAGAAAGGCGATGCCCCTGTCACAACCTCCACTTAAACCACCAGGAATTAGAGATTTAGAGCGCACAAGGTGGAATAAAAATCTGCAAGTCAACGTTTGGCCTTTTTGCCACGAGTGGACTTGACAGGAAGCATTAGGACTGAAATCCTTCCCATGGTCTTTTCAGATGAAGAATATGCTGTCATCATTGTCTTCATAGTGTGCTATGCAGGACTCCAGGCCATGAATCCCCAGACAGTGACCTCATATCTCACCCCGAAACCCCAAACACGCATACACACCAACAGTAACACCCCCCACCCACACACATACTTTCTTTTCAGTCTATTTCTTTTCTGGTTGTAAGGCTTTTTTTCTCTTCTTCAACTCTTTTCTATTTGTTTCTGCATCACTGTTGCGTAGGGTTGGTGTGTGTGTGCGTGAGAGAGTGTGTGCCCGTGCGTGTGAGATAGAAAGACACGCACCCACACCTCAGTTCTGTAGACAAGTGAGATAAGACGTCACTGTTTTTTTAGTAGTCATTTAGTTTCTGCCATTTCACTTAGCTGTTGAAGGTTGAACGAATATTCTGCTTAACACACAAACAAAATGCGCAAAAGAGACAAACACACACACACACACAGAGCACGGTGAGAAGCTGTGAACATAAACACTTAACCCTGGAAAGATTCAATGATGACGGATAAAAGAGTGATTTGTGTTCTGCTAAGGGGAAAATGAGTAATCCTATCATTCAGCGTGACATGCAACACAACACGCCGCATCAGTCACAGACACACACACACACACACACACGACACTAAACACTGCCTATCAGGATGATAAAAGCACGCCTCACCCACACAATAAAGCGTTTGATTTTTCTATTTTCCGTGTCATTCATTTTCTCTTTATGCTGTTGTAAACCTTGTCTATTCTCTCTCTCTCTCGCTTTCTCCCGCCGGCATTGCTCCTGACACAACAGCACATATTTGTGTATTCATGTAAATATCTCAGCTAATCTCTATAAATATATTTATGAGATTTAATACCTTTGTACTGTAATACTATGCATGCTGAGCATCGGGTTTTACACCCTCATGAAGACAAGTGCACACACATGCTCTCATACAGACACACACATCTACACACAGCTTGCACTGGGTGCATACCAATCCCTTGGTCTTTCTTTCTTCCTGCCGGGGCATTAATTCATGCCCATATTTCCATCTGATTATGGTCCGGTTATACCCGCAACTAATTGAACATTAAATATAAAGAAAGTTAATGAAAATGTCCTTTATCCCCTCCAAACTAGGCCTGAGAACGCATCCATTAACGCAAATTAATCTGGCCCTGGTGCGTGTTGCAGGGAGAGAAGATATATGCACAGTTTGCTGCTCTCCTCTCCGACCCGAATTATGGTCCGCCTCCCCGAGCAGGACAGTTAAATAACAAAAGATGCGTTGTTCTCCTCCTTCTGAGTATTGTGGTAAGCCATTCCCAGAGCTTCATATCTGGCTGAAAACAACGTGACGCTAATGCCTTGGCTCTCAGCTTGGTGGTTTCTGTCTTGGTGGGTTCTCCTCTTACTCCTGCTGGCCCATACATGGACCACCAGCACCCTCCTGTCACAGGTTTGGACCAAAAACACTGTGTGTGCAGCGTGAGCCCAGAGCTTGCTCTGTTTTATTATCAGAGAAAGATTGTGTGATTGTTTTAATGGACAGGTGTCAGAACTGTACCACCAACATGCAAGTCCATAAGCTCAACTTAACTAATGTGTCATTTAGACATTTAGACTAATAAAGTCTGGCAAAACAATTAATGAATAAAGTATAATATCTGTCACTCTATAATACATCTGAGGTTCTGACATTAAAACACACTTTTCACACTTTTGCAAGATTGAATGACACTTAAAATGTATTGGAAGCACAACTGTGCCATGAATTGTCTTGTTTTCTAATGGGCTTGTTAATTTTACTCCTTCTGAGCTTTTCCTTTCCCTCGAGCTTCCTGTGCAAGTGGCTCTAACAGAGTCAGAGACACCCACTGTGAGCACGGCCAGCAGACAGACTGACACGCAAGGAGAAAGGAGGAAACAATGAATGGATGGATGCTTTCATTCTGATGAAAGGAATAAACGCTAAGGCATTTATTTTGTCTATTATCCCACTAAAAAGCCCTCTCCATTCCGCCCCCCCCCCCCCTTCTCTTGCTCCCGCAGGCTCGTCATATTACTGTAGCATCTCTCCTGGACAGCGAGGGGTTAACTAACCCGTTTAAGGGGAACCACAGAAAACAATACATGGACCCCAAAAAAGACAATGGCAGCGCCTTTCTCCTCCGTATTTGTAATTTAACATCAAAAGGCTCCTCTCCCAGCGACCTCTGAGTGCCAGCGTCTCTTTAATGAAGCGCCCCACCCCCCTTAATCACATTCAAATTGGTTAGTGTTCAGAAAATAGAAATATGTATTAGATAGCAATAAATTTTCATCATTGGCTAAGCCTGCTTCTTAATTGTCCTGTCCCAAGGCTTGGGAATTTCATTGTTCGTTAGGTGCTTAAGTCCCCCATCTCATTCAGTCTCTCTGACATTACTGCTGAGGGCTCTAATGCCCAACTAATTTGAATGGGGATTTACATGATAGAGCAGGGAGCATTAAAATGTGGAGGGAAAGGAAAAAAGGAAAAAAGGAAAAAGGGGGAAACGGCTTCTTTCACTTCAAAAGTCACTTTGTTCAAAGTCAAATGACAGTGTTTAAAGATGCTCTATCTCTCTCTCCCCAGGATTTTGGACAGCAGTGCCAAGTTTAATGGTTCGTTATCTTAGCCCCTCTCTGTCTTTCTCTCTCTCCATACCTCTTTTTGTCTTTCTGCCGCCAACCATAGGCTTTTGTTTAGTGGCACCATACTGTTTCAGAATATATATTGTTTTTGAGTTACTTTGAATTGCAAAACACTTCTGTCATTCTCTATTATTTTTCCCTCATAGTTCTGTTTCTCTGTATGTCACTCAATAGTATGCCACTGGGGGTTTAGGAAGCTTATTCAATAGACATGCATGTCCTTATGAGCGTGCTTGTGTGTTCAGTGGGGTTGTAATATTGGGTTAGGCCTATTGCGATTGCTTTCACTCCAATCTGTCTGGTGTTTCTGGCTGGCGGCTCTCTGAGAGAGAAAAAAAATGCCAGGAATTGTTTTGTGTTTGTTTTGGAGGTATTTTGGATCAGAGGTTGGTAGATTGTGTGTGTGCTTGTGTGCATCTGTTTGTGTTTCTCCAAGTATGTCTATTTTGGATCAGTGCGAAATAGAAGCAGTGGTGATAAAGAGAATCAGATGTTTTCTGATGTGTGCTGTTGGACTGTGTGTGTGTGTCTGGCAGCGCAGACATATAAATGTCCATAAGGCAGAAACAGGGGAAACAGTTTGCATGAAGAATTAGGGATTTGTCAGTGCAGCACCTTGTGCGAGCATGTGTGCACGTGTCTGTTTATGTGTATAGAAAAATGTAGATTTACACGAATGCTATGACTGTGCATGCAAGCATGTGCATTTGGTATTGTCGTGTGTGTTTCCATATGAATAAAGAAGATAAAATTTTCACACCTCCGTCCACCTGTTGTTAGGTAGCCAAAGGATCCAGTATTTCTACTACCTGATACAGGGCCTCTCGTAGCATCCAGCATTACGCTAAATATTAGGTAAGCAAAGCTAAATTATGAGACAGTGTCACAGCGTACTGTTTACCCCAGTTTTAATTATTGTTTGCTTCTTCTTAGCTTATAAACATTGACACTCTCCACCTCCAATTCTCCATAATTAGTGTCGCGCGTCACCGGAGATGAGAGGAGGTTGCGGAGGGTCAGAACTAATGAGAGAGAGGGGTCGACCTTAGACATAGTGTCAGCCTAGGGCAGGAAGGGCATCATCATACAAAACACACAATACCACACACAAATGTTGCAGGGCAGGTTCCAAAAATGGCGAAGAATAAGTCATTATTTCATTACTTTCTGCACTAACAATGGCAATGTGCTGGATTATTAACATTTAGAAAGAAGAAGATAAAAGTTCAGCAGAGCTGAACTGAAATGATTTTGGTAAGAGTCATTGTGGGACTTGGTGTCAGTGGGAAAGGTATTTTCAATTTGATTCTGTCATTCCACACTTTATGTGTACAGTATCCATCCAGCGCATTTTGGCTGTGATGTCGATACTCTGGCCGGCCGTATGCGTTTTAATCTTCCGCTCGTTATCTAAGGATATCGAGCCAAATCTCTTGCTGTCTGAAAGTGAAGGGTTAACTCTGATAATCACCTGTATTGATCTGTGTGCGTTAGAGGAAAAACTGCTGGTTCCAGAGCAGCCGACCATGAATGGTTATTGATTCTATCATAAAGACCGGCTGTCTCCTGGGTCTGTGGCTCTTTAGGTAATCACTGGTGCCTTTTTTCCCTCCTTCTAGCACTCAGACAAGTTCATATCTTACACCTGTTCTCCACATGTGCACACTTTTTAAACACATGGCACCCCAATGGACTTGCACCATAGACTGTATATAAGAAATGGACGTAGTCATCGTGACGTCACCCGTTGGTTTGTGGACTGCTGTTTTAAAGCCTCGAGTTTGTCCAATAGGGCGCCGCCATGTCAAGTTTTTGCATACAGGAAGTGCCCGAAAGTGACGATACAGCGGAGCTAACGGCCGTGTGCGGAGCTAGCTAGCTTGCTTAGCTAGGTGCAACTTTAACTCACGTTAACTGTCATTTTAACAGGGCTGATAACTTTGTCTAGCGAACAACAGTCTTAAAACTAAACGTACTCACCAGAGAAAGTGAACAGCCAACTCCTGGCAGTGCCGAGGGTACGAGTCGGCTCTAGCCTGATTGACAGGTCGCTATGGTAACTTGTCAATCATAGATAATCCCGCCCTGAAACATACTCTGCTTTTTGGTCTATTTTAAAATAAGTGGCACTATAATTTAATAAATGAACATCATTTTGTATTGAAGAAGACATGAAACTAGCGACTGAGACCACAAACTCATCAGGAAAGTGTTTTCTGGGGTAATTATTCAGGTGAGAAGTAGGGTCATTTTACCATTATTTCTAATGGAGCTGGACTTCTTTTTGCAACCAGAAGAGTCGCCCCCTGCTGGATTTTCAATAGAATGCAGGTTTCAGGGACTTCCACATTCGCTTCATATTGTAGACCGGAAGCTTTCCGCTTGACCTGCACCCTAAATCATACTTTTACCCTACACTGGCACTCACTGCCTTTATCTCCTCTGGCATCTCCTGTCTCATCCCCACTCTCAGCACTTCATCCACTCTCTGTTCTTGGCTGCTTTGTCACAATTGCCCATCTATGCATCCCTCAGAAACCTTCTTCCCGAAAGCCTCTTTGTCCACAGATAGACAGACAAGCAAACAGAAAGACATGCGACAAATGAGGAAGCACTCACTAATCAGGCTTATGATGCTAGTGGGCTAATAGAGCCGTGTGCCCTGCTTAGGCCGCTGCTGTAAATGATTAGCGTGGCTCAGGCTGAGCTGTATTAGCCGACCTGCCATCACTGATAGCTCCCGGCTCCCAACTTTATTGCAGTGATAAAGCCCCGCTAGAGCCTGCATTAGAAACAATCAACCAATCTCCTCCGGTGTCGAGCTGGGAATGGCGGTAGATTGCGTTTCGAGGCAGAGGCAAGACTGAGAACTGAGCGAGGACGCTCTCCCACGATGCCTGCTTCCGATAGCTGGGACAAGTTGTGCAAAGAACAAAAGGAAGGTGAGAGACTCTGGCTGTGACTGTGAAACTGAAAAACATCTGACATCCATTAACATGTGATCACCTTCTCTTTTTAACGTCTTCTTCCCCTTCTCAGTCTGATTTATGTGACGGTTAATATGTCATCTTAAGCTCAGACTCATATCAAACCCGAATTCACATCACCATCACTAATTGAATTTAGCCTTAAAAATATCTGACCACACATTAATAATTGTTTAGTGAGTGTGGATGTTTGTGTGTTCTTTGAGTGTTTGTACATGAGTGTCTGGCCACATTTGTACCTTACAGCACCCATAACAGCCTTTTTCTGTTCCACACCAAAAACACACTGCCAACACCCACTGGTCACACTTGGAGGTATGTACACAAACACACACAGATGCTAGCGCACACATCCCAACCCTTGGATTGGCATGCTAACGAGGAAGTAAGGTATATTTTTACTTTGTGCTGGTCACAGGGAGGTGGGTGTGATACAACGTGCGTGCCAGTGCAGAAACAAAAATCACACAAGGAACACACGCAGTCTTACACAAATAATGCACACTCACACACACACACACACACACACACACACACACACACACACACACACACACACACACACACACACACACACACACACACACACACCATGTCCTCACACAAGATGCATGCACACAAAGACACAGTGAAATAGCTGGTGGGTTTTATGCTATGGTCATGACTTTCCTTCAGGGCTGTGAAAACACTCTGCATATGGAGTCCATCTCCTCTATGGTTTAGCACTGAGTCAAACACACACACAGCATCAGCGCGTGCACACTCACTCAAGGAATAATATTCTTTTCCTAGCACTGTGGGCCTGCTACTGCAAAGATATGGTTTCTGGCTTGATACGGAACAAAACAAGTGAAATATAAATGTAGGAAGACAAGGCATGTAAGTGACAAAACAAAAAACCTTCAGGTAACATGGCAGGGATATAATATAATTTCATGAGCTGGAATTGCCTTGACTGGGCTGCGTTGGTCTTGTATTTGTTTGTAGCGCTGTGAGTTGGAAGCATAAGGTATTCTGGCACGGCAGGAAAATCAATAGGAACCGTTGTCTTTTTTCCCCCCATCAGAGCGACTTCCTATTGAGTTACCACAGCTCTGCTAACAGGTTATCAACTCAGGGCAATGTGTGTGTGACTGCGTATATATTCATTAACGTCCTTATCACAAAACAGGCACATAGAAACTCCGCCCGGCTCTGTGTGTGTCTCCCTCGCTCTCCTTTGACTGGGTCGGGGTGTGGAAGTATTGACCAGTTGCCAGGGGATAGGAGCTATTGATTGTGACTTATCCAGCTGTTTATATTTGAACCCTGGGTTTAACCTCCATCGATCGACATACACCTCGCAGTCTGCAAGGTGTTAAACTCTGCTTCCCACTAATGGGGCTAAATGGTTGTGCAACAGTGTGTGTGTGAGTGTGTTTGTGTGTGTGTGTGTGTGTGTTACTCACCTTGTAAAATTAGGGGTTTGTTTTAGAGGAAAGTGTGGTGTGTTTCACAAACACATGCGCAGCAGTGGTAATTTCTCCCTGTACTCAAGGAGAACATGAAAATCCTTTGAGAAAAATCATTCCCCAAACCAGACCTACATTTTTCTATTGAGTCCTCTTCAGTTTGTTGCTGCCATGAGAACTTTGCAAGGTCTCAGAGGTCGCTTGATTTAGTGTGAATATTCTCCATGCATATTTAATAATTGGCTTAATAACATGCTTGTTATTCAGTGACCAATATCTCACTTAGTTTACCTTGACACTCTCAAGATGTCACCCTCATACATTACATGTGCACATACAAGCCTGCACAAACTCCCACAGGCACATTAATACAATGAAGTCGATTTTTATGTTTTGTTTTCACTCCGATACTGAAGGTTAAATTTTATGCACTCTGCTACCACTTTTTGTTAAACCATCAAAAGATTCCTTTAAAGTCCTTTAATAATTCTGCTCTAGTCAGGTTTGTATGTCTCTCTATTTTACGGTGCCATGGCCCTCACACCAACACCCCTACCTGGTTCAAATAAGCAATTATTATGTGTGAATGTATGTGTGTGTGTTCATGTTTGTCGGGGTTCAGTATCAGACTTTTCAATTGAAGTTAGTAAAAGAAAAAAATAACTTTTATTTGGATGAAACATTTAGTTTCAGTGTGTGTGTGTGTGTGTGTGTGTGTGTGTGTGTGCGTGCGCTTTCATATTTTCATCTGTGTATGTCTCCCCCTCTTCCTCCCTCTCCATTTGAAGGGTTGTAATGAGTCATCAGGGAGAGCTGATGTGAATTATTAATATTCAATCATGATGCTGTTCATGAATTAACTGAAGATGGAGGAGGAGGAGGAGTGGACAGGAGAGAGAGCGAAGGAGGTAGAGAGACAGATAGAGAGAGGGAGAGATATGATGAAGATTCAACTTGCGATAGATGTGTAGGAAGAGAGCAGGGCATAGAATAAAGATAGGCAGTCTTTGTCTGGCAGTGTTAGTTATAAGCTCAACCCATGGGACATTACTTGTAAATAATGCAGTAATACACTGTACTGCACTGATATACACAGTGTTTTTTTCATGTACCAAGGCATGACAATAAAAAGGAAACCTAAACATGACCTGCGATGTCTGACATATATAGCAATTGTAAGTCGCTTTGGATAAAAGCATCAGCTAAATGAATAAATGTAATGTAATGTAATGACAAGCAACTGTTTATTGATAAGTTTTCATAATGTTTACTAGGATCATCTGACATTTGCTTGCTTTTCCGTTTCATATATTGACAAAATGAGTTATTTATTTATTTATTGGTCGGACTAACTAGTGTATTTTATTTTGGCACTTGATAATTTGTAATGGTCAATAAAATTAAGACTAATGGTGATGGCGCAGTGGATGCATGCCTTTGGTGTGGGAGACCAGGGTTTGTTTCCCACGACAACACATCCAACAATGTGTCCCTGAGCAAGACACTTAACTTATAGTACCTCCAGAGGCGTGCGACCTCTGACATATATAGCAATTGTAAGTTGCTTTGGATAAAAGCGTCAGCTAAATAAATCTAATCTAAAATATTAATTGTTAATGAAAATGGCAAAATTTTGCTACTCCCCATGACAAGACTTCCACCTAGACTGAACGTTATTTTTTCATTTAAAAAATCTGTAAAATAAAGTCATTTCTGAACAATGTCTAATTTACAAAATAATGGAAAACATTCATTGTCACGTAACTGATCAAACATTTGTAAGTCTCTTATACATGTTGATGACTGCAGGCACATGGTGTGCTGCTAAGAGAGGGAAGGTCAGAAAAATGAAACAGTAGGCCTACATGCTGTCTGCTCACAGACAGTACTCTGATCAAGAGGAAGGAGGTAGAACCAAGAGCGCGTGCACATTGTGTACCTCGAAGCCCGTAGAAAAATGGATTGCTTCAGGTTTGGTAAATTGTCGTTGACATAAATCCAGTCGTTCGGTGTAACTCATAAGCCATGTTTCCATCAATGTATTTTGAAGTATCGCATTAGAAAAGGTTTATGGAAATGGCAAATGTACGAAACATCTTCCTCAATTTGGCAAATAGTTTTTAAGCTTGCTTGGTGTTTTTTGCTCTTTTGGATAAAAATAATAATGCACGTTATAGGAAATGGAAACACCTTTTCCCAATAAGTTCTGATAGGGAATGCTTGACTCACGTGACTGATCAGCTGTTTCTGCTCTGAAAGAAGAAGAAGAAGAAGCTGTTTTTCGCCTCCCAGTAAACTCTTCCTTGAGGTTTATTGGTGGTTGGGAAACAACTGGTTTTGTTTCCAGTTCATGACCTCTACTTCTTCTACTCTGTTTATTACAGACATGCATAAAGAAGCCTATACTACCACATTTTGAGGAAACTACGCTGTAGCCTAGTTTATTCGCTCCAAACCAGTTGACTGAAACGCAGCTAATTCACATTTTCTTTTTTGCGGCATTTCAAAAGTTTGCTTCACATTCACTTGACAAAACACGGCCATAGATACATGTCAGCTTTCATTCTCTATAATTAGTGGCCCACTGGATGTGTGTTTGTATGTGTGTGTGTGCCTGATAGGAGGCGGTGCATATAAACAGCTGTCAGTGAGGTTTGGTTTTGATGTGCTTCTGTGTTCTGCTGTCACTGCAGAGCTAGATTGAGTTTTCAGGTTATAGGTTATCAGATGCTTACAGAGACAAAACACACACAGACACACACACACATGCACACACTCGTATGCACACACCTCTTGGTGCTTGTAAACCTGACCAAAACTTGACAGTTCTATCTGTGTGAGCAGACTCTCAGGCTCCTTCGCTATCGTCTCTCTTGTTCTTCTGGTGTGCCTTAATGTTTGTGTGTGTTGTGGAGTTAGACATGAATCATAGGATCACTATCGTCCTTACCGCTCATCATTCTGCCTCACTCTGTATGCTGTCCTGTGTAAGGGCAAATAGGAAAAATTGTTTGTGTTTAAGGTAACATATGGATTAGGGACCAAGCTGTAAACACCTCCAGATCTGTAACCAAAGCATAAGTTAAGGTTGACAGATTTCTTGCGTTATCACTTTTCCCTAAAGGATTAAAACTGTTGTAGAATTTTGTTAGGGCAAACACACAATATCATTGATGTTTTTAATTTCAAAAGAAATGTATGTTTTATAAATTTTTGCAGCTTCCCTTTTACCTCCATTTCCATGTCCCATTGGCTTTTACTGTTGGTGCTGCTGGTTGTGTATCACATTACAGATGCCTACCTGAATGATTTAATTATTAATTAACATCTGAACTGAAAAAAGAGTTCACTCTTAGTAATTGTCCTTTTATTAAGACATTTTTTTTCTTTACCACATTGCAATAATACCTCATGTATATCCTGTAATTGCTTCATTGAATTTACAGCACATTTATTTAGTGAAATAATCAAACCCAAGTTGCTAGTTGTTTTTTTTTTACAGCTGCATGGAAAAGTTCTATCCTCCGGTTGCATCATTTTATACCCCTGACAGTGTTTGACTTATCTGGTATCTTTGGAAAGTTTTTAAGCTTGACTAGAATACAAAACGAGGTCCTGTGGGTTTGACTAAAGCTCGGCTGCACAAGACGCAAAATGTAAAGATTGACTCAGTGAAAGGAGCTGAAGAGGTTAATGCATTTTATGAGAGTGGCCCGTGGGCTTGGCAGAGGTGCAGTACCCGGTGGTTTGCTGTGCCTGGCACCCTCCACCTGGCCTGGACAGGGATCAAACCCACAACTTACACAGCTCTTAGCCTGCTCTTCAGCTCAGACAGCTACTGCCAGCCCGGCCCGCAGTAGGAACTCCTGGGAGGATGGAGACCCACACACATACAGACGCACATATAAATACACATTTACACTTAAGAATGAATTTACTGACTACATTCCCTCCATAAACCAAACCCTAAATTAATCTTTATCGTAACACTTAACTGAAATCCTAATCCCAATAATAAGGAGTGGCAAAATATAACCGTGAGGACATTTGATCGTTATAAGAAGAAAGAAAAATATGCGCAGTTGAACAAATTTCAGGTATATCAGCTGGAACAATTTGAATATTCTCAAGATGATATAAAAAGGCCACACAATTTAAAGATGGCATTTATGTTATTTTCATGAATTACTAATTAATTTGTCCGCTTTGCCATTATTTTTATTCTTTTTTTTAAGGCTTCTGTTTGAGTAGGGGACTATAACGCTGGGTTCCAGCAATATACTGATGCCACTGCTGGAAATGGAAGAAGAAGAAGACGGATGCTATTGTTTACTTGAAAAATCCATCAGTCTTTAGTGCATCTTCTGTTTATGGATTCACTACTGTTTCACCTCAGCCGGGTGTCGACATGTGTATAAAATGTGCATAAAAACAGTTGGGTGTAAACTTTCCTTTCCCGTCTCTCGCTCGATCTCTTCTAAATACCTCTGCTCTAAACATTCAGGTGAATTATGATTGAAAAGTGTGCTTTACATATGAAACTGTGTTGAAAGATGATCAGCTGCTAGACTCTGTGGGTGGCTTGTGCTCGTGCATGTCAAATCTAGTTAAAAAAAAATTCATGCATTTATTTGCAGTCTACAGGCCTGTGGACAGTAGGTGTTTACGTGACAAAGAATGTGTACATGCGCATGAATATGAGTGAGTGTGTGTGTCAGTGAGTGAGACAGGCCAGAGGTAGAATGGTAGAGAGCAGTATTCAGGGCAGATTAAATGAGGGTTTTGTTCAGTTTGCTCCAGATGTTGAGTCTATGTGTTTTATTTTTACATTCTTGGCCTGTGGCCCGTATATATTTTGGATTGGGCAGGGAGTATATAATATCAGTGGAAAATGCTGCGGTCTGGTACCTTTTAAATAACATTTCCTCCTTTTTCTACTGCTGTCCTGTTTTTCTTTCCATGTTGTCTTTTATTCGGGAATGAGCTTTGAGAGGTGATGTTTAGAAAAGCGCTGCAATGAGACTGGCGGCGGGGTTCAGGGAATCACTGGAGACCCCTACACACACACACACACACACACAGACCCACACACACACGCACACACACACACATACATACAGAACACACAGACACCAAACACACAAGCTGATGCTAAATTCAAGGAGTAGGTAAAGAGGAAGAGGTTACGATCTTAAATCAGAAGGTCATTCGGGTAGTCCTGCGTCTTGGGTTGGCCTTGGGTGGGGAGTGGGAGATGTAGTCTTACTAATTTTTGGCTCCCTCCCCTTGGCCAGTAGAAGGAATTATACCAAAGGTGCTCAGGGACCCACATTTTGGACTTTCCTTTCCCGCATTTGTGATTTATTTCCGAACAAATCTGGGCCGAAGCGGGCTAAAATCTGCGCTAGAGCAGTTAATGGAGTTGTAAAGCTGGGGTAGGCTCCAGGGAAATATAACCACAGGGCTTAAAAAGTTCTCTCTCTCTGTCTGTCTGTCTGCGTCTCTCTCTCTCTCTCTCTTTCTCTCTGCCCTGTGGTGGGTCCTACTTCTGTTTAAAAAGCCACAGTTGCCGGTCAGGAACGAATGTTAGAGTCCTCACATATACCCTCGTTGTGGGCCCTGTCATCACTAATCCTGCATGTGTGTGTATACATGCAATATGTTTGTGTGGAATATGTCTGCATGACTAGTCTGTATTGTGATCCAGAGTGATTTACTCAGGTCACAGTAATGTGGTTCTTATTGTCTGACATTTTAAAAACATACAATAGCTTCTTTACATTCTCAAGTGACTTAAAGTATTTCATTGAAGTGATAAAAGGCAGACAGATGGGAGAGGTGTGCCAGCTTGATAGGGTCCCACTTAACTTAGATTACTCCCCCATCCAGTGCCCTGCTTTCTTTTCCAGGGGACTTGTAAAAGTAACGGAGTTATCAAAATTGTGCAGTGGTTAAGCAACGTCCGGCCCCTAAAAGAGAAAAGTGCTTTGACAAGAGAAGAAGGGCAACTCTCAACTTTCATGTTGGGGAAGGGGATGAATGAGTGCTGTTGAATGAGAGAGGGGAGAGGTGCTGCAGCACTCCTAGTCCGCCACAGACCGAGAGGGTGGCGGGGCAAAGGTCAGTGCGGGGTAGTGAAGGATGAGGGAGTGAGAGAGAGACAGCATCTGGATCCAGAGCGGTTTCCCAGCCAAGTTACATTTGTTTAGTCTGAAAGACAAGAGTGTAGGGGAGCAGAGGGGGCAGAAAAAATGTAAGGCTGAGAGAATAAAAGCAGTTCAATAACAGAGAGAAGAAGGGGAGAACAGGTGTGAATATGTGTGTGTGTGTGTGTGTGTGTGTGTGTGTGTGTTTGTGTGCCTGCATTACATGCCTGTAAGTACTGCATGACTCCATGTGTTTGGAGGGCAATTTTTTTGTCTTATTTTAGTAGCCATCTGTCCTCTCAGTTATGATAACATTGGAAGCCCCTATTTCATTATGAAGAGCAGGAGACCTAGTGGCCGCCTCATGACACAGCTTTAAAACTTCTCTAGCAGACAGTATGGCATCATTTCATGAAGCGAATTTTCAAAATAAATGGTTCAGATAATATGAACTAGGGAAATCTGTCTGGCTGCGTGTGTTTGTTTGTGCTTGTCTGAGGACCATACCTCTCTCCTCCCGCTTCTCACAAGACTCAGGCCCCAGGGGAGGTCAGCTTCTCTTGAAGTCTGCGTTCCACAGCAGGGCCACACACACACACACACACACACACACACACACACACACAGACACACATGAATGTATGCACAGGCAAAATGTATGTGTGAATTTAGACACACACACGCAGACACATTGTAACAACTCATAAACACCCAACTGCTCTAAACTGGGGACGGAAAGGAAAAAGGTTGACACAGAAAAAAGGATACAAATAAAACACTCCTGTCCAGTGAAAGCGGAGTGGAAAGAACTGTGTTTTTTTGTAACAGCGACATGCCAAGAAACATTTCTGAAAGAAAAAGAGCAGCAAAGAGTACGGCAGAGAGGAACATGCATCCAACATGCAGTCATCCAGACGGAGGCCAACGTTTTCACCTTTCAGTGTGTCCTAAAGCCTTCTTGTTGTAGAATACACAGATAGCGCTTTGTTTAGCCTGGAATTTGGTTGTGTGCTCCATAAGCATTCCCCAGCCCTTCACTCGCTGACCTCTGACCCCTGGATGCACACACACACACACACACACACACACACACACACACACACACACACACAAACTGAGATGTGGGGATTTCTAGGATATACAGTATACAACATTATGCACAGTCAGACAGTACATTGTGCTGTGGAACAAGGCTCGGTGCCAGTTTTATCCTTATAAGCTTCTTCTGTGTATGTGCGTACATGCAATATGTCTGTGTGTATTACAGCATGTATTTGAGTAAATGAGAGTTTATGTGAAGGTTGACATGGTTAGTGGCAGCCATTTCTAGGTGATTGCAGCTGGAGACCTACTGAACAGAATGAAGTCAGTTTTGTGTGTGTGTGTGTGTGTGTTTGTCTATATGGCTGCATGACCTGTGATCCAGTGTCTTGCCTGTGACCTCATCAAGGAGAGATGAGAAAACAAGCATTCCTCTTGAGGACAGCAGCCATTCATCACTCCATCTTTGTTCCCTTTTTGAGCCTTCTGTCCATCGTAAGGAGAAATCAATGTCTTAAAAGGATTGAGAAAGACACAAAGAGCACTCTCTCTCTCTCTCTCTCTCTCACACACACACACACACACACACACACACACACACACACACACACACACTGCTATAATGAAGTACAAAGAGAGAGAATCTGTGCTTAGCACTGCTTTCTGAGTTTGCTGTGAGGCTGTAGCCATTGTTTATACTCAAAGTACTTGACCTTGTGATGAAAGGAATGGAACAGTTTTGCACTGCTGCGTTTACAAGCTAAAAAAAATGGGATGGTCTCATTGTCCCCACTGAAAGTTTTATGACTTGTGGAGTTTCTTTGAATTCTTTTCTCCAAATGATCAAACTTACAAATGTATACACAATGTAAAATGACTGCAGTTTTTATTCTGTGGTTATACTTGCCAGCTTTGTCTCTGCTTTCTGCTTTGTCTCTAAGGAACAGAGTCGGCTTCTCAAGGGATGATGTAGCCACACTGTGAGTGATCGTGAGCTAGAGACAGGTCTGAAGTGTCTAACATTGTTTTAGTAAATATGGTGAGAAGGTTAGTTTAATCCCATTTATCTAATTTCTGACCATTAATTAGCCAGGTCCAGGATCTTTTATGTGCGATCCATACTGTACAAGTAAAATTAGCCAAACTTTCGGCATGTGCTGGTGGTTGGTCAGTCAGACCTTTTTTTTGTCATCTAACAAATCCCTTACATTATTAGACTGACTTTACTTTTATTGTAGGTTCAAAAGGTAGGTTTGTTTTTATTTCAATTTATGACGCGCTAAGAGCGTTCATCAATATATAATTTATCAATACCTGTCTGCATCAGTAGTCGTTTGTTTTCTAGTATGTCTGTGGGGCAATGTCGTAGAATTTATGAAGTTTGCCAAGTGTAGAGCAATGTTCACTTACACAATGTTTCACTTGCAGCGTGCGCTTGTAACTGCAGTGGTTAATCCACAGTGTGAGTGATATTTTGTTTTGCTGATGAGGGCTTAATTACAGTTAATATAGTTGATAGCGTGTCGTCAAAATGTATTCCTTTAAATAACTGTAATCGACCAGCGGCGTAATAGCTTGGAGGATAGATATCTGCCAAACCTGAAAGAAAGCTAATTTGTGCTTTTCAGTATTCAGTGTAAATAACAGTGAATAGAACAGCTGCATCCAAGTTTAGTATCTGTTTTGTTTCCGGTGGGGGGGTGATTTGGAGATACAGTATTTTGAAATTAAACAATACTGAGATGTATCTATGCACATTTACATGTCAGTGAAAATCAGAAAGGTACATTTGGGAGTTGGTTTCATCACAATGGTCAGTCATATAGTCAAAAAACAGTCAAATGCAACAGCCAAGGAGCATAGAAAATGAAGAATACAGACGCTAGCCGTCTGTCTCTGAATACCTGCAAACAATACCTGACATGGAAGAATCCCTTAACCTGCTCCTTAAGCAGAAACATTTTTGAAGGTCTCTTCCTGCTAGCTTCTATTTAGCCTGAACTAAAGATTGCTGAAGAAATCTGCCAGGATGAATTCAGTACTTCAGGATAAATCCTTATCATGCAATGTTCAATGTTTTATATATTTCCATAAATGTGGTGATGGAGCAGTGGATAATACACATGCCTTTGGCGTGGGAGGCCTGGGTTGGATTCCTACTGTGACTGTCCACCAATGTGTCCCTGAGCAAGACACTTGACCCCTAGTTGCTCCAGAGGCGTGCAACCTCTGACATATATAGCAGTTGTAAGTCACTTTGGATAAAAAGCATCAGCTAAATGACTGATTATTATTATTATTATTATTATTATTGTTGTTGTTGTTATTGTTATTATTATTATTATTATATGTCACAGTTCTCGTTTTCATTTGTCAAAACTCCTGAAAACAGTATAGAGTGATATTTATGACAGCATTTGGCATTGTTTACATGCATTGGATTTGCTTTAAGGACATCATTCATGGGTGGGTTTAATATTGTGTGTGTGTGTGTGTGTGGTACTCTGTAATGGATCAGTATGAATGCCTCGTTAGCAAGCGCCACTGAAACCCTGTAGGCCCTTCAGAATATGAGTACCATTTTAGAGAGCAGCTTTTGCTGTTGCATTCTAACTACCACTTACACAATATGTTCTGCTTATACACACACACACACACACACACACACATTAGCCCACGCACATGCACTCAGCAAGCACTTGTGTGTGTGGGCAGCTGGCTGAATTGATGAAACGGGATTCTGCATCCTCTGGGGACCAGAAACACACTACTCTATTTAGCATCAGAAAGGCTACATTCACTCTTTTCATCTGAGAGGTGAACTGAGGAATGCCCTCAAGGTGTGGACCGAGGGATAAAGATGGTTACAGAGGAGTGGTGTAGGCTTTAGGTGGCCGGCAGTCTCTACCTGTGGTGTTGTGTTTCTTGCTCTCCCCATTTCTCTTTCTTTCCCTTCTACAGTAAATCTTTCCATCCTCTGTCAAAGACTCACATGAGGCGGAGAACAGAGGTTACAACTGTAAACAGTAGGGGATCTTTTCATATTCTTCGTTTCCCCTCTCCTCGTGTCTGTCATGCCCCTGGTTTGTTTGGTCTCTCTTGTTTCTCTCCTCTACCCTCCACGCCTCCCTCTCCATTTTCTTATCAAACAAAATGGCACTGGGAGGGAGCACACACACACAAAGGCATAGGTAGCAAAGTTTCTCCTGGAGTTTTCACAGCAAAACCAAACAAAACATAAAACGGTGCTAACGCAAAAGAGTGAGGGTGGTAAGGAGGAGGAGGAGGTGGAGGAGGGGGAGGAGAGAAGAGAGGGAAGTTATTTTCTCTGTTTTTTTGAGGCTGTGCCGCATGTACTCCTGACAGGTGGGAGGGGAGATGAAGCGTGCATTGTGTTCCCTTGCTAATTAGCATCGTTAGCGGGGCCAATCCGCTGTGAATGGCAGAGATAGTATTAGTGAGGGTTGTGCGCAGTGAGTGGTAGAGATAGGGACAATAGAGTGTGGTACAGGCACAACCTGTATATGCTAACGCTACATTAGGTCTGATAAACTTGCAGGTCTTTAATGGACTCGACAGGGGAGGAATGGAGGGAGGGGAGGGGAGAGCAAGGAAGTGTAAAGAACTGTACACCAGTCTGCTTAAGGCTTTCCTCTCAGTACTCTGAATACGACCTATGGAGCTCATAAAAACACAGTAGACACACACATAAGATAACGAGCCATTGTGTGTGTGTCTTTTGCAGGTTTGAGTGTAGTTATTTTGAGATCAGACTTCTCTCCTTTCACCTTACCCCTTGAGGGTCATGTTACACATAAGGTGTAGGTTACAAGCCACAGGCTATATGAATAGTCCTGTTGGCCTATGATTCGTATTACAAACACACGCGCGTACAAAAACACACACTTGTTTGATTCTTTTGAGCAATAAGGCATTTCCGAGCAACAAGTGCTTTGGGTTATGTCTGATGCTTTTATGTGTATGACAGTAATAATATGTGTGTATGCGTGAGTGTGTGTGTGTGTGTGTGTGTGTGTGTACGTGCCATAGAAACCCAGGAGGTCACATAAAACTGTCAGCATCATCCAATCAAACATTTTTTTCATACTGTCCTTCACCCCCTCCATCCCTTCCACTCACTTTCCTTCACTCTCTTCATTTCATCCCCTCCAGTGTCAAGAAAAGGCCCTTGAGGCTCTTTCTAGGTAATACACACACACACACACACACACACACACACACACACACACACACACACACACACCCTCTCTAAAGGACCCCTGAGGGACAGGACCGTCAGAGCAGTTTGGAGGGATGGGAGGCATATTGTGAGGGGTGGAGTTTTCAAACAGAAACATCTCAGTGGAGCCTCTCTCCATCCTCTGAATGGCCGGATAGGTGTGAGTAAAGGGGGTGATGAATATTAAGTAAGGTGTAATGGCTGACACCCACCTCTCCTCCTCCTCAGGATACTAGAGGGATCGTTATGACAGTGGCTCTCAAAGTGGGGTCTGGAGACCCCCAGGGGTCCTTGAGAGGGTTCCAAGGGTCCCCAGCAAAAAGCGGAATCATTTATTTTCACTATAATTCCATCCATTAGTAACACAATGACAAGGCGCAGCACGCAGCACAAGGTGACACATTACTTAAAAAAAAAAACCCAACAGAGCTCATTTTCAATTATCATTTCATGTCAAAATGTAACTATTTCACCAACTGTTATGAAAACCAACACAATATCATTGAGTCAAACCCACAGCTAAAGGTCGTCTATAAGATAACAGTGTAAACAACAGCTTGCTAGTACTTGTGCTAGAATGGGGACCTTCAACTAACAGGTGAACGTATTCTTTTACTTTGTAGTGGTCCCTCGAGAGTTTCCCCTTTTTCCCAACGAAGCAGCTCAGATTCGGTGTAAAGTGACAATAACATGTGTTTTCTTTGTGTGTGGTGACCACGGGGCCTTTAGAGTTAAAAAGTAAAGTTACTGAGTTAATGTCACAGTGTTTTCATGGTGGGGTTGTAACTTTTGCAAAGGAGACGTCAGTTACCAGATGAGAATGAGAAGGACTTTTAAACTGACTGACAAACTATAGTGCCTTTCATAAAACACACCCTTTTCATAAATGTGGCAGATGTTCTCCTGCCAGGTGTAGATCAGCTGTCTGCGCTGTCTCTCTGATCCCTTATTTTGTGTTTTGATATAGCATATGACACGGCACAGGTGTTGCCAATGACATGTCCTTGTGTTTTGTAAGGCAACTGCTATTTTGTGGAGAGGCCAGTAAGAAAGTGCAAAAATGCAGCCCCCTCATTCATTTCTATGAGGCCATGGGCTACTAGAAAGGGGCTTGGTTGTCTATCTAAAAAACTTGAAATCTGGTTCAACTATTACTGCAACACAATGTGACATTTGAAAAACACAGTGTGTTGGCAATCAAATAACCTGAGAGTGCACCCTCCTTGTAGATTTCTTCATAATGTGAATGGTGCAATTGTACTGGATAACTGATAATTGTCACATTGGAGAATAAAATATTACTGCCATGATTGCTTTTTAGAGTTGTAAAATCCTGTCTTAGACATTTATAAAGGCTGTACAGTCAAACTCACGGATCCGTTACTCAAACTGGGCTTCCCAGATACTATTTGATCATCTCACTGGTCCAATGAATCCCCACCAACCCAGCCCTTGTCATTGATCAGCTGGACAGGCATGGAATAATACATGAGTTCCAATTAACAAAAGTCCAATTCCTGGATTTAAGCACATGGCTAATTTAAATCCTTTACTCACTTAACTTTATTTTAATAGACTAGGCTGATTTGTGACTAGAGATAATCCAATGGGTTTTATAGTGCGCTGAAATGTTTATGGGAATAATACAAAAAGTGTCCCATAAAGACCCTATCAACAGTGACATCCTCAGTCACCTCTATAGACGCTTTCATCGGACTCTTGCCAAGGTGACGCAGCCGGCCCGAAGTCAACTTCAGTTCTGTTTGTTTATCACTGGGTTTGTGTTTAATAGGTGACTGATATCCAGTACAGTGTTTCCCATACATTCATTTATTTGTGGCGGCGCACTACATTATCAGCGCTGATTGCCGCATATTGATTTCCGTTTCTTTTTACTATTTAAGAGAATATTCGCTCAGCACCTCCTCTCACTCGCTCCCTCTCTCTCTCTCTCTCTCTCCCGCAAACACATTGACAGCGGACCAGTCTGTTTATTGAATGGTTAGAATCATGAACACCGCTGCACAAATCTTTCCAACGTCAATGTCGGAGACCCCCCCCCGCCGCGCTTGCCACAGTTACGTAGAAAAACATTCTTGTCTCAAATTTTTGTTCAACGCGTCTGGTAGTGTGACCTTATCACATTTCACTTTGGCCAAGTAACGTTTCTTGTCTTCGACTGGCAGCTAAGGTTATTTACTTGTTATGGATTGCTTGCGGAAGTCTGCCGGGAGTTAAGTTTAGGCCAGAGTAATGCACATGGGCAGTGCCGTTTGTTTATGTTGTCACCGTTGAAAGCGTCTATAGTGTTAGATATAGCAAATCACTCCAAGGACGTGCAACAGTTGTCATATGATGCACACTAAAGCAAAACCTTTAAATGTTTATTAAATGTCATTAACTATTGAAAAAGTATTTTAAAATGCCCAACTTTACAGCAAAAATAAACAGCCTAGTATAACAAACTGTCTTGGTCTCTATAGCTAATTTCCCCATTCATGACAACTGTGCAACCTGTTTAAATTAAATTAAGGCTTACAGTTATACATAATTAAGGACATGGCCGCTTTGAGTGAGAGGTGGGTGCAGTCAAGGGTGACTAGCTGCTAGGTGTTCAGCAGCAAGGCTCCATTTGGCCTGCCTCAGATTTACCTTTTGGATTAGTAAGGTACTGCCAAGATGGCGATGGCCGGAGTCACTGGGAGCCACCCGCACTGAGCTTCACAGCGGATCTTCAAAAACCTACAGGTGACGTCACAGAGAATTTGTCCATGTTTTATACAGTCTACGACGCTGCTGTACTTTTCTTCTGTAGGTCTTCAAACTGAATTTCAGCTTGATGCTGAGAACTCACTCAGCAGTACACTTTAATTTTCTTTCACTCTGACATAACCTCAGTCTATTTTTGTCAAGCTGCTCATTTAACTAATCAACCTTCTAAGAGTATTTTATGCTTAATTTATATTTTTATTTTTATAGAAAAGAAATCTGTTTATGTGTGTCATAAAAAATGTGAAGTCCTTTGAAAAGCTGACGAGGCTACACCAGGCTTTATGTCTGGCCCACTGGCTAAGTGAGTGGCACAGTTTGATTAAGAAATCAAGAGGACTGCATCAAGAAATTGCTTTATTGGAATGGTGCATGTATGAGATTACAGTTTACAGTGGCTTTTTGGCACTGATGAGCACTTCCCTCATTATCCATAACTTCAGTGCATTACAAATCCCTTCAATAACAACATGTTGCAGGCCTCTATCATCTTTATACAGTACAGCAGAAGAGCATTTCATTACACTGCCACCCGTCATAATCCTCCGACCAGCATGGCCTTCACGGAGCATCAGAGGGATGACTCTGAAACAGAGGCAAAGAGGAGGATGAGGGAGCCAGGGACGGGGTAGGGGGTGGGGTGCGGGGTGCGTAATGGCTTGTGTTTGTAAATAATCTCTCTGTCATGGTGGTAAATAGCAGTTTATTTAACAAGCATCACATCACGGGAGCGCTTCCACCCTCCGCCACCCCGTCTCTTCTTTTTTCTCCCCTTTCTTTCATCCCTCTCTTCTTCCCTCCTCTCCTCGGCTCTCGTCTTGGGCTCTGCGGTTACAGCAGAGCATTAATAATAATAACAATGATAAACAGAGAGGAGAGATAACCACAGTAGTGTGTGTATAAGAGGCCCTCGCGCTCAGCCAGCTTACAGCGCTTAGCCCCCATTAAAGATGGGATGTGGAGGGGTGGGGGAGGGTTGGGGGGCAGCAGGAAAATAAGAAGCTGTTATTTTGCATGATATTAACCACATGAAAGCGCGCGGTTGCCGAGGACAGTAAAAGTCGCTGAAGAAGACAGAGGGAGGGTGCGAGAGAGAGAGAGGCTCGGTGGAGGAATAATGTAAATAGCGGCTGGCTGAGTTATCGGGCATAGCACTGTCAGACGTGTGTGGGTGTGTGTGTGTGTGTGTGTGTGTGTGTGTGTGTGTGTGTGTGTTTTATCGTATGCAACGCTGTCAGACGGCCCATTGTTTGGGAAGCGATAAAAGGCAATTTCCCAGAGTCCCTTGTAGAACCACACGCTCGGCTTAATTTGAGGGCCATTTTCCGTGACAGTGTTGACAGTTTATACATCTCTCTCCCTCTTTCTCGCTCCTTTTTTTGTGTGTGTCGCTCTCTCCCTCTCCCTGTGTCCCCTTCGCCTCTACTCATCCTGCCCCTGTGTGCTGCTCACTTTGTAGTAAAGAAGCTTGTATTCATGTCTGTGTTTATTAGTATCTCACCCCCATGTTTGGCATGTTCCCTTTGAGGAAGCAACAATACCTGATAGTCTAATACCTGTCAGTACACACGTACACACACAGACACACAGCCCTCCATGTCTGATGGGAATGTTTTTTTCCCTCTGCCCTGTCTTAATCTTGCCCTGACACAGAGCATTGTGAGCTGTGCTGCGCTGCCATCAGAGGAGAGCATGTCCTCTCATCATCCTGAGAGAGGGCCTATTAGAGGAGCTGAGGATGATGGGAGGCAGGGAGGAGAGAGGGAGAGAAGAGAGGAGATCGCAGGTTCAGGGCAGGATAATTGACACGGAGGCTCCTCTTGCCTGCGGAGGAGGTTTTCCTCTACAATGGCTTTAGTGAGAGCGCAAACAAGATATTGTACACACACACACACACACACACACTTGCAAACACATGTACAGTACGTTCATGCACACTCGCAGTATGTGAGCAAACACCTTGCTGTTCTGTATGTGTGCTGTAGTGTAATTTACTCAAACCCTAAAGTTTGTTAAACTTTAGGGCTGGAGGTCTTGTGAACGAAACTGATGCGTTACATAAAAGTTAGTGAGCTTTTCTTTTCTGTTTGCTTGATTATTTAGATAGATGACAAATGGAGTCAAACACAAAAACAAAAAGTAAGCAAGGTAAGAAACAAAATACAGTAAAAAGTGTACCGTGAATTTATGCTGTTTTGAGGGCAAATGTATAGATTTTTCTTCTGTTCATTCATTTTGCATTCTGTTAATTGATAAATATAATGTATTAAATTTTTTTTGAAAGCATTCTTACTTTACAGCACTTTTCCCACATTTGCCTATTCCAAACTTTTGCACAGTACTGTAAATCCAACCTTTATTCATAGAAAACGTGCACCATCTAACCCTTGGACGCTGCATCTCAACAGCACAGGTACAATGTTGCTTGGGCTGCATCTACACATGATAACTATCTTTGCCTGTTTTCTTGGCACCCAGGCATGGACAAAGGCAGGATGAGACTATACTGGAGCTGTTGCGTTTCTTCTTTTAAGCTTCCAACTCGAGTAGCAAGAGAGTAGCTCAGACAAAGATAAAGCTGCGTGGCTATCTGCTTACCATAATCTATACCTATAAAGAGAGAAGAAAAGACTCCTGGCCATTCTATTCCTTAACTCTGATATCATTCTTCAAAACTGAGCACTCCTGCTTTTTTTCCTGCTCCAAGGCTGTTTTATTGTATTGTTGAGAGAAAGTACTCTTATTGTATGTATTTTTTATGATTATATTTTATATTTTAAATTTCTGTGGAGAATTCCCTACACCGGGGCTCTGGGTTGATAAAGACACTCGTTCTGAGTTTGATGGGGCACTAGATGCCCTTTCTGTGTGATAAGTCATTTTTCAGCGAAAAGTGGATTAAAAAAAACATATGCCTCAGTCTATTCAGTCTCGCAAAGTTGCAGACAGCAGAATAAAGGCAAAAAAAATGCCACAAAGTCTTCACAAAAAGTAAAATGAAAGGTTTTCATTATTATCTAAAGGCAGCACGTTCAAATGTAACAGACTTTGGGTAGAATGACTCAGTAACCGCAATACATCTCTGTGTTGTTTGGAAGACCTCTCCTCTCCTCTCCTCTCCTCTCCTCAGTGTATCTCCCTCTCCCTCACTGTTACAAATGGTCCCTGCGTAGGAAATGAGAGGATTGTTATTTCAAACTTAATAATGTTACACGACTCCATCAAGACAACGCTGCTCTATCAAACTCCCACAATCTCCAGAGATAATTTAATCACAAAATGCCAAACTGCCACGCCACATTTAGGTGTAATTTTCATCCATGCAAAGGTAATTTGTTTCAGTATTATGAATTAATTAAAGCCTAACGAAGATGGAGAAGGCTGTAGAATGTGTAATCAACAGGCCCTTGAAGACTGATTGATTCTCTCTCCTCCACACTCTGGCCTATCATGCGTTGTCCTCCTTGTTGTCACATCTTCTGTTGCTTTCCCCCACTTTTTTCTTTCTCCATGACTCTCTGTCTCTATTTCATTCTTTATGGGATTGTCCCAGATTTCTGTGGGTGTGCCGATTTAGACGTCACCAAAGCAGAGGCGAGGTTCCATCCACTCATTAATCTGGTCTTTGACTGTCTGTCAGTTGTCTGCACCCTCAGTCAGATACTTCTGTACTGCGTTACACTTTATTATTTTAATCTTTCTCGCAGCCTTTCTTGCTCAAATGCTTTATGGTAGTTGTTGACATTTAAAAGGCCCTCGATACATTCCTTATTCCTATATATGCCCATATGCCCATATGCATTAAGGTGGAGCCATGTGTCACTCAAACATTCTTGCAGCTGCTTGTCCCAGGGGCCCAGGACTCTGTTTTCACATATATGTACAAGCCTTAGGGTACCTGTAAGCGTCCTTTTCACCCCTAAACACTCACTCACAGACTTACAGCACAGCAAAAAACACATTACACTATAAATCAAGGTTAGAACACGCCAAAGTCATACACAGACAAGCCCTTCTCACGCACACACGTACACACACACAGTCAGGTGTTATCTGTGTTTCAGATCTGCAGGTCTGTACACTGCGTATATTTTCCCTGAAATACACACACACACACACACACACACACACACACACACACACACACACATTCACATAAAAATGCTCTCGCCCAGACAGTAAATACAACAAATGCCTTCTCATCGACCAATAACAACATACCTGAAATCCTGCTTTCGCTAATGTAAATATTTATCCTGCATGCTTGAAATATTCAGGGCATGCTACGTGGTTGAGACAAAAGCTTCCAGGTTTGACAGTGCATAGGCAATCTTGGTTAACCGTGAATGAATGAATCCTGTAACTCGGCTTTTGCAAACACCGCAAACACAATCAGGGATTACGAAAATGCTGAAAAGAAGTGCCTTAAATTTTTGCTTTTGCAAGTTATGTATCCAGCATGGAAAGGTTAATGTAGACAGTCATAGCTGTAGGTGCATTCCTTTACTGTACTGGAGAGATAGAAGAGAGAGAGAGAGAGAGGCAGTGGTGACAAAGTGAGAGAGGTGGAGATAGAACAAGGTAAGCATTGCCTGCGGTCACTGTGAGACTGGTAGAGCTCAGATGAATTCACTCTGTAAAACAAACATTGTTCAGTGAGAGGCACCAGGGTGTGTTTGGGTTTGTTTGTGTGGGTATTTATTAAGCCTCTATGAGACACCATGGGAAATGCAACATGGAGTTTCACCAGACAAACCCCATCAATAACCTGCCACTCAGACAGGCCTCTTTTTAAAGCGTCAGTTTGCACTAATTACAAAAAGACTACTTTTTTCCTAATAATATTAAGCCATGGAGAGAGTTTTGCTAGTATTTCCTGAGGTGTTGAAATAACTTCTATCACCACCCCAATAAAAAGGCAAATGTCTTTTATGTGGGTATCCTTCAGACCTGGATTTGAACAGTTTTAGTTCTTTCTGAAGACATTTGTTCCATAATTGTTTCCACCTGTGTATATGGATGTTTGTGATTATTCACTATGTAATTTTAAGCTGTATTGTTTCCAAATGTATTTTAAAATAAAACATTTTTTTGCTTTGACCACAAACAGAAATCTCACCTCAGTAATACTGGGGTGGTGGCAGCTGTCTTTCCTTGGGGCAGCAAACACTCCTTGAGCAGCTACTTTGTCAGAAACACAGCAGAAGAGTATTTGGCGTGCCCGTTTACAGTGCAGTCAAACAAACCTGTGTTGTTTACCTTGCTGAGCTGGAGTTGTGCAGCCTGTCACCTGCAACTTGCTCCTTCTTCCTGTTCTGTTCCTTCCTGCAATACCTTCACAATAAGCAAGTTTTGCATTAGAGCTGTAGAAGATCCGACAGTAAACAGTAAGGCTAAATTTAATGAAAAAAAAAAATACAAAGAGTGACGCTGGATTACATGCATGCATCATTCCCTCATGCTTAGGTAGGCAATTTTAATCCAGCGTGAATGGAAATGAAAAACTGCTCTATGGAGAGGTAAGTATTGAATGTAAATACACTGAATGGCTTGCTCTGAAAATGTCCACCATAAATACTATTAGGTATTTGGTTTGATTTCATGAAAACTGTGAGGATAATAACAGGTAGGCAACAAGGTCTGTTTTTCTATTATTTCTGAAGATTTCAATCCTGTTTGCCCCTGCTTTAGATAGGGGAATACGTATGTGTTGGTGCACATAGAGTTAAAAATGACCCCAAGATCTCCTCCTGTTAATCATACTGTGGTGACACGAAGCAGATGACCAATTAAAAGTCCTTGGGAAAATACCCAATCAGAGCAGTGCTCTAAGGGTCCTCCACACCACGGTCTGCCACTGCTTTTTTACAGCCGTTTTCTCTTTTTCATTTTCTCCATCACGCTAAGCGTCATGGGCCTTTTCACCACAAATGTGGACACACATACACATGAAAAAAACACATGCACACATAAACGCAGTACACCTTATTACTCTTTATTAATCTGCAGGGCATTAATTGAAACCCCCCTGAGTCCCAGCCGTACCTGCATTCCCTCTCTCATTATCAGTCAAGGTGCCTTTGGGGGAAGAAGAGAGGGGGATGGTGGCAGGAGGAGAGGACTCCTGAGTCTCCTGTGACAGGCCAGTTGTACATCCGCACAAAAAAAAAAAGAATTCAACTTAAACAGCCAGTCGGTGTCTGGGGGGGGGGCTGGAGCAAAACATGTGGATCTGGGAATCTATATGTGTTCCCTACGTGCTGGGGTTGATAGTAGAGGCCTCCCTCTGCCATCAGTCTCTCATTATTTCAAATGGATTCATCTCAGTTCTTTATCATTCATGGACAACAAATACTTTCCCTAACCCTGTTACCTCATATTGTAACATTCATGAATGGTCCTCAGGATCCATAAGAATTTCAGGTCTGTTGTTAACACAGCAATAAACACAACTATTCCAAACTCCCTTTTATAAAGGTGTTAAAGCACCAGTTATCAACCAAGGTCTACTGACAAGCGACACAATCGCTGTTTCTCAAATTTCTTTCTGAATGTTATTTTTTCTTTTGTCAGAATGAGCAGCGTTTTGATTCAGTGTTTTTGTTCTGCATGATTACATTACCAGATTCCAGCTGGTTCCACATGTTGAAGTTACTGTAATAACAATTTAAACAAAAAATCTGCTGTAAAACTCACAACACACAAATGTTACAAGACTTCTGTGACAGTGTTTGATGGCTGAAAAGAAAGAAAGCAGCAGAGGAGAGAGCTCTTAAAGCACTCAAGTCAAATAATATTATATTAGAGGAATGGTCTAGTAGCGACAGGTTTAATTAGACATACAGTATGAAGGAGCTAATAGGTGTTTAATAATTCATAGTATTTAAGAAAGAGTGCAGTTGATCAGCAGACCTGGAGGTTGGCATTTCTGCTTGGATTTTATCTACAATGGAACATTTTGTGGTTGATGTGTTTCTGCTTATTACAGGCGTGGAGACGAGCATCTTCTTAAGACTTTTGTCATTCATTATGGCCTTTCTTCAGACTTTAAAATGAAGGTCAGGGTTCAGTTTACACAGGCATCCCTGGCTATGGAAGTGTATGTACAATGCCAAGATAGTAAAGTGTGTATGAGTAAATTACGTTCTTACTTGTGTGTGTGCATGAGCATGCGTGCGTGTGCGCCAGGAGAGGAGAGGATACGATTAGTACTACTCTGAAAGTAATTACCTTAATTAAAGCAGTAATGTGTGGAGACAGAGAGGGTGGGGGTGGGGGGGGAACCTGCCATCTTTTATGGGGCAGTTTAGGGACTGTGTGATTTAAGGGGCACACTCAGCAGTGGGCAGAGAAATAGAGAGGTAGAGGGAGGGGATGCAGGGACAGACAGACAGCTGGGGATGAAATAAAAGTGGCGAGTGAGGATAAAAGCGGGGTTTTGTTGTGGGAGGAGAGACAGAGGTGAGGGTAAACAGTGAGTGAGGGAGAGAGTGACTGTGGGAGAAAAAGCGAGATCAGTTCTTACAGCGAACTGGCCAACAAGACAGCTTAATTCCTCTTCATATATCATTGTCTTCTCATGTCTGCAGACTTTTGTTTTCACCTTATCGCCAGATATACTTTCCTCATGTAGATGTAAACACCCACATGCTTACACACAGAAAACAATTCACAATAGGCTCCATTACACACTGTTTTACCTTATGTTACAAAGCGTCTATGCAGAGCCTTATCTGGCCTGGCATATGACAGATTACTCAACCCCGCTATGTCTATGACACACTTCCTCTGTAGCTTATTCCTTTTCGTGCCCGACCACACACACACACACACACACACACACACACACACACACACACACACACACACACACACACACACACTGTATGAACCAGTGCAATTGTGGTGGTCAGTTCAGATAGTACGATTTGTTTTGCAAGCATGTGGTTCTGTGTGAGAATCAGGTAAAGCCTGCAGGCCTTTATTCAGACACTACACATCACTGTAGGTTGCTGTGGAGGTTAAACACACATAAACATCATTTAGTCACAAATGAAGATGTGAAATAGCATACAGGAGGTGCCCCCTGGGGTGTTTGTTCACTCTTTGTAAACATTTTGCCCCCACTCCACTTCACTATATTAAGCATTTATCTTTAATTGTTTTTCTGTTTGTTTCCTCAAATATTTGATGTTCTTTTGCCACCTGTGCCACTAGCTATCTCTGCCTCGCTCACCTTATCACTGATAAAATATGTGCCTGTATTTTTGTAAGGCTGAACACTTTGTTGTTGGGCATGTTTTTTCCGTCCCCTGTACTTTCCAAGGCCCCGGTCTGTGTGAAGTCTGCACTGGCCTTGCATGTGTGTGCATACGTGTATTAGGGAGTGTTTTTCTGTGTGAACTCGGTGTCGGCACGTTAATGTGTATAGTATTGGTTCTGCAGAACCAGACAAAGAGATGGAGAGCAGCTCGCACATTTGCATAAGTTGGAGGTCTCGTCATAATGGTTGGATAATGGAAATCAAATAACAACCTACGGAGTATAGCCAGCGCAGTGTCCTCGCGTCACATACAGCTTACAGGTGTGTGTGTATGTATGTGTGTGTGTGTGTGTGTGTGTGTGTGCGTGCGTGCACGTCAGCATTTGAATCGCAAGTGAAATAACATCTTTGTGATAGAGTGATAATGAAAATAATAACATCCCTGACAAAATATTCATAAAGGTAATGATGAATGCCATATTTCTCAGAGAGATACATCACAGGCGTCTTGGTTAAAAGAAAACAGTGGCCGGCGTCTCCCACACCCTCAAATTATCTGCCGCTTTCACATTTCACTGATAGCATAGATGAGAGCTGAGGAAAATGGACACACAATTATGCTCACTTGTCGTATATTAATACTGCTTCTTGACATCTTCCATGGACCCTGAGCTGTCATCTCTTTGTCTGCTTTAATTGAAAATTAATGGTTAGTGTGTTGCCAAGGCAACCGCGGCGGTGGTAGTTGGTAGCGAGCCACATTCAGACAGACACCAGTGGCATTGTTTGTCCTGTCTGACCTTGGAAGTCAGAAAAAAAGAAAGAAGAAAGGCAGAGGAGGATAAAAAAAAGACATTAAAAAAAGAATAGAGAGGTATGGGTTGAATGTTGTGCATTGGAGCGAGGGAGAAAAATAAAATAAAGTTATTATGGCCGTGTTTTGGCCAGTTAGAGAGAAAGAAAACTCTGGTAGGGGTGACTGAGGAGGAGACTGAAGATATGATGTCAAAATGCCAAATGGGGAGAATTATGTTTGAGTAAGAAAGCAGAAAAAGGCCTGGTGATTCTTCTCTGGAGCGACAGGATTACCTTTGTGCTGATGGAGTCAGAGGGCACCTTATGGCCCCATAATCATCTGGACACAGGTGTGGGAGTGAGCGAGTGTGGAAGGGAGAAATTGTATGTGTGCGTGTAGAGGAGTGCGTGGACATGTTGGTCCTAATGTTTACAAATCCATCAGTGTGGACACAGTGCCAAATGGACACTGACTTTGGGGCCAGGCATCTCTTGATTGACAGAGAAGCTGATGGACATCAGACAATCTCCTCCAGTGGCGAGCTCTCTGGGCCAAGATGAGGAGAGGCACAAGAGGTTGCAGTGGACATGATGAAAAATCATTTGTAAAAACATAAAAATCATTTACACCTCTGATTTACTCTCTGAAGATGTCATGGTCGTGTCAAGATGTATGGTGCTTTTCATCATTAGTTGAATTAAGAGGAGAAAATAGATGGTACAATTGAATCCCTGTTCATTTTTCAATGTAATGCATAGAATCAAAAAAACTTGAAAATGATGTAGGCCACCATTTTATGGACGTTTATAAAATCAGACTCTAAATACATGAAGTATTGACTGAGAAAATAGTTTATTGCAAAAATATCTGGTTATAGTAAGAGTAAGTTCTTTCTGCCAGTTGTGGAACTAACTGGAGTTTTTATGCTCATTTGTTAAAGGTGGTTTAAATGTAGTTTTGTGTATCACTGTTGTGTTTGGCTTGTCTTTTAGAAGGACTGTGTGTGTCCTGTGGGGCTGCAACTAACATTTTTTTTCATTATTGATTTATCTGCCAGTTATTTTCTTGATTTATTGATTAATTACTTGGTCCATAAATTGTTAGACAACAGTGAAACCACCATAAAAATGTTCCTAAAGCCCATAGGACATCTTCAAAATGCTGTTTTGTCCAATCAGAAGTCCAAAATCCAAATATATTCCATTTACAAAGTTATAAAAAAACTCCCAACATCAGAATCAGAGAGTGAGAGAGAGAGAAAGCTGGGCATCTTTTCTTAAAAAAATGTAAATAAATTTTCTGATAACCGACTAATCGATTCATGGACTAATCGTAATATCTCTAGTGTCTTCTGAAGCTGACCTCAAAATAGTAGTTAATCTTCAGCTGATAGCTGGACGAAGCTCCAGGTATTTAATTGTGCTTTAAGAATATGAGGAACATTATTTAAAGATTCAGTTTAATCAGTTTGAGTATCTCATCTGGGTTATGGAGGTGAGTTAATACTTTTAAGTAAGTAAGTAATTACGTCCTAAAAGTTTTTTTTTTTTTCTTTTTTGTATTTATCTGTATAATTCAACTCAATGCTCATGATTTGGGAAAAAAACTTTTAAATTCTTTTGATTAACAAGTTAACCAATATGATAACCAATTGCAACTTAAATCATTTCCACAAAACATTAAAAAATCTGCCACACATAGTTTAAAACTCATATTACCACCCTGAGGGAATTTGCTTCTTTATGGTTTCTGTCCTGCTTGTCCTATCTCTCTTCAGAGCAAAAAGCTTTATTATTCGTTTGACCACAGCTAAAGTGCACCCACCAGCCTGACTACACAGCCTGTTTATATGAATCATACTACATACATTGCATTTTCAAAAACATTTTTGCTACTAAGCACATCCTTCATACCTTACATACTTACATACATATATATGCTGCCTTTCTTATGGTTTGGGGGCTCCTCAAGTGTGTACATATAATAAACTCGACCCACTCTTAAGTGTACTTCAGGGTTGGGGGCCTGTTGTTCGTGTGCGTCTACGTGAATGTGTGCATGAGCGTGTATGGACATAGATGTTCAAGCAGCTCTGTGTGCATATTTGTGTGTTGCCCATCATTGTGGCCAAGATTGAAAAACCCTCTAAGGGCTGGAAGGTCATGGCACATTTATTGATTGGAACTTTCTTATGCAGACATTTCGTGAAGGTTGAACGCTTTTCCATTTCCATTGTGTATTCTGTTACAAATGTGACAATAGGCTACACTGCTTTTGACAGGTCACATAACTGTTTTTTTTACTTTAGCAAAATTCTCCAGAAATGTTTTTTTTCGTTGCTCTCACACCATGTATCTTCAGTTCACCCGGAGAAGACCAGTCAACAGAGCTCAGTCAGACCTCTTCTGCAGCCATCTTTACCTTTTTGCCTTCAATCTGTACTTATTTGATGGTGTCTTTATTTCCCACTTTATGGGGAGTTTCCTACACTGTTCAGTAGGACTGTAAAGACATACCAGTGTGTGTTAGAAATCGGATTCAAGTGTCAGAAATCAAGATACATTGACACACAAGCACAAGTCCAAACAAACTTTTGTTGTGAAATTTGTCAAAAATGGATAGATTCTGTCAAAAAGTTAACTCTATTACTCTTTTCTCCTGTGTCTGTTATTATTAGTGTGTGTGTGTGTGTGTGTGTGTGTGTGTGTGTTTGTCTGTCCTGTTAACTACATCTCCCAATCCCATACCCACCTTTTTTACTTCATGAGAAGATTCCAACACAAAAAAAAGTGACAGACTCAACTCTACCATGTACTGCCCCAAATCTTCACATTGCGTATACAGTCTCCAAAACACAATGACCTCAAACCTGACGCAAGACCCGTTGCGTTGCTACATCACAGTACTTGGCCACAATGGCTCTGAACATTTGCCCGTTGAAGGCTTTACTCATGTTTTACGGATTATGCCAAGCTTAAGCCTTTTTTTTTACAATGAAATGAGTAGATATACTCACTGGCCACTTTATTAGGTACACCTTGCAAGTACCGGGTTGTATCCCCTTTTGCCTTCAGAACTGCCTTAATTCTTCATGGCATACTTGGAAAAATTCCTCAGAGACTTTGGGCCATATTGGCATGATAGCATCACGCAGGCTGCACGT
Organism: Micropterus dolomieu; assembly: GCF_021292245.1. Taxonomy (NCBI): domain Eukaryota; kingdom Metazoa; phylum Chordata; class Actinopteri; order Centrarchiformes; family Centrarchidae; genus Micropterus; species Micropterus dolomieu. The sequence continues at coordinate 24,881,646 of NC_060167.1, forward strand.
ACATGATGCAATATAAATCTCCTGTTTCACCACATCCCAAAGGTGCTCTATTAGATTGTGACTGTGGAGGCCATTGAAGAACAGTGAACTCATTGTCATGTTCAAGAAACCAGTTTTAGATGATTTGTGACATGGTGAATTATCCTGCTTGAGGCGTCACTTGGTTTTAGTTTCGTTGGCCAACATTTGTATTGAACCTCAAATGGAGTTGTTTTTTTTGTTGCTTTTTTTGTTGACTTTGTTGGACTCTTGTGGAGATTTGAACTGACTCCATAATTGGTGGTTGAACTGTGGGGTTTTGTGTGCTAACTGTAATACACTGAGGTGAACTTTTCTTGTCCTCTGTCTGTAGGCCTACCTGATGATATTATTTAATGCCATGACTTGACTCTCAAATTATCTTTCTCTAAAATTATTTTAATTTGATAATTGAAAATACTTGCAGATTAAATCGTAATCACAAAATTGGTTAAACTAATTTGCAATTAGATTATTTTCCAAAATCGTTCAGCCCTAATGCTAACTACGTGTTCGGGTATGCAACATTGCTGCCATGTGTATCTTGCATTCCTTTGGAGCGTAGGTTGTGCACGTACGTCTCCAGAAATTAACGCTACGCGCCTGCAAGATGCACTTCAGCACATGAATGTGGGGGCAGTATGTCGATCTCACCAGCAGGTCAGCAGCAATCTACTGTTCCACACACCAGTAGAGGCGGTATGCAGTTGGTTTGCCAACTGCCATTAAATGCAAAAGAAGAAGACTGTCAGCAGCAGACTTAAAAAAAGGACATTTATGGCAGGATGTTAAAACTCATGGAGCTAGTCCGCAATTACAGAGATTGTTATGATGGCTCATTAAAATAAGAACCTCCTCGAGTGTCGCTATGTTTGGTTTGTTTACGATGTGCCAATTTGGAGGTTGTCAAGGAAGATAATCCGGTGTTGGCGAGGGATGATCCAGCCCTGATCTGCCACAACTCGGCACAACACCATTGAAGCTGGGACTCCGTCTCTTCTGCACCTACACATACATGCTACGCCTACACACGCGCACTGATGACCCAGGGTTAGGGTTACAATTTTGGATTTATTGGACTTTAAAAACATTTATTAAAAGTTTTATTCTTTTTACAGGTTTATTTACAGCATTAAACATTGAAATGTATGTTGTAATAGGCTGTATATTAACTTAATGGGAGAAAACTGGTAGTTCTATGTAAAATCAGACGTTGAGTACCCCCATATTGCCAAAATGGCAAGATCCTCGTTTCGCTGTGAAGCTTCGACTGTGAGATTGACAGTCGAATCAGGCTCCGCCCATCGAATCTTCGACTATTCGGGGTCAGCCCTAATATATACCCCTAATATATA
>NC_060167.1:24883118-24894349 GCF_021292245.1 Micropterus dolomieu
TTACTTCATGAGAAGATTCCAACACAAAAAAAAGTGACAGACTCAACTCTACCATGTACTGCCCCAAATCTTCACATTGCGTATACAGTCTCCAAAACACAATGACCTCAAACCTGACGCAAGACCCGTTGCGTTGCTACATCACAGTACTTGGCCACAATGGCTCTGAACATTTGCCCGTTGAAGGCTTTACTCATGTTTTACGGATTATGCCAAGCTTAAGCCTTTTTTTTTACAATGAAATGAGTAGATATACTCACTGGCCACTTTATTAGGTACACCTTGCAAGTACCGGGTTGTATCCCCTTTTGCCTTCAGAACTGCCTTAATTCTTCATGGCATACTTGGAAAAATTCCTCAGAGACTTTGGGCCATATTGGCATGATAGCATCACGCAGGCTGCACGTACATGATGCAATATAAATCTCCTGTTTCACCACATCCCAAAGGTGCTCTATTAGATTGTGACTGTGGAGGCCATTGAAGAACAGTGAACTCATTGTCATGTTCAAGAAACCAGTTTTAGATGATTTGTGACATGGTGAATTATCCTGCTTGAGGCGTCACTTGGTTTTAGTTTCGTTGGCCAACATTTGTATTGAACCTCAAATGGAGTTGTTTTTTTTGTTGCTTTTTTTGTTGACTTTGTTGGACTCTTGTGGAGATTTGAACTGACTCCATAATTGGTGGTTGAACTGTGGGGTTTTGTGTGCTAACTGTAATACACTGAGGTGAACTTTTCTTGTCCTCTGTCTGTAGGCCTACCTGATGATATTATTTAATGCCATGACTTGACTCTCAAATTATCTTTCTCTAAAATTATTTTAATTTGATAATTGAAAATACTTGCAGATTAAATCGTAATCACAAAATTGGTTAAACTAATTTGCAATTAGATTATTTTCCAAAATCGTTCAGCCCTAATGCTAACTACGTGTTCGGGTATGCAACATTGCTGCCATGTGTATCTTAAAAAAAGGACATTTATGGCAGGATGTTAAAACTCATGGAGCTAGTCCGCAATTACAGAGATTGTTATGATGGCTCATTAAAATAAGAACCTCCTCGAGTGTCGCTATGTTTGGTTTGTTTACGATGTGCCAATTTGGAGGTTGTCAAGGAAGATAATCCGGTGTTGGCGAGGGATGATCCAGCCCTGATCTGCCACAACTCGGCACAACACCATTGAAGCTGGGACGCCGTCTCTTCTGCACCTACACATACATGCTACGCCTACACACGCGCACTGATGACCCAGGGTTAGGGTTACAATTTTGGATTTATTGGACTTTAAAAACATTTATTAAAAGTTTTATTCTTTTTACAGGTTTATTTACAGCATTAAACATTGAAATGTATGTTGTAATAGGCTGTATATTAACTTAATGGGAGAAAACTGGTAGTTCTATGTAAAATCAGACGTTGAGTACCCCCATATTGCCAAAATGGCAAGATCCTCGTTTCGCTGTGAAGCTTCGACTGTGAGATTGACAGTCGAATCAGGCTCCGCCCATCGAATCTTCGACTATTCGGGGTCAGCCCTAATATATACCCCTAATATATAAATATATATATATACAACAGGTCAGAGGAGAGATGTCATCCCCGCACTCCGAAATTGTGTCCCAAGCCTCAAAATAACAACAAGCCCTTATGGCACAAAATCACTTAACACAAGGGCGACTGACCTGAGACTGAAGATCATGACCAAGATTGACCAAGATGTATTAAAGATCAAGATTGCCAAGGCTAAGTGACAAAGTACAATCTGAAAGTCTGCTAGAAGATGTGAATGTAGCACTACATACTATCTCTACTAAAACCATAACTGAGACCAATGAGCTGACATATACCACAGCAACAGTGATTCTAGAGATGCTTACCTATAAGATACCTGTCATCAGATAACCTGCTGGTAAATTTATGTATTACAAAAAAAAATCCCCCTCTCACCCCTCGTGGGTTGGAATGTGTCATCCTCAGGCTCGGGTCCTCTACCAGAGGCCTGGGAGTTTGAGGTTTCTGCGCAGTATCTTAGCTGTTCCTAGGACTGCACTCTTCTGGACAGAGACCTCTGATGTTTTACCTGGAATCTGCTGTAGCCACTCTCCCAGTTTGGGGGTCACAGCCCCCAAAGCTCCGATTACCACGGGCACCACTGTTGCTCTTACTTTCCACATCTTTTCTAGCTTCTCGTGTTCCTTCTTTTTGATGTTGCTGTTGCTTGGGATTGCCACATCTATCACTGCAGCCTTCTTCTGCTGTTTGTCGAACAACACGATGTCTGGTTCGTTAGCCATCACCAGTTTGTCAGTCTGGATCTTGAAGTCCCACAGGATCTTAGCTCGGTCATTCTCAACTACCTTAGGAGCTGTCTTCCATTTTGACCTTGGGACTTCCAGCCCATACTTATGGCAGATGTTCCTGTACACTGTGCCAGCCACCTGGTTATGGCGTTCTATGTACGCACTTCCTGCCTGCATCTTACACACTGCTGTTATGTGCTGACCTGTCTCAGGGGCATCCTTGCCCAGTCTGCACCTGGGGTCCTGCCTGGTGTGGTAGACCCCAGCCTTTAATGATCTTGTACTGAGTGCCTGTTCTTGTGCCGCCATGGTTAGTGCTTCTGTGCTGTCCTTTAGTCCAGCCTTTTCCAGCCACTTCTATATGTCTGTGGTACATGTCGTGCAGCGGTTTGTTCCTCCATGAAGGTTCTTCATCTTCCTTGTCCTCAAACTCGGGTTTCTGCTGCCTGAGATATTCACAAAGCCCTTCATCTTTGGGAGCTATCTTCCTGATGTACTCTTGGATCCTTGTCGTTTCATCCTGGACAGTGGTCTTGACACTCACTAGCCCTCGGCCTCCCTCGCTACGCTTGGTGTACAGTCTCAGGGTGAAACCCTCCATGCATAGTGAGGAGCTTTCTTGTCTTGATGTCAGTGGCCTCTATCTCCTCCTTTGGCCAGTTTATTATACCAGCGGGTTATCTGATGACTGGCTCATCAACAGTATGTGTTGATGGCTCCGATCTTGTTCTTCCCATTCACCTGACTTTTCAGCACCTGCCTTACTCTCTGTAGGAATTTTGGCTGTGGCGGACATCCTTGCTGCCTCCTCATGGTTTCCATTAGCCTGCGGCACCCCAAGGTATTTCTCCTGAACATCTGCAATGTGGCATTCTGGTAGTTCAATCCCCTCGGTTCTGATCATTTTCCCTCTTTTTGATACCATGCGACCACACTTGTCCAGTCCGAACGACATTCCAATGTCATTGCTGTAGACCCTGGTAGTGTGGATCAGTGAGTCGATGTCTCGCTCATTTCTGGCAGACAGCTTGATGTCATCCATGTAGAGGAGGTGACTGATGGTTGTTCCACTTCAGAACCGGTATCCGTAGCCAGTTTTTGTGATGATCTGGCTGAGGGGGTTCAGGCCTATGCAGAACAGCAATAGGGATAGTGCATCACCTTGGTATATGCCACACTTGATGGTGACATGTGCAGTTGGCTTTGAGTTGGCTTCCAGACTTGCTTTCCACAGCCCCATTGAGTTCTTGATGAAGGCTATCAGTGTCCTGTTGATCTTGTACATTTCCAAGCATTCCAATATCCATGTATGTGGCATTGAGTCATAGGCTTTCCTGTAGTCAAGAGGCATTTAACTAACCTAATGACTCATTTCAAACTACCGCTATTAATGATTTTATTAATATGGTGCCATAACAATCCAAAAACAGTGTAATATGAGCATGAGTATCTGATACATGCTTCTAGTTGCAGTACCTCAATTTAGTTTTTTTTTTTAAACAGCACACTTAGAAAGTCAGATGAATTCGTTGACAGGTTAAGGCTACTCACTAAGCACACATGTACATCCGAACATGTGTAACCACGTTTGCTTCTCTCCCTCATGACATGTGAGTTTGCTATTATTAACTGATAACAATAGCTATTGTGAAATACATTTGTCTACATAGCAATTACCAGCACACAGGCCACTGTAAACATGTTAACTTACATAAATGCTTATCAGCCACTATTCTGCTTTTAATGTGGGGACTCCAGGTCGGATTCAACCCTGTGCGTTCTCCCGAGCCTCTCTTGTACTACAGCGACAACATGGCAGCTTACGGCATGCAGTCCAATAACACCATAAAACAACCGGCTCCCAGCAAAACACAGGCTCCACGTAAGGATACAAACAACAATAACGTTTTATGTGCTGAAGCCCATCAGACCAAACAGGTTCAGATGATGTCGAGTAAGAAAAAAGTGAGCATTAGTAAAGCTGGAGAAACACAGAGAAAGTCACGTTAGCTCGCCGGCTAACGCTGCTAATGTTATCTGGTGTTACATTGCTTTCCACATTACTTCACCAACTCGCGACCCATGTTACTATCCTGTGTACCACTGTTGATTTAGCCTGCAAGAAAGGATGTAACTGTAAAAAGCAAATGTGGAGCGATTTATTAACTAATGTTAGCCTATCGTAATGCAGCCAGGAGCAGCCAGCTAATGCTACATTAGCTCGGACCTGCCGCTGTTTGCTTCGTAACGTTCAGTTTAGGTTTATTGTGGTTTTACCAATACTCAGGTAGACAGCTTCTCCTCTCCGTCGCTGTAACTAACGTGACCCACACAATATACAATACTGCAACTTCACAGCGACAACAATTATAGTAAAGATAGTTACTGAAAGCAGCAGGTAAACAGCTAATGCTGTAGCACGTCGGCTAAATACAGTAAATGTACCGTGATCATACAAAGAGCATGGATTAGTTCAACCTGCAGCTGATAAAACTATTACTGTAACATTGCAGTACGGGTTTACCTGAGTTTCCAGTATATTGTGTGGAGCTGTCTCCCTGCCTGTCTATAGCCACTGTCACTTTTTTCCCGGAGGATTGTGCCGATACGTGGCTGGCTCCGCTGAATGAAGAAACGTTACGGAGCCAGTGTTGATTTGCCTCTGAGATGGGAACGTTGAAGTAACAGAGCCTGAACATGTCTGAGTGAAAAGTCACAGCCTGCATGCAGGTGTTTCTGCGTTTATTGCAGGAATCTGTATGAAAGTCGTTGTGTTTCAGATTATGCTCGCTCACAAGTTCAAGCTAGCACATGTACGAGCACACGCCTGGTAGCAATCTTAAAACCGCACCACTAGTGGCCGCTGGAAACTCCATAATGCCCTTTTAAGTAAAACATCTGAGTACTTCTTCCACCACTTAGGTACAAAGACCCTTTATCCTGTCTCACACACCTGCACACACACACACATACACACAAAACTGCAACCATCATCCTATCATACTGTACACTTGCAATCACCTGGCACTGCATAGCCTACAACAGGTAGGCAATATGCAAAACAATAATGAACAAATACATCAAGAGCTTGCATACAATAAATCTGTTGACCACTAATTCAGAAGCTATGATTTACCTCACTTCCATTCCATATGAGCAAATTCACCCGGACACAACAACAGCAACACAAATAACCAAAAGCAACTTGCACAAACAATAAAAAATGCACAATCATGACATAAACACAAACGTGTTCCTTAAATTTTTTGTCTGTTACATCATTCAGAAGAAGAGCATGTCCATGCGTGGCACAAGTTGACAGCAGTGCTCAGTTGCCAGAGGGACAAGTGGACACAAACAGTGTGTCTTGGGAAATAGGAAGAATGCATGGACCCCCTTACATACTACCAAATGTCTGAAATGAGGGTGAAAATGTGTTGTGTGTATCCAGTACGCTGGACAATGCTGCGATTTCCTTCCATGCAGCATGGGAGGAGGGTGTCTGGCTGAGAGTTTGTGCGGCAGCTCAAAACGCACTTAAACCAACAGAAGAAGTCAGGGCAGTAGGAAGGAGGAAGTGATGATGTGAGTGAGAGGCGGGGTGGGGGGGAGTTGTGTTTTAATGTTATGGAAGGCTGAGACTGGGGATGCAGAAGGAGGGTGAAGATAGAAGAAAGAAAAAGAAGGATGGATCACTTTGCCATATTGCATGTGGAGCTGAATCCGTCTTAGGGAGCCAGATGTGTGTCATTCCCATCAAACTTTCCAAATTAAAGGGCCACCTCACCCCTCTACTCCCCTCTCTAATCCTCTCTCCATCTCCTTCTTTCTTACCATTAAGTGTCTGTGTGCTTTTATACGCATGCACACACACACACGCACACTCACATACTGTACATACATACACACTCCCTAACTTCTTCCTCTTCTTCCCTTTTTTCAAGGGAACTTGCTGAGAGGGCTCATTTATGATGTTTTGTAACAGCAGCGTAGCCTTAGGATGCAAAACACATCTCTGCGCTGCCAGACGCGGCATCGTGGGTTATCTTATCTGATGTGGAAAGGGGTGGTGAATGTTATTTGCATGCTGCACTGATGTTTCAAATAGCAGTTTGAACGCTTCCTCAGCAGGGACGGACTGTGATTGTATGGTTGGCGAGCAAACAAGTGTATCAGATGATATCAGCCATGGCCCACTTTACTATCCTGGGTGAGACGCATGAGTCTGTGCCATAAAAACTTCCCTCAGCTTATACATACGTCTGTCTCCAACTCCACCATCAGCTCTCCTCAGTAACATACGTATGCGTGCGTGTCTGTGTGTGCAAGTTCCTCGACCCCGGCGTCTGTTGCACTTTATGGCAGTGATATGTTAAGTACCTCATATTACAGTCATAAAAAAGGTCTGGAAGTAGCCTGATGCAGTTTAAAGCTGTAGAGGTAATGCCGCAAATCACCCTCTGCTCTTTAGTCGCACGCGCACCAACACAGACACACACTCAATCCTGTTTGAGTGGCTGCCAAAGGCCCTGTCTGCCTTTCATATGTACACAAAATGACAAGAGGGGAGAGAGGACAGGAGACAAGAGGACCAGAGAAGAAGAGGAATCAGAAGAGAGATGAAAGAAAAGGTGGAAGAAAGACAGTAATAAGGAGCAGAAAGTGTCTGAATTGTAAATGAGTAAATGTCACTCTGAGAGCAGAGCAACCGGACAGACACATGATGGAGCTTTCATCCCTCATCGTACTGTGCCGTTGCCCCGTAAAAGCAGAGAGTGTGAGATGTACTTTGTCATTTTACGTCCAATTTCCCTGGGATAGGAGGGCACAAGATAAGTGAAAAAGCAGAGGGAAACACCCCAACCCCAGAATCTCTCTCTCACTCTGTTTTTCTATCACACACGACAGCGAGGAGACCAACTTTTCCTGTCTTTGAGGGAGTCCTCTTTAGCCGTGCCGCCAGATGAGGTCTGATACCTGCGATTCCACAGTTAATCCCGGTTAGAATTTAAATTGAAAGGAAATTATTGTCTTTCTCTTACTTCCCTTTTCCTCACTTCCATTTTCACTCCAACGTCGTCTCCCTCTCCCAATCTCACTCTGCCTCTCTTTTCTTCGGCAACGGGAGCAGAAAAAATCCTGACCTCTGCGTTTTCTCTCGTCCTTAAGATTGGTTTTAAATACTCAGCAGATTAAAGCACAGGCATGAAAGCTCACATTAGCCATATATTTAAAAATCCCCCTGGCCGATAATCCATGTATTTGTCAGAATCAAACACAGGGGAATAGAAAAGGGACCAATGACATGATGAGTAGCCTGAGCCAGACGTATTGTGAAGGGGAATTAGAAGGAGAGAGATACATTTAGCGGTATGTGGCCCAAGAAGAAAAGTCCTTCAGGATGATTATTGAAATTCACTCAAGACTGGCTCGCGTGAGCATTTGACAGGACAAAAAGCGCCGTGGCAATTTGACGACCTCTGATGCCCTTCACTGTCTCTCTTATTCCTTCTCTCTGCAGTGCACACGCACACATACACACATATATACAGGGTGACCTGTAATGATGAAAGACTGAGAGAATCTAATGTGGAATTTCTCAGATACTGTATGATGTGTAATTGTTACTATGCCGCTGTGCTAGAAACTTTAACCTTCACAGACGTTTTTGTCCAAAATCAGAAAAGGAAACATGTTTGTGTATGTTTTTATATTTACTGTAAAAAAAATCTCTAAAACAATATAACACATCTGCGTTTTTCAATTCATTTTTCCTGTTATTACAATCCGGCATTTATGCGCAGTTGCATATGTTAATTTTCATGTTGTTTTTTGTTAAGACACTTTAAATACGAGCTGAATAAATGCATGCATATTTGAAAGGCTGGAAAAATATGTTTTTCTTTCCATCTGTGGCACAATTTCTGTTCTGATTCTGTTATTTACAGAAAATTACAAGGACATTCTTACACAAAAAAAATGAGTCATATTCATAAACAGCCCCCCGCTGCATCCTTAGTGAAACCACTGACATTACTTCTTGTTTCAGTATGTGTTCTTTGAGCTGGTGAGAAGAGCTAAAGAAGAGGATGAATAGTATGGGGAACTGAGATGTGTAGGTCAAAACAAACCACTGAGCCTTTCACAACCACAGTTCACATACACAAACAGATCCTGTAAATGTCAATAACCAGTTAGAATGAATCACAGATCAAAACTTATATGAAAAAAACATGGAGCATTCAATGATTTGAAGCCTCCAAGGTTATGAAAACTACAGGACATTAAATGTTTTTATTTTATTCAGCTCAAAGGAGTGAACTTGTCACTTACTGAGGAGAGAGCTTTCGATAACACAAGAGGGGAAGAAAAATGCATTCTTGAATGACTGTGGGGAAAATGGTGGCTTGTTTGAAAAAAAAGGAAAAATGTATTTTCAATCACAAAAACTTTACAGTCCTTTCATTAAATGTTTTTGCGTTTCAGCTGGCACTCCTTTGGAGTATTGAAATTTGACGCGTCAAAGGGCAAGGACTTCTACAGCCAGAGAGGAGATGTTTGTTAATACAGCTTCATTGACCTGGTGGTAGTTTTCCACTTTGACATTTCTTTCATTTCTAGTATCTTTTGTTGTTTCATCTACCTTGCCGTACATAGTAACAAATTCAAATCTTCTTTTCATGCATTCTCCTAATTTTCTTTCTATACTGCGCGCACGCTAGAGTCTTCAGCTGGTTATTGTATCAGAGCTGTTTTATATGTCGGCTTAACACTGATGGCCACACTAATGTGACAGAGCTCTCCGGGTTACATCTCTGTCTTGGCTGCATTCAAAATCTTTAGCAGAGAAATGTCACACAATACATCTTCAGAAAACACACGCCAGAAAGGTTGCTAAAGAAAGCCAACCCTATCCTATCCTTCCTCTTCATCTCTCCATCCCTCTCGCTCTCTCATTCCTTGAACCAGTCACTGACAGCACACAATGCAGAGGTAAAATCATAGAAGTCTTTTTCCACATCTTTCATTGCGTGTGTGTGCCTCTGTGTCTGTGTGTGCGATGCTTTCGGAGACAAAGACCCCTGCTGTAGGGAGTCCTGTGGGAAAGGCGTGCGGCCGGAAGATGTGAGCGCGCCGGCGAGTGATAATGTCAGCTTGAGAGATACGGCGTGTCATTTTACACAAGCACACATCAAAAAAGACAGTGGGGAGAGAGAGGAGAAGACAGCATGTCATTTGTTTGCTTTGATACAAGATCGCACCAAGGGAGGGACTGCAAGGCTCTGAGAATGCATGTGTGTGCCTGTGTGTGTGTTTGTCTTTTTGACGTATGTTTGTATGTCCTGCACGTGAGCAGATGAACAGATGCGGTCTCAGGGATATTACTTAATGTCTTGTATTAAGTTACCCCTAAACAGACGGACAGACATGAAGACAGTTCTGTCATGTCTGGATTGGGAGGTCTACACCTGCATGTACAGTAGCATCATGGAGGCCATGTCTCAAACCGCCACACTAAAAAACATTACTGGATCAAAATTGACCCAATGTGGGTCAATATAGCACAGAATTTAAAAAAATAAACCTAACCATGAGTCAAACACTGGGTGCCCATTGACATAGTGCTAAATTGACCCACACTGGGTAAAGTTTAACCCAGGGATTTTATTGTGTACCATATTTTAGTTATTAGTAACCCAACAGTAATATAAAAAAACAGCTCATTGTCTTCTTGAGTGGGTTTTCATTTGTACCAAGTAAAGTTTACCCAGAATTGCATTGGTGCTACATTAACCCTGATTGGGTAAAATTTGACCCATTGATTGTTAATGTGCGCTCACCTGCTCTTTAACCCAGACTCATCCTACTCCTCTCTGGTTCATCCTCTCCATTTCCCTCTCTTGCTTTGAATTTCACATCTGTTCAGTCACTCTTACGCTGCAAAAAAAGCCAATCATTTGCATTTTCAACATTAGTCAACAGCTTCCTTCTTCCCCTTTCCTCCTCCGCCTGTCAGTGTGTAATGTACTGTATGATGTAATGCGTGTATTTGTACATTTGTGTGTTTCACCGCCTCAGATATGGTATCATCAAATTACTTTACTGACAAAACATCCGAATATTTTTATTTGCAGACATAAATTCCCGTTGCTCTTTGATGCATCATTTCATATGAGCTAGCTGCGTGAAATGTTATCTCCCAAACTCGAACTCCAAGTGTGTTTCATAAAAATTTTAAAATTGTTTCATTACAGCAGGAAAAATCAATCTCAAAATGCTAAGATAGCAATATTGACTTCCCTGAGAAAGTTAAAGTAAGTTGATATGCGTTACAATTGAAATCCTTCTCTATCTTTGATTTAACAGCTACTTGGGCGGTTAATCCTACATCCATGAAGACATCTATTGTTTTTCTTAAGTAAAGAACGATGGGGAAACTTTTCTTTCAAAGAGAAGAGGGTTTTCATCATGGAGGATGAGAAGTTTCCCTCACTCATTTATTTAAACTCTTCACGGACAGCCTTAACATTTTAGTTTTGGAGGCTTGTTGGTTTTGCGCACGTACGTGTCAGATTTGCGCACCAGCCCGGCTAGAGGCTCGTACCTGGACTTGACTGCTGGGTCACAAGTGCTTTAAAATTAAGTGAGTCCTTGAGGCACAGAATAAGATCCTCTCTCGCTCTCTGCGGCTTCCTCTGCATGTGGGAAGAAGTGTGTGAGTGTGTGTTAAAACAGCTTGTTAACACGTGCACCGCTGCCTTGGCCGGGACTCCCTAATTATTCCCTTTCCAACTAAAGGCCAAGAAGAGGAGAGAGTAGTGATAAACACATTTTCTTAGCATGTCCTTCTCTCTCTGCTCACTTTAGTGTGTGGCATGTGTATGTGTGTGTGTGTGTGTATGTGTGTGTGTGTGTGTGTGTGTG
>NC_060167.1:24894449-24904611 GCF_021292245.1 Micropterus dolomieu
AGATGAACAGATGCGGTCTCAGGGATATTACTTAATGTCTTGTATTAAGTTACCCCTAAACAGACGGACAGACATGAAGACAGTTCTGTCATGTCTGGATTGGGAGGTCTACACCTGCATGTACAGTAGCATCATGGAGGCCATGTCTCAAACCGCCACACTAAAAAACATTACTGGATCAAAATTGACCCAATGTGGGTCAATATAGCACAGAATTTAAAAAAATAAACCTAACCATGAGTCAAACACTGGGTGCCCATTGACATAGTGCTAAATTGACCCACACTGGGTAAAGTTTAACCCAGGGATTTTATTGTGTACCATATTTTAGTTATTAGTAACCCAACAGTAATATAAAAAAACAGCTCATTGTCTTCTTGAGTGGGTTTTCATTTGTACCAAGTAAAGTTTACCCAGAATTGCATTGGTGCTACATTAACCCTGATTGGGTAAAATTTGACCCATTGATTGTTAATGTGCGCTCACCTGCTCTTTAACCCAGACTCATCCTACTCCTCTCTGGTTCATCCTCTCCATTTCCCTCTCTTGCTTTGAATTTCACATCTGTTCAGTCACTCTTACGCTGCAAAAAAAGCCAATCATTTGCATTTTCAACATTAGTCAACAGCTTCCTTCTTCCCCTTTCCTCCTCCGCCTGTCAGTGTGTAATGTACTGTATGATGTAATGCGTGTATTTGTACATTTGTGTGTTTCACCGCCTCAGATATGGTATCATCAAATTACTTTACTGACAAAACATCCGAATATTTTTATTTGCAGACATAAATTCCCGTTGCTCTTTGATGCATCATTTCATATGAGCTAGCTGCGTGAAATGTTATCTCCCAAACTCGAACTCCAAGTGTGTTTCATAAAAATTTTAAAATTGTTTCATTACAGCAGGAAAAATCAATCTCAAAATGCTAAGATAGCAATATTGACTTCCCTGAGAAAGTTAAAGTAAGTTGATATGCGTTACAATTGAAATCCTTCTCTATCTTTGATTTAACAGCTACTTGGGCGGTTAATCCTACATCCATGAAGACATCTATTGTTTTTCTTAAGTAAAGAACGATGGGGAAACTTTTCTTTCAAAGAGAAGAGGGTTTTCATCATGGAGGATGAGAAGTTTCCCTCACTCATTTATTTAAACTCTTCACGGACAGCCTTAACATTTTAGTTTTGGAGGCTTGTTGGTTTTGCGCACGTACGTGTCAGATTTGCGCACCAGCCCGGCTAGAGGCTCGTACCTGGACTTGACTGCTGGGTCACAAGTGCTTTAAAATTAAGTGAGTCCTTGAGGCACAGAATAAGATCCTCTCTCGCTCTCTGCGGCTTCCTCTGCATGTGGGAAGAAGTGTGTGAGTGTGTGTTAAAACAGCTTGTTAACACGTGCACCGCTGCCTTGGCCGGGACTCCCTAATTATTCCCTTTCCAACTAAAGGCCAAGAAGAGGAGAGAGTAGTGATAAACACATTTTCTTAGCATGTCCTTCTCTCTCTGCTCACTTTAGTGTGTGGCATGTGTATGTGTGTGTGTGTGTGTATGTGTGTGTGTGTGTGTGTGTGTGATGAAGAGCAGCTGCAACAGTAAACATGTTTGTAGAACATCTTCTAATAGAAAGCAGGTGTTGATTGGCTGTGATCCTCCCAGCAATCAGTGTACATTCAGAGACTAATGCAGATGCCACTGTCTGCTCACACACTCACACACACACACACACACACACACACACTTGTTGTTTGCAGGTACTGTTCTACAAGAGATATTATTGCAATACACCCAGCTCTGATATAGCAATGGTGTTTTTGAGCCACAGTCTTTTGTTGTCTTTGCATAACCACAGAGACGGCAGTGGTATATGTGTGTGTGTGTGTGTGTGTGTGTGTGTGTATGTGTGTGTGTGTGTGTGTGTGTGTGTGTATGCATGCATCCTCCCCACTTTGTCTTTATTTGTAAACATGCACACTAACCCCAAAGTGGGTGTGTGCACATATGAGCGTGTCTGTGAATGTTTGGATAATTTGGTTTGTGCGCTGCTTTCCCGCTCTGGGTGTGTTTATTTGTATATGTGTGTGTGTGTGTGTGTGTGTGTGTGTGTGTGTGTTTGAGGCCTCTCTTTGGGTTTGACTCTCAAGTCATTGTGGGGATTTTGTGGGGGCTGTTTGTAAACATCAACAGCAGTAAGTTTTATTTTATTGTAGCTTTATTTTACGACATTATTCCCAGATGGCTGCTAAAGCTCGCAGTTTAAAAAATTTTTTTTTATGCGCCTACCACATTCTGCACTCGCTAGCCTCATGCTCGCCGCCACACATATGCTTTTGCTCTCATACACAAACAAACAACGTAGTCTGAGGAACTGATTTGTTCAGGAATGAGCAGCGAGGAAGAATTTCCCTCCAACATATACACAGAGGCAGGAATCCCCTCTTCTTCTTTTTTTTATCAATCCATAATCCTGTGTTTGAAGGATCAGATTGAGTTATTCAAGTTAGTGGCAGGAGCTTTTTTCTCATTTTCACCAGCTCTGTGACACTGTGGGTGAGCACTCCCATATTTCTCTTTAATTAAGCCAGGGAAAACCTTGTAGTACAGCCAAACCAGCTCATGTAGCCACTTATGTTTTAATTTAATTACCTGTCCACTTTGATAATTATTCCCCCTGATTAACAGGGAGAGACGGGCTCCTAAATGGGAACAGGAGATGGGTGAGAGGCCCAGCATTTTTCTCCTTTCACCAAGAACAAGAACGAGGGTGTTGACTTAAGAAATCCAGGCCAGCTCTATTTTGATCAGGTTTCATACTCTGCCTTCTTTAGCCTGGCCTGGCCTGGCTCGGATTTATTCAGGCCATGCAAAACGTAGAATCCTACTGAGTTTCCTGTGCTGGGATTTTATGCAACCATTAGCCAAAACAGACAAATAACAAACCAACATATCATGATTCCCCAAACAGGCAGGGTTGGGGGGGTTGATTAATATCTTCAGTAAAAATGTCAACAGTTACACAACAACGAGCACAAGGATCCAGTCCCTCTGCTCTCTATTGTGCTGCTCAGTTAGTAGGAATCAGGTTGTTTTTCACTATAAAGATTTTAAGTAACCACACTCACAGCTGCTGGGGTGCATTCTTTTGACAAAACTGTCTGATTTCGTCGCTCAAACAAGAAAGTGCACCTTGCATCCACTTAAAAAAGCATCACTCATCACCATCCAGTTGCTCACATTAGCACCTGTCAGTTCCACGGGAGATTTATTGGAGATATATAACAAAGTGTTCCTGGCAAAATTTGTCAGGCTCAGAGAGGAGAGGTGAGTAAGTAAAAGAAAAATATGGGTGCTCATATACACTCACTCACACAAACACAAACCCAAACATGTGCACACACACACTCACACAGACGCACGTTTAGTGGTATTGATCGTGCTAATGAATATGTTGTGATTTACTGCAGTCGTGGCCCATTGTTGGGTGGTGCAGTGATGGACTGCCATCATTTTCCAATGGTAAAAGCTTAGATAGAGAAAAGGCAGGAGGGCAGAATCCCATTTAATGGCCAAAGCAAAATTATTCCAAGATCTTCTTGTGAGTTATGGCACTCGTTTTTTTTCTCCCCGCACTTTTTTTTTTCTCTCACAGCGACAGGTATGATGTAATTCCCAAATTTCATCAGAGACAGTAATCTCAACACTGATTATGCTGTCAATTAGTAAATGAATGTGGTGGTGAAGGGGGGAGAAGGTGGTAATAACTCTGCAAGAAGGAGTTGTCAAGCTTCCAAAATACATAAAGGACATAGTGTGGTAGGCAGACCGTAAAAAAATTGTTCAATCACAATATAACTGTCTATTTGCACAGTAAGTGTATAAGATTGAACCCACTTAAACTGGTTCTACACTTATTTTTTATTTGTGGAATACAGCATTTCCTATGTTGACATAAATCTTTGTGGCGTGAATCGATATAGGCTGCCACGCAGTGTGAGAAAAGATGGAAGTTATATCACAATAAGATCTGTCAAGAGCAATAAAATACTTTTGAACTTTTGTCCTGTGCAAATTATAGAGGTAATTTTTTGCCTGAATTTTTATTTAATCAACACATGTGATACATGGAATTTAGATGTGTAGAAAATACAAATGTTTAATAGTGGACTAGGTCTGTTTGGGTGATCTGTGCTGTGCTTTTTGTGAAGGTTTTCTGAGCTCAAACTCTGTGCAGGCTAACATCTGTTCCTCTCTGCCTCCACAATAGCACATCTCAGCCGGGATGCAAAGAGAGGTCAAAAGATCAGTGCCTTGCACTCACACTCACACACAAACACACCCTTACACACACACACACACACACACACACACACACACACACGAGAAAGAGAGATACCTCTCACCGGCTGCTATTTTGCTATTGTGCGCCAGGGCTTTGCGATTATAGGGCAGGGATGAAAACGCGCACCTGCTTTAGAGGCATTACGGTAGCGCAGCAAACTGGCCCCCACGCAACACACACACACACACACACACACTCCACAGTCAGCCCTAGTGATTCAACCCTGATTTCCAGCGAACGAGCAAGCAACAGACGGGATGCCAAAAAGTGAGGACCGGTGGAGAGGTTATTCGCGCTGAATAAGCCTCTTGAAGAGATAACGGAGGAAGCAGACGCAACTAAACAAGACGAGAAGCTGCGCTCTTTCGCCGCGGCAACTTGCGCTCAGTGCCAGAGTTTTAGCGGCAGTATTGTTCTGACTTCACTCCAGAGGGGCCACTCCGAGGAGAGAGGACGCACACAAAAGGGAAAAGGAAAGGACTAACGAGCACGCTTTGTCGTTTAAAGTAATGGTCCTGCGGTCTTAGATCCTAGCATTCTCTGTCTCTCTCTCTCCTCTGTGTTTCTTTCCATTTTTTTTGGTTGAAATTTTTCGGTCCCGTCGGTTTGTGTCCCCTTTGTCGCCGCGAGAGAGTGGACGCGCCGGGAGCTCGAGGAGCAGAAGCGGGCTGTCCACATGGTCCAACCACTGGCGTGAAAGTTGACTTCTTCAGAAAACAAGAGAACAGGTTGATGCATTATCTACACTTTCATTTCCCCCTTTTTATCTTCCTCACTCTTTCCTCACTCTGTGCTTCCATTGAAACTCGCACGCTAGTCTAGCAAAAGCCAAAAAAAACCCCATCAGACTTCAACTTTTCATCGCACATTGTTTGTGAAACTGCTCCAAGTCACCCTAATAATATTATAGGGTGTTATAGATTATTATAAAGCGAGGCACACTCGGCGTTTTGCTCTTTAAGACTTCCCTTCGTCCATGTTTCATTTGAACTTCTTTGACTCTTTTCACTGCGGTGTTGAACGCTAAACTTATCAGCCACGTTTTAAAATGCTCTTTGAAGTAGCCTAGTTCAAGTCCTTCAATAGAAAGATAAAAACAATCGACGGTGGAAAAAGTTTCTCCCTTCCCTCTTCGCCACTTTGACACGTGTTATAAACTGAGTCAAAGCTTATTTCAATCGTCAGTTATATTTAATGGGATATCGCAATTGATTTGAACTCTTAGGATTTATCAGAGCATAGGTAAGTTTCGATGGTCTGAGAGGACCAGTGATTCATAGAAAGTGTCATTGTCCGAAGTCTCAGCTCATGACACAACAAAAAGTTTTTTTTCTTCTCCTCACAGATTAGGACTAACTAAAATGTCGGGAGTGGATCTGAACGGAGGAGACAAACTTAAAGTTGCGTCCCCGTTAATAACCCTTGTTAGGGGATTTGATAATAAACACCGACGTAGGTTAGAGGCGATACTTTTGCACACCCGTTTTAGAAGGGTTTGAATGCTTTTTCATCGCTTTATACCTTTTTAACTCGCAGCCGTTAAACACTCTTTTAATTCTTAACAGTTTATTTTTGTTTTTCTGATAATTAAACAATAACGTTTAAAATTACAAAAAGGCATTGCGCCCCTCACTGAAGACAATAGACCCCTTGTCTTAAGAAGGGGAAAAATGCTTTCTTGTGGACATAGTCAATAGGTCAGGGATAATACTGTCTTTTCAAACCATTTTGACTTTTGAATTTGGAACCGCTTTTCTGTGACCTCACTGAGTTTTGATGTTGTATTTTCCATATAATCTTACCAGATTAAATAAATAGCAATATTCAGATGAGTGTCTAAACAGCAGGGCGCGGAGAAAAGTTGTTCATGCATAGTGAAAAGTTTAATTTCAGTTTTAACGGAGAATATTAAAACGGATCTAATCAGTAGGGCTGTACACGTGATAATCAGTGCATTATTAACATTCATGCGTCTGAGTTTATTTTTATAATTCATAAATAAGATTTATTGCATGAAATGCGTGATTTACTTGCGATGATAAAATATAAAAATATTCCCAGATGTTTAGAGCTGACTTAGCCTAGATAATATTATAAATTTAGAAATTGAGGGGGTTGAAGTCTGAACCAGAACCTCTGCATGACCCATGTTTTTCCTGTCTTTTTGCAGTCATAAACCGGCTTGACAGTAGGCCTCCACCACAAAGGAAAATGATCTTTCTTCCTAAAGGAAAATAAAAAAACGTTTTAGGCCTGCCTTATTTAAAAATAACATATTGTAATGAGATAAACAGTTCAAAATTGCCTTTAATTTGCGCAACTAACACAAAATGTGGAACATCAACTTCAGTGTTGTAAAAATTGAAGTTATTGTTCTTTTCTCTCCTCCCCACCTCCTAAAATAAAAACTCCCCTCATCAAATATCAAACATCAGCCAGAACATCCCCGCATGTCAGGTGGACTCAGGTCCCGCGTGATGGAAAGCTGCAGACAAAAAAAGAGGGAGAGATGAAATGACAATTAATTGCTGTTAGTTGTCTGTCATTGAGAGAAAAGCATACAGGCCGTGTGGGTGCACACTCTGACACTGGCATTATTGCCCTGTGATTGATGGGCGCCAGGGCATTTGGCATAATTAATTTTATTTACTGTGTCCTCTCTCTCCTGTTGTGCCCTCCTCCCCTACCCCTCAACCCCCCCAACCCCAACCCCGTTCTGTGTGGTGGCATTTCCGCGACGCGATGACACACTTTTAATTGCACTTTAATAGAAGATCCAGCGGGAATGAAAAAGCTCTTCATCACGTTTTATGACCTTGTCACGTTTCTGGTGTCAGACAGAAAGGCAGGTATTTTGTGGTGCTCGGAGCCCCTGGTGTAAAGTGTGTGCAGAATAAATTTACAACAAAAAAAAGTTTATTTCACCTAGATGAATTGAAGCTTTTGCCTCCATGGAAAACTTCACATCCATAATTTTAATGTACAGCAGGGTTCTCACAGCTTCATGTTGTGGTTTATTTAAATCAGAAAAATTAGATCAGATTTTTAAGATGGTTAATTTGTTCATTTTATCTTAGACAGGATATGCTGGGTGTATTTTATATGCATAATATGCATATCAGCATACCTGAAGCATTTTAATAGTGTGAAAATAATTTACTGGCAATAACCCTCAATGCATCTCAGAAAAAAACATTGCTATAGATTTGCCCAATATGCTATATTTGCTAAAATGATTTGCTAGAAATTCAGAAGAAATAATTCAGCCAGTTTCAGTTTGACTTTCTTTTTAAAAAATGAGTTTTGTTACTACATGTTCTGTCAGCTGCTTAATTTCTCTTTGACACAGTGAAGGCTCAGGGGCTGTGATGTCTCAGTTAAAAGAATGACGTTTGAAGTCACTGGTACGATTTCCAACAAATAAACATAACAACACACTTGTCATAACAATAAAGATTACTACACAATTTAGTGATTTGTACATTTTTATTTAAAATTGACTCAGTGATGGCACTTGCAAACCTCAAAAAGAAGCCTGCACTGGGGCTCAGAAAAAACAGCGAGACCCTGCTGAAGGACAGAGGAAATTATCTTTTTTAAATTTCTACTTCTTATTTAAACACTACAGAATTTGCCAACAGTATAAACTCACTGTAAAGTGATCATTTCTATGTAGTGCTTTTTTCGTTGATAGGCTATCACATCAGGGACAGGCTTTTCATGGAAATATAAAAGGAGACAATGAACAAAAGAGTATTTGAGAGGCAGAAGTAGTTATTTGGTTAAAAAAGAGTGTACATGTGCAGGAAGCCAGAGGTGTCAGAGACAGACTGACTCTCTCTGTTCTCTGTCGTCTATTGTGCGTCCGTGTCTGTGTGTTTGCCTCAGCATTGCCACCTTTTTTCATCTGACTTGCTTCAACACTTTCCCTTCTTGGCTTTTTTTCCCCCTCTCCCCTCGACAGCTGTGTTTTTTTCCATGTCCTGTTTTCTTTCATTGTTTGCAAGAGTCGCTCATGTACTGCTGACTTTTGTCTGTTTCAGACTCTGTTCGCCACCAGACAGTTGTTTCTGTTATGCTTAATGGCACACTACTGAAATGATGATTTTCAGCTGGGCCCCGTGCAATGGAACTGTGTGCCGTCGTGTGACTTGAACCATGTATGAGCCATGTACGAGCCCGTCTAGAGACAGGCAATAATGGCTATGAATCTCTTGCGCTTAAAAACCCCTTCAGCAGGTTTAAAAGCCACCAACATGATTGTGTTAGTCCATAAACTCACTCAGAGAGTCCTTACCTCCACCACGAGCGCATGTGAATGTATGTGTGGAAGAGTGTATATATCTGAGTGCGGGCGTGTGTGTATACAGGAGTGCTTTTTTCTCAATTCACCTGTCCTGCTTGAGTGAAAATGGACAGTATTTGAAGTTTTTAAATGTCCTGTGCGTCGGTAGCGTTGATGGCTCGCCTGTCCGTCTCTCCATCTCTCGCGCTCTCTTCATTAAAGCCCTCCTGCTATCCCAAACCCACAAGTCTGAGTGGGCTTTTGGCTCCAAAGTGATGTTGAAGAGCACCCGTATACGACTCTGCTATACATGTAGGGTTTGACCCATGATAGATACTCACAGGTTTACTTCTATTGCAGCACTTAGTGCATTACCTGCTTAAAAGCTGAAATAGTTAAATTTTCAATATCCTTTAGATGGGGTTTGAGAAAAGCAAAATTTTTACTGTGCAGTGAGCGAAAGCTTGTTTTAAATGGAATTATTTCAAGTGTTGGTCCTGAAGCTGCTGTTACTGCACGGTGTGCACATTTGAGCTGTTTTGGGCTTTTAAATATGGAACCACTGTAAGAGAAGATATTCTACAGGTTGTGCAAATATGTTTTGAAATAAAACACATTTTAATTTAGTGTATCTTGGATTTTTCTAAAATAAAATTGCTCCTCTTTAGAGATGTAAAAAGATGGCAAATCTACACGTCTCCATATGTAATAACTGAATACCAGTATAATAGCAATTATGGCTAGTTACTCCTTTAAAAATATGTTAATGAAATATAATTGACAAATTAATGGATTAAATGATGGTGTTTTTCTTCACGGGCAGCCAGCAAGTGGGGGAATGTTCTGGTTGTGGATTGAAGTGATTGACTGCACAGTGAAACAGCCGCCACATTGCTTTAGACTGAGGCCTGATTATACATGTGGTTCTAATTGAACCTGTTATTTAGGAGAGGTTGAAGGCTGAATACTGTGTGAGTGTGTGTGTGTGTGTGTGCGCGTGTGTACATATAATAAATCCCACACATTTTTCAAAGATGAGATGTGTTTTTACGATGGGTCAGAAGGCGTTGTCGTACAGGCAAGTTGCAGGACAGCGGAGAAGGAAAGCGAGAAGATGCCTCCAGCGGTCTTAAGGAAATTGACCACCTGTGAGAGAGAGAGAGCAGTTGTTGTCTTTTGTTGCCTTTTCTTTTACCTTTTGTGTCTGCGGATGTGGCGACAGCAGCCCCGCTCATGGTCCCAACTTAATTCTCTAAAATTGACGCACTTTTCTCCATCTGATTGATAAGGTAATCATTTCGCCTGACACAGTGGTTTAGCCTGTGGTCATTAACATGCCCATGCGTTTTAGATGAGCTTTTCAATGTGTGTGTGAGTGCGTGTGCGTGTGTGTGTGTGTGTGTGGGTGGGTGGGGGGGTGGGGGGGGGGGGGGGGGGGGGGGGCTAAAACTGGCATGCATTTCCTCCTGGACACACGTCTCCACTGCGGGAAACGAGTGCGAGTGTTTGCCTCCATTCTTTTGTGTGCCTTCACTCTCTAGCCA
>NC_060167.1:24904631-24952915 GCF_021292245.1 Micropterus dolomieu
GGGGGGGGGGGGGGGGGAGGCATCGGAGATGTTTCTCCAGCTCCACAGAGCACCAGCCCATTAACAGCTGATGGATGTGAGAAGGAGTGACCCAACAGCTCAGAGCGGAAGAGGCTGTTTCCTATGGGCAGGGTGGTGTGGGGTGTGGGGAGCAAGAGAGGGACAGACAGAGAGATAGAACACATGAGTGAAAGACTGGTAGAAGCGAGGGGTTTTAGGCGTGGGTCATTATAGCTGTGGAAGCATTAGATCAGCCTCTCCAGAGTGCGCTTGGCACCTGAGGCCATGGCTGCAGCTGAAGGAGAGGGCTGTGGCTGTGGAGTCTGGGGGAATGAGAGCAGAGTGTGAAGTAAGGCAGTTGGAGCTCTCCAGTTAGATTTCACAGACAGAAAGAACGAGTCGCACCGGATCATTAGGTCAGTGACAGGGCCAGGTGGAGCACACGAGACGGTCAGTGGAAGCAGAAAAATACCCGAGCAGCACTTGTGTGTAAAAAGAGAACGCCCGTTGTGTTCAAGCAGAGCATCTTCATGAAAAAGCTCTCATCGGTCGTTGTGTCCCCTGCTAACTCTGCATTGCTTCTGACAGCTGTATTTGTGTTATAGATTTTCCTTCACTCTGTCCCGTCTCCCTTTCCTTTCCCCCTGCCTCCCTCTCTCAGTAGTTGGCTCCCCTCCTCTCCATCGCCTCCACCCTATGACCTTTTGTAAGCACTTCATCAGAGAGCCGTTGGTGTTTTCTAAAGCGCTGCGACAATCTGACAGGGCAGCCGTCAATCGAGCGGGGAACCGAGGGAGCAGATCAGTGGAAAGCTTCGCTCAGAACAACAATGTGACTAAACTTTCTGCAGCACCGCTTTAATGTGTATTGAAAGGATGGCTGTGACGGGTAGGTGACAGCTGGGAAGCGCAAGACAGTTATGGATACACACAAACACACAGACGCGCGTGCACACGTTTTGCACATTTCATAAACCATCTTACCGCAGAGAAGCGTTACACAGCTCTTGAGTGCTCGTTTGGACGTGGCACTGCGGCGGTGAAATCTGCCGAGCGGACAAATGAAGGCTCTGATAAAATGCTGAGATACAGAAGAGGAGGAGCACACAGGGATTCTCATCCAGGTCCATTGACTCAAGTACAACCTGATTGAACTCCATTCAGGTTTACATATTATTCGCTTACGAGTTCCTGATATAAAGCGTGGTAAATAATAATACCTCACATTTAGATTTCTTTGCTCATTTAATTTTTAGCTTATTCCTGGTGTGTCTTTATGACGGCAGTTATCAGATCTACTATTAATCTGATTTATTTCAGCATTTTTTAGTTTTTGATTTGCATCAGGATATTTGAATAGCTTCAGCCAGGATGACTTCACATTAACATATGGTGATAGGAAATTAGCAATGCAGAATTTCCTCCTCGTCCCTGTTCCTTGCCATCCTGGACCGGGGAGGTAATAACCATATAAATGCATCTCATTATGTTTTCTAATCCGTAAAGTATCGGGATGTTGGCTAACACAAGCAAAAGTGAGGCTGGAGCGTTGGCGTGCACTACTCTTTTATGGTATTAGTATTTATGGTATTAGTTCCGGGGGACACGGGATGCCTACTTAAGCTATTAGCATGTGAGACGCTGTGGGATGATCCATCCCCTGACAGGACGAGCTGTTAACCAGTGTTAAATCAAATCACAATAGGCTGCCTGGTTTGATGGATTGACAGAGCTTGCTCTCACCACTTGCTTGGACTGCCCTTCCTTCCTCATCCACTGCGTGTAACCTCACATGAGGATTTGTTCCTGTTAGAGCAGAAAAGAGCTTGGAAATTTAGTGTCCCAAAACTTCTGGAAGAAATATTCCAAGATTGTTCTTTAGAGTAAATATGATAAATATGATTTTCCCCATATCAAAGGACGCCATGCTCTCTGTCTGTTTTGTCATTATCAACTTCTGTCCTCCTTCGACTTTTCTTCTTCGTGTTTCGTCTGCTGTGGCTTTCAAGGTGAAGAGATTGCACTGGCTTTGCCCAGTGGGGGTACAGACGCTATGGCTTCTATAGTGCCCTTTGAGAGAGGGGAGAGGAGGGGGAGGCAGGGGGGGAGGAGAGGTGACTGCTAGAGCCACTATCGGGAATCTTGGAGATCGCTCACAGACGAGAGGGATGCTGTTCTGCATGTGTGTACACTTATTGTGTGTGTGTAACTACAATTAACTGTCAATCAAAGGGTGACCCTCCACCTCGCTCCTCCTCGCACAGAATTCCTCAGGTTTTAGGTTTTGTTTTTCAGGCGGCTGTTGGAGGAGAAGAAAAGCAAACAGGTCGTCACTTTCCCAACTTTTCGTGTATCACACAAGACGTGTCTCATTGTTCTCTGTCATTTTTTTTTTTTAAATTGTTTCATCTGCACCAGAAACTAAACTTTCCCAGACAGAGCAATAGGGAGCTGTGTTGTTATGGAGGTGGTGCTGGTTCATCAGCGGCCGTTTTTTTTCCCCCGTTTTTTTTCCAGTGTGGCTGCTCGCTGGGCATTGAAACTCTGTTGGTGTGTATGCTCATACACATGCACGCCTGTGTGTGGTGGGCATTGTTGACCGAGAGACATCTGCCACTAGATTATAGCCAGCTGTTATCTGAATAATTGTGTGATCCCCCCCCCCCCCCCCCCCCCCCCCCCCCCCCCCCCCCCCCTCCCCCCTTTCCCTCGCTCCCTCCTCCTTCTCCTCCTTCGCTCCCTTCTTGCCCCCACTTCCCTCCTTCCACAGACTCATGAGACGGAGAGTGATGAGTCTGGGTGGCACTTTTGGGCTTTTTCAGGAGTGTTTATGATGTATGTAAGCTCGCATGGTTGTGTGAGAGTGTGTATCTCTGCAGCCCCTGGTCATCGGTCGTTGTCTGACATTTGTAGAAAGATTTTAGCCCCCCCCCACCCCCCTACACAAACCCACCCACTCACCTCCCTCCACCTCTCCTCCCCTCCTCCCCTGTGGCTCTCGGGGAAATAAAAGTAGCCTGATCCTGCCAGATCAAGATTGCTGTCCACCACAGCTTTACCAGCCTGTGAATTAGAGCCAGCTCTCATGTTCCTGAGGAGAGAGGAGGCAGTGTGTGTGTGTCTGTGTGTTTGCGTTGTGGGGCTGTTGGCCTTTGAAGCAGCGTTAGCTGTTTGTCGGCAGAATGTTGGTCAGGGGGTGAGAGGAAGGGAAAGCAGAGAGCACTGAAAAACAAGAAGAAAAGATCAGTTAAAAAGTAGGAAAAGTATTGTTTGAAAGAGAGAAGTACCGTCTTTGATTCTAACAGTGCTTAGAATCTGGACTCACTGTTCAAGCCAAGGTAATTTTCAAATTACTCTTAACAGGCTGCATATGATACTGTTCAAATATATTTACTGTTATCAGATTTCATGTTAATTAAAGAAAAGTTTTCTAATAGTATTTTCTTTTTTTACATGTACCATAGTTTTTCATTTTCAACTTCAATAAATCAATTCAAGTTTTGAAATAAAAAACTGCCATTATTTTTTTCTTTTAACAATTAATTAAAACAATTTTTTCTTGGATTAAAAGAGAAAAACATAATTCAAATACACTGCTTCCACATGCTCACTGTTCCACTGTATCTACAAAGGCACAACACAATGTTTAAACGCAGACATATTTCCTCCTTCCACAGACAATTTTGGTAGACTTATGACGAGACATACGTAAACTAAAAAAGACAATTTTATCTGTCCCTTTTCACTTTCATTTGTTTTTTAAATGTATCGGGAAAGATGTTCTCATAAGGCTGCACACATACACACACACAGTGTGCGTGCCTGCAGTTGCTAGGGCTGCCTTCATTTCTGGCCCGTGGTTGGTCGGAAAGTGTTCTTTTCCCTGTCGGAGCTCCGATAGTCACTCACTGTGAAGGACTCAACACTCGCTGTCTCTCTTTTCTCGTTGCTCTTTCTCCTGTCCATCTACTCCCCCCTCCCTCCCCCGTCTTTGCTCTCCCTCTCTCCCTCTCTCCTCCTCTCCTCTTGTCATGCCTGTTGTCTCTAATTATCACGGCTCTGTGTTCCCTCAGCCTCTTCATTACATCCAAGCTGTCATCACAGTTTACCTCCAACATTTGCTACCTCTCCTCAGGCCCCATTTCAATAGGAATAATTTATTTTATATGACTGAAATGACAAAACTCACTGCAAGGTTAATCAATAGCCCCCTCAACAGTTTCTGAGAGGCTGTTTATATATGTGTGTGTGTGTGTGTGTGTGGTAAAATGACAAAAAATGTTTTGTTTTGTTTTTTTATCATTGTAATATTCAATAGGAGAAAATTCAATGTTTTTTCTTTAAATCTATTTAAGTGAAATATTTTGCTCGCTTTGAATGCAAGCAAATGTCATGTAAGAGAATGAGGGAACTATTGCATTTACACACATTCTGATTTGCAAACTTGCTTTTACTCTTTCAAAGAAAATTTAGTGTGAGAAAAATGTGCTGAATTATGTTGATACATTTTGTTCAGTCTGTTTTTTGAGTGGAGTGAAAGGTGAATGCAGTGTTTTGTCAGCACACCTACTTGTCCCTGGACAAAAAGATTGTGCCTCATAGTGCAAAAACAGATTTCAGCCACAATTCTCTGACCAAAACAACAAATGACAAAGATATATATGTTTAACAGATTTCTTCTTTGTATGTCTTCCCCATTATTTCCAGTATGAAACATTTTAAGTATTTACAATCAGCAAAATCATGGAGATATTTTCTTCTAGAACTCAGGGAATTTATTATCAGGTTGAAAGGCGGCCATTGGGGTGTTGGATTAGCAGACACCACAATGCCCATTTGCCCAGTGAAGGTCAGTGCTGCCATGTGCAACCTGTAGCCCTAATCGGCAACTTCTGCTGCTGCAGTTTTCCATTGTCTAAAGGTCAGTCAGGACCAGTGCATTAGCCTCGGAAAGTAGTCAGCATAAACGAGGGAGGGGACTGAGGGAGGAACGAGGGACTAAAGTACAAAAAAGAGGACGGGAGGGAGGGTGAGTTGCAATGAAAACCTGGCATGCTTCGTGGTGTCAGGCAGGCGTAAGGCTTCTGGGGGCTTTGTGAAAAGTTTGCCTGTGAAACTTTGCTGAAGGCTGGGTTTGGTTTGAGCAGCTCCCCCGGGGGTTCGCTTGCAGAGTGGGTGGAGGAGGAGGAGGAGGAGGTGGGAAGGGAAGTGAGAAAGCAAAGAAGAGGAGGAGAGGGGAGCAGAGCGCAGAGAGCAGGCATGCCGTCACAGTCGTCCGTTGTTACGGTGCGCAGGCCTTTAGTTGCTGATCTAAGAAACACAACTCCTGGCTCACGCCCCCTCCTTATCCCTCCTCCTTTCTTCTCCACCCTTTTTCTCTCTCCTCTCTTTCCCACCATCCTCCTCCTTGCCACTCTGCCTCTCTCTGTCTATCTCTCTCTTAGCTTTCAGCAGCTCTGCGCTGTGGTTTGTGCGCTGGCTATTAACATACAGTCCGCATTAGTGGAACAGTGGCTGGGCCTATTTGCTGGTAATGAGGATAGGGGGCCCAGTGCCGTATAGTAACTGGTTTGACCTCCAGTGCCTAGGTCAAGTTCATCCCGGGGAGGTAATTCCCTCCCTCCACATCCCAAACACATGACTACACCCTGGGGGGAGGAGGTGGGGGTAGGAGGAGTGGGCCGAGGTGGCCCTCTTCATCCTAAATTTGAATCTCTCATCCCCTTCTCTGCTCTCTCCTTCCTCTCCTTCGTCCCCTCTCTTCCCACAGGGTTAATTGAAGGGG
This sequence comes from Micropterus dolomieu, assembly GCF_021292245.1. Lineage (NCBI taxonomy): Eukaryota > Metazoa > Chordata > Actinopteri > Centrarchiformes > Centrarchidae > Micropterus > Micropterus dolomieu. The sequence goes on from NC_060167.1 coordinate 24,910,416, forward strand.
AAATTGATAGTTCTGTACGGTAATTGTGGCTTTGAGAATTCTCTGTCTCCCACGGAGAAAGATGAGGGCAGCTGTACCAAAGATAGAGTGACAGGTTGTAAGAGAAAAAAGAGAGAGAGAAATATGGGGAGGGAGGCAGATGGAGCAAATAGAAAAACCCCCTCACCTCCATCACTGCACCCCCCCCAGTGTGGGGGTTTGATTGGTTGATGAGGGAGCGTGTTGATTGGCTGATGACGAGCAGAGATTTCTATGTAACTTTCACTACCAGGGCTCTAATAATCATTCAATTCATTATCCAATCAGAGAGACTCACCATACCGCTCTGAATCCTCACTGATTCTTCTTTTAATTCTCCTTTTGAACCCCCTCCCTCCCTCTCCAATCCTCCCATACCTCCCTGAGGACTCGGGTATGGACAGATGAGTGGAGCGCACTGTATCTGTTCGGTTCTGCTCTGCTGCTCGCTGAAGTAGAGAGAGACAAACTTATATTCCACTGATGCCAGAGCTGAATGGACTCTCTGCCTGCCTCTCTCCTTCAAGAGGGGCTTTTCTTTCCCAGGGGCAGAGCTTTATAATTAGTCTTCTTCCAGAAATAGAAAACTAGTTTTCTGAGGTGAAGTCACCCTCTGATGTGTAGTCTGCAAGCTGCAAATTTGAATTTATACAGAACAAAGTAAAATCTATTATGAATATCAGGAGAATCTATTTTCACCAACACCTGTCATATGCTATTTTCACATGTTTATTTTAATAAAATAAAAATCTTTAGATAACACAAAGTATTACCAAAATGAAATGACCAAGAGAGAACACTTTTTGGTTAGACACCCATTTTGTCTCTGTAGTAACAGCAGGTCTTGTTTTAGCTTCTGGCTTAGTTGTTTAGTCTCAGCTCAGGCCACCCCAAGGCTGTCACCCAGGCAACGTGTGTGTATGTGTGTGCCTGCGTTGTCTTTATATTATTGAATTTTCTTCATTGTGTTGTAAAATTTGCCAGTGTATTCATTTCTCCCTTTGACTTTATCTCTGCCATTGGTTCTGTTTTTCTGCCGTGTTTTTCCCACCTCTCCCCCCCCCCCCCAATTTAACCCCCGCCCCCTCACTCTGCTCTGACTCCCCTCACCGCTCTCCTTTTCTCTTCCTCTCTTCCCCTCCCCTCTCATTTCGCTTTCTCTGTCCGTTAATGAGAGAAAGAAAGATCTATTGGGTATAGCACAATTTATCAGAAAGGCAGAGGTTTGGAAGAAAAAAAAGGCGGCGGGCCCTTCAAAGAAGTCCTATTCTTGTGGTTGTGAATGTTTGATGAGACAGTGAAAAGTTCCCCCTCTAACGTCATGGTGTCTGAACAGAAGAGAACAGAACCGTTCTAATCATGCCGCACAGAAAAAATGACTTCCAACCCGATTTAATTAACTGATAAGAAACGGCTTCAAATTAATTTTTCAAGGATGTAAGATTTTGATTAAGAAACTCCTAAAAGAAATAGACGAATAATCAATTTTTTAATCAACTTACTCAAATGGTAACTGGTTAATATGATAATTCTAGCAATTAGGGCAAATATTGTCGAGCAGCAGTTTCTATGCATCCTGTTAAAGGAATTATAATATCTTTACATCTAATTATCATGGTTATTTAATTTTTTTGTATGGCTACCTCTCAATTTTACCATTCGTTTTTTCATCTGCCATTATAGGGATAATGAAATGAGAAGTTGGAAAGTGTAATAAGATGAAACTTTTATAAGGGCCAACCTGAATGGGGCTCTTCACACACCCTGATTGGATAGATATTTAGGGAAAGGGAAAGGGGAGTTGTTCAGAATGACATTATTTCTGCTGATTTTACATGCAAAGCTGAGATAGATCTTTAGATGTATGATTCTTTTATTTCGTCAGCAGATTAAAGTAGCTAATAGCTCCTGGCTTCGCTGTGTGCCTCCTCTCTTATTCATAAGCAGGTAGCCCTGGCCATGAATATGCTCACAATTTCTAATCCACAAAGTTTCAAATCATCGATTCAGTTAGAAGAGAGAAAAAACGGATTCAGCTTTGATTGAAGGAAAGAGTGGGCTGTTCACCTGCTAGTGGCCATAAAATGTATGTGTGTGTGTGTGTTTCCCTAATTGGACAGGTATTGTAACGGAGGTGAAGAGGGGCCAGATGAAGAGAGAGGCGGGGTGCAGAGAAAGGGCTGGCAGGTCCAGGGCTTTAGGAGAGCAGCAGAGAGACAGAGTTCCTTTACTTCAAAGAAGGCTTACAGCCTGGACAAACGCTAACCCCGCTCACATACCACTGCAACACACACACTCCACATTCACCCACAGTGGCTCTTTTGCCTCTCATGAGATGAATATCCATCCCCTCTCATGCACTCCCTCTCTCTGCAGCTCTGCTGTATCCCTCGCTCCCTGCACACTGAACATCAGTGGAGTCGTGCGTTCAGAGGGAAATATTGACAAAGCGTTTGGAGAGATGGAATGGTTCCTTTTAATTATATGCTGCTCTTATGATGCATGGTGTTTCTGTCTGGCTGCTTGCGCGCACACATATACACAGATACACAAGCAAATGCGCACACTGATCAGCTGAATAGGTATTCCAGGCACAAACCCCTGCATTGAGCGTACATATTCAATTAGCAAAACGCATTAGCAAAACTTGGCATTTGTTGTTGTTTTTTTCCCCTCCTTGCTCAGAATTAATGGTTTTGATATGCTAATTAGCGGGTAATTTAATTTCAAAAGGCTTCAATTAACAGCAGCGTTGTGGACACGAGGAAGTTAAGCAGCGTAATCTAATTTGCATTAGTAACGAGCAGGGAGTAATTAGTCTCTAATTAGCCACTTCAGACAGCACTTGTGTTTACTTTCCTAATGAAGTGGAGGGGCTTTTTCTTTTTTTTTTCTTTTTTTTTACAGGGAAGTCTGTGCATGCGTGTGAGTGTGTTTGTGTCTGGTTTGGGGAGGGGGGGAGAGGGGAGGGTGGCTGGCATCAGAGGGAGACTGGCATATGGCTTACAGTTTGGCTTGAGTTACACACATGGGCAATCCCCACGTGCACACAAACACATGCTCGCATACAAACAAACACCGGCACACACGAACACACATAGGGGTCAGAACCTGCTGTCTTACCTGATTGGGCGAACACTCACAGTAGTTTTCAATCTAGTGAAACATCTCTGTGAGCTCACTTATGCACACCACAAAGGATTGATGTGATTGGTGTGTTTGAGGGGTTTTGCTCTTGATAGTGTTTCTCCTGGTATTATTTGTTATGTTGCAATAGCTTGCAATATTTTCACATTTCCTTTTTTGTATATCCAGGCACTTGCTGTAGTCTTTCCAAATGTTTTTTTTTTTTTTTGCATTGCAGAGGGAATGAACTGTTGACTGTGTGTGAGTGATGTGAGTTGCTGGCCGGCCTAATGCAGGGTTTATTTCTGGGATACGGTTGCCTGTTGACAACATAGCAAAACAGAAGAGGAAAGACACACAGCTAGATAGATGGATAAACAGACAGCCTGTGTTTTATTCCTTTAATTTCTTTTTTTTAGATGATCTCTAAATGATCTGGGAACTAAGCCACACTTAAGGAAAATGGTGGACAAATTCAGTGTATTTTTTTTTTTTCTGGGATGAGCGTTCCAACAGTTGGAACTTTTCCATTCACAGCCGTGTCAAAAACAAGTTGAAAACAACAGGCTTCCTCCTGGGCTTTTTTTTGGGAAGGGAGACAGGGTGGAAGGGTTGCAGGGGGAGCAGCATAGCGGAGGGAGGGGGACAAGCAGCTGCCCTATTAGCCCAAATCTGTTGTTCAGAAGAGGTGGGAGGAGGGTGGAGCAACACCACTGAATTTCCACAAAGAAAAGCACACACTGTTAAATCTTCGTTTATGTGTGCAAAGAAGGCTATATTCTCAGATTATGCCACAAATTAATGTACGTTTAACCCCTAACGCCTCTTTGCATGTAGAGCTCATCTTATTTTTACCCACAATCCAGTGCAAAGGACAGACGAGACCATGGGGACCCCATTAACTGACAGCCACTCTGATGGGAAGGCGTTTTTCTAAAGGCTTTTCCCCAACCTTCCCTGGGAATAATAAGAGAGGTCAGAAAGTTGGGCGACTTCCTGCTGCAAAGAGCGGGGTCAGAGCGCCGGTTGGCAGAAGTAGTCAGCACTCAGCGGACATGACTTGGAACACACACACAAACGCACATACATACTGAATGGACGGCAACCCATAGTGTAGAACTTGTGTGTGATTTACACACACACGGGCAGAAGCTGGAAAGAATTCAATAAATCTAATGAATGAATGTGCTTCTGTGATTATGAGCCTGTTTCCACACTGACCTCTACCTGCATGCACGTACACAGAGATTTATAGGCGCAAACATCCACATACACACACAAACACTCACACATGCACATCCATAAATAGGCAACTGATTTACAAATGAGCTGACCTGTGTGTTGGCCTTGCTCTCAGATAGGCTCACACCCCCGCCAGGATGCATAAATCACAATGGACATGCATATGCATGAGCATCTGAGGAGGTGGGATAAGTGTGTGTCTGCATATGTGTATGTGTGTGTGGCCAGCAGCAGTGTTTGTATCGATCATTGAGGCTTAGTTAAGTGCCTTTTATTTCATTGAGTTAAAGTTAAGGACCGTGGATAGGCCTCTCTCCAGTGTATGTTGCTTTTGAATGGAGAGAAAGCAAGAAAGAAAGAAAAAGGAAGAGAAAGAACTCTTCACTGTTCTTATCCGCCCTCGTTTTAGTGGCATCGAGGGATTGCACATCACATTAATGGAACCTAGATGACGTTTCATGTCTCTTCTCTCTCTGGAAGAAGTGGTTTTGGTGTTGGACCTTTGCCTGATGTGTGTATGTATGATGTGAGCTGCTTTAACCTCCTCTTGTTTTATGGACTTATACATGGCTCTGGCTCTCACTGCTGCTAGATTAATTTACACACCACTCACACATGCTTGCCAAATCTCCCTCTGTCTCTCTCTCTCTTCCGCCCTCTCTCCTTCTCTCTGAAGACAGAGCAGAAATTGCCTGGTGAGGTAAATAAATTACTTCCATCGATTGCCGTAGTTGAAGAGTGACTTTATCACAGTTTGACTTGTCCAGATACAGATCAGCGTGTGACAGCATGTGTTTTTTTTAATAATGTGCCACTGTGTCTATGTGTGTGTGACTTAGTTTACATGTGTTTGTGTGTGTGTGGGCTACAAAAATCAGCGTAGAATCTACCAGATGGATATCTCAATATATTAAAATCTATTGCTAGAGTTACTGTATTGTCCCTAAGATGTATGTCAACTTGAACAGGCCATCATTTGCACATTGAAAATCAGATAAATTATGCTGGTATTATTAGAGTGGGATCTTAAAGCCCACCTTGTGGCCAGGTGGGTTGTTGGCTTATTGAGTTTATCTCTGTCTTGTTATCCATCAGCACTGGTCACTGATACGAGCCTCAGATAGATGAGATCTTAATGCAGTTTACACTGATTAGTTGTATACGCGTACACGGCAATGGCTGTAAAAACGTTAGAGCACACCTTAACCTCCATGCCCCAGATGTCCCTTCATGGAAAGAGGTTAAAAGTTCACCAAAAAATGTCCGAGTGCAGAGGGTATGTGAGTTTCTGTGTGTATGTGTGTGTAGCAGTCTGGGACACATGCTGTTTTAATAGACGCTGTGCTGACGTTACTGCAGAGGCCAAGAAGCCACCGTTAAAAAGAAAGGATTTGGAAAAAGAGCGAGAAAAGGCCTCATCTGTTTGCATTAAACAGTGGAAGAACTGACCAGTGAAGGAGCAAATGAGCGGCAGACGGCTAAAAGATATCTGCTTTTCTGGCTACGTCCCTTCAGCTTTTCCCTCCCTCATTCTCTTCATTTTGTTCGGCCTAGACCGCTCAGTGTGGCCCTTCTTTTATTTTATATCTCATATTTGATCTCACTTTATTTTAATTCCTCATTGTGGCAAACACATGGTATTTGCTTTTGAATGTGACTAAATGAATCAATTAATTAGCTCTACCCTAGCTCTGTTGCAATAAGTCTACTATAGTATATTATTTTAGAGACACTGTCACCAAGTCCAAAAGAAGAGCAGCCCAAGAACGTAGTGGAAGTGATGAGGAGCAAAAAACCTGTAGCTCAAAAGCATTTATAAAATGTTTTATTTACACTTTAGCCTAAGTCCTCATGGTTTATTCTGTCCAGTCTGTCTGTCATCTACACTATCAAGTTCTTTTCTGCATCAGATGCTTCTGATTTGAGAATTAATTAGGCAACGTGGTGGCGTCAGGGTTGGGATTTTGGGTTTGTTCGCTAGCTATTTTAGTAGCTAATTACTGAGGGGGAGAGTGTTAATTGGAATTCTCTTAGATAATGTGAACTCCTCTTCCCCTTTTCTCCCCCGCCTCCACTAGAGTTTAATAGAAAACCACAGCACTTAATAGACCTCTTCCTCTCAGTCTCTCTGTATTTTCTATAACCCTTTTATTTTTTTTATTTTGATGCTTCTGACGGTAGCTCAGCTGATGCCTTCGGGGACAGGAGGTGTTTGTGGTCATGTTGGCGCTCTGCGTGTGTGGAGTATTCTCCGTGGTGTGAGCTATAATCAAAGGGAAGTGACATATAGTAATCCTCTCAGACTTCGTCAGGATATTGACTCCTTTTCGCTCCCTGACTTCCCGCATGTTACCTTTCACAGGGAACAGAATTACAGAGACACAGAGCTCAGTGACATATCACAAAGGGGGAAATCAGCAAAGGACAGGAGGGTATATTTTAAATGAAAAAAAAGAGCTGTAGGCCACAGAAGGATCCTCACGAATATGTGATTAATGTTTATTGCATTTAAATTCTTTAAAAAAATAAAGAATAAAAAAGAGATAAAACTCATGTTAAGGGCTTGCTCAGTCTTTTTATTCATTTATTTTATGCTTCACTTTTGTTGCACTGATAATGAACAAAACTGGCCTAACCTGCATTTTGACTTCACACTTTCTCCATAGCCTGGGGCGCTGAAATGCTAATTCACTGGTGCGCAAGTAAGGGGATAAAAACACAAAAAAGTGATTTTAATTTGAAAGAATGTTTGAAATGAAACAATAGTTGCATTTGGATGTTGTTATAATTGGAGCGAATGGCTGACTAGATAAACAGACTTCAGTTGCTGGCGTAGGAGCTCACACTTGGGGGTCTTTTCATATCTGTGCTCTGTTTAAAAATTAAACTCCTTACCAGCATAAAGCAGAGAGGGAACAAAATTAATATACAGTGAGAGAAGACTAATCAGAGATCTGTGGTTTCATTGTAATTCCTCCGTCGTCTTAAACTGTGACAAAAACATTATTTAACATCTTTACCTCCGCTTCAGCCACTCAGAAAGGCTTGGCGCACACACACAAAAGACCTTACAGTATTTTAATATCACTGCTTGTATATTCTAATCCTGACACCACTTGAAATATAATTCCTTCCCCTATTTTAAATCACGGATGGGAAATTGTATTAAGGCAAGAGTGTGTGGGCATGAAAGCAGGGATGTTAAATGGACATATGAATGCAGGGGTGAATCCTAACCTATTAAGTACTTTCCTTATTATTTCTGAAAGTGGAGCGTGATAATTAGTTTGGTAGAAATCCTATAGCGGGGTGGAGGTATGGGTCTCAATAGTTGAGCCAAATTAATTTCTTCTGTCACCTTGAGCGTATGGTCCTCTTAATAGGTTTAATTTATTTCACGGTGATTATCTTTTTTTTTTCCTTAACCACTTGACTGTGATGTACATATTCACGTGAAAACCCACTTCAAGCTTCTGCACCGGTGAATGGTATATTCATACCTAAATATCATAGAGCTGTACAGCTTCGTACAGTCTGGGTCCTGAGTCCGTGTGATCTGAGAGATGGCACTGTGCCGTTTTCCCAGGGGTCTCTGCTGCGGCCCAGTTGTCATGTGATCCGTGTGTCTGGCTGAGAGCTCCGTTTTTTCTCAGGAGTCACTCCAAGTCTTTTGAGTCCTAAAAGTTAACAATCATTCCTGATGTTAAATCCATCAAGAACCTCCATGTGCCACGAGGTCTCTTTAATAATCTCCCCCATGTATGTGTGTGTATGTGAGTGTGTGTGTGTGCTGAGGTTAGGTTGGACCATGGGAAAGTGGCATACCTGAGAGGATTAGAATGATCCCAAGGACACTTTGTGTGGGACAATATTCAAATGCTCATTTCTTGTAAATTCAAGTACATTGCCATTTTGTAACACCTCAGACAACCTGGGCCTTTTTATATCCAAAAGAGCAGAAGTCACTGTGAGTGTGTTCATTTTTGAGCGTACCTTGAGCATATGCCTTTGCGTGTGTATATATATGTGTGTGTATGTGTGTGTGTATTTTGTATGGTTTGCTTTTGATCTAGCAGGGATCACTCTAGATGCCCTGTCTGGTTTCAGCTTACACCAGTAAATTACACCGAACCACTGAAATTACATCCTATAGACTATGTGTGTGTGTGTGTGTGTGTGTGTGTGTGTGTGTGTGTGTGTGTGTGTTGACGTCATCTCACAAAGACGTACTCGATGTCAGCTTTGATTAGGCTGAATGAAATCCAACTGTTTTTGTGTTTTCGTCATTTAGGGGAAGTAAAACTGAAATGCAGCTGTTTTGTGTGTGTGTGTGTGTGTGTGTGTATGTGTATGTGTGTGTGTGTGTGTGTGTCTGTCTGTCTGTCATGCGTCTGTGTGTTGACGGAAACTGTGTGTGGAGGTGAGTGCGTAAAAGTGGTTGTCAGCTGGTGAGCAGTAAAGACATGGCGCCTAGTGATGCTGATGCGCAAACTCTCAGTTTTCCTTTGAGCAGCCACAGTAAGGGAAGCTTGATGGGACAAAACTCAGACATAGAAGCTGTAGTCTGCCAATTAGTGCACCAGATGTCAGTTATTGTTGGAACAGAATTATGGCAATAACTGCAATTGGCCAACAGTTATGAGCATTTGCGTGTGTGTAAGTGAAGTAACTCCACTGTGATAGATTTTAAACAATCTTCTTTTGGGACTTGCTCCTTTCTTTATTACGCTTCTGGCACCTGCAGTGTTTTTCAGAATTCTGTCTCTGTCTTTCTGTGTAGTTTTTCAGCATTTTGGAAATGTAAACACTTCTAAAATACATCCAGATGTTACCAGCTGTGCTCCGCCACCACAAACACTGGGCAGGGAGTGAGCAAGCGTGTGTGTGTGCATGTGCACGCCTTTCGCAACTATTCACTCTCTTGACAGAAAAAAATTATTGCCTGATTTTGTCGTATATCTCTGCTTCTTTGTCTGAGTGTGAGCAGGTTTTTCAAATATAGTGTGTGTGTGTGTGTGTGTGAAAGAGAGAGAGAGAGAGAGAGAGTGTGTGTGCTGAATAAGATTATTGTAGTTGTTAAAAGCTGCTGCAGGCTAACATTGGCTGAATTAAAGGTGCTATTAAAAGCAGAAAAGTCAGAACTGATGCAGTATGACAAAGACAGCAATTTCATAAAAACATTGACCTTATGTATGCCCCATTATCTCTCTCTCAGTCTCCTCCTCTTCTCTCGCTCGGACACACACACACACACACACTCATGGGCACACTAGCACACAAGCTCATATAAAGCAAGACTAGCGTTTTTATGGCAAAGCTCCATTTAGATTTGTCATTACAAGAGATTTGACTGAGTTCAACCACTCTGTGTAGGTGAAGTTGAGAAGGGTCTAATTGTAAGGTGAATGGTGTTAATGTTTGTTTATGAAATGCTCTTTACTACATGTACACACACACACACACACACACACAATTACTTATTAGCAGAGTTCTAATTAGCAGATATCTTTACCTTCCATAATAAAATTATTACCAGTATTATTCACATTGCTTTCACATTCTTCCATACACACTCTTTTCAACAGGTGAACACATTTAAATGTCAGCCTCAAGCTGTTTCAGATGTGTCACCACACTTTATATGTGTGTGGGTGTGTGTGAGTGTGTATTTGTTTATGCACCCCGGCCATGCTGAAACCTTGATCCTTGGGGAGTAATTACAGAAGAGGTTTTCTGGCCGTTTTCTCTCATTAGTGTGAATATGGAGAGAAATCGTGGAACCTCTGTTAGTATGAGTATGCGCACATGCACACAAAACACACACAGCGGCTGTGTGCAAGGCAGAAGTCCAGACATGTGCGCGGTGCTGAGGCCAATGCCATGACTTTAGTCTGGAGGTACATGGTGCACTTCTTTTTGTCTATTAAGTCTATTTCAGCCATTGCTTCTCTGTATACATACACACCATGTGTTTGTGTGTGTTTCTACCGTTCGACAGCAGCTGGCCATAGCCTCACTCAGTCCTTCAATTCAAACTGCAGGTTGTTTGTTTGGGTTCGCCCTTACAAACACACCATTAGGCCTGTCCTCTACGCTGAGGACTATTCCTGGCTCTGGCCTCAGCTTAGCTCAGGCCTGCCGCCTGGCTCACTGGAGGTCCCTGCAGGCAAACCTCAGTTCTACCAGATCCCAGGAAGATCCGAACCACAGCGCACCGCCCAGCCACCACAGTGAAACTTTAGCTTGCTTCAACCAGGCTCGCCCCACAGCAAGCCTTATATGTCAGCTGGAGGGTTTTAGTGTGTGTGTAAGTGTCCTATGTCCTGTTTCATGGTCAACCTGTCATGAAGCAACAAGTCCACCTTTTCTGTAAACCAACAGGTATGGACAAGAAGAAGGCTAGAGTCTTTGCTACTCACACTCACAGCCAATGAAAAAGGATTTGGGAATGAGAGATGAAAAGAGAAGAAAAGAAAGAGAGAGACTGTGGGGCGGCAGGGAGAGAAAGAAAACAACAAAGGTGGTTAGGACAAAAGCAGTATTGTATCATTGAAATGACTTGTGAGTTGAAAGCCTTAAAAGTCCTCCCCTGAGCCAGGTCATAAAGCCCAGAGACGGGCTTGGCAGCTGAGACCAGAGCCAGACAGGCCTGGCAGTCGAGCCCAGAGAGCTTCCAGTAACAGGAGATGTAAAAATCAATTTGCCGTGAAAAAGGTAAACAATCGGAAATGACAAATATGCAGGTTCTTTCCATTGCTCTTTTTTCATTCTTGTGCTATTTTCAGTTATTAAAGCAGACAAACGCAGGGGCGAAGAGAGTGACTACTCAGGAGTCATGTGGTGAGGGATCCCAGCAACGTTCAGGGGGAGGGGGAGAAAAAGGGGATTTTTTTCTCCCTTTTTCATTACGTGAAACAATCAAGCTGGACTTTTACAGTGAGCAGTTGAAACACACACACTTTATATTAGTATGGATGTTGATGATCACACACAAATGCACAGATAGGGGGGTGACAGAGAGAGATTGAGGAGCGAAGGAGGTTGAATCCTTGGGGGCCTGTTTGGTGGTTAGGGGCCCCAGCGGAGACCTCCATTAGGCGAACGATCCAACCCTGAGGGAGCCGGTACAGTGGCGGGCCTTCAAGGCAGGGGCCAGTCTGTTTAGCAGCAGTTTGTCTGCATTGCTCATAACATTGATCCAGTGTTGAGCTGCAGCCAGAGGAAAGCTCTTTGCTGCTGAATAGGCCAAACAGCAGTGTATTGATAAGGCGTGAGTGGACCAATGGAGAGCCCTGCACCCTGTTGGTCATTTGGTTGGACAGACAGATCTTGTTCAATACACACACCCCACAGCCACCATATGGCATGTTAAGTCTGTACGTGTCTACGTGAGCGCAGTTGCACTTCTGTACGTGCATGTGTGTGCAACGATTTGTGTCTCGCAGAATCTAATCCTCTTTGCTTTCTCTGCTCGTCCTTCTCAGATGAACAGATCTGCTGTGACTGGCTTGGAGAGAAAAAAATGAAGAAGGGGTGGGGAAAAAAGAACAAGCGAGAAAACAAACATGTTTCCCAGGCCCCAATTAGCCCACTTTTATTGCCCCTAGATATGCTCCCACCCTCCTCACTACCCCCGTTCACTCTCTGAAGTCTGCTTACACAAAATGCTTCACATCATCGAGAGTGCTTAAACATCAGCAACAAAAAAGGTGGCCAGGGGACACAGTGACAAGAGAAGGGGGGGATGAAGAGGGAGAAAGTGCCACTTTTGTCCATCAATGTATTTTCTTCAATCTGTGTTTTTAGATTAACACACACTGAAAGGGATTCTCTTATATAAGTGTGTATGTCGGTGTGTGTGTGTGTGTTGAAGCAACAAGAGTTTTGCCACCATCTCCTTGCGTCTGTGTGTTTCAGCCGCACTGTAGGATATGTGTGTTTTGTGGCGGTTGTGTTTGTACAACATCAGTCGCTGAACGCTCACAAACAAAACAGGTTGAACCCTCTGTACGGAAGCCATCAATTCTTAATGAGATAATGACATGCTAACGCACTCACAGCAGCAGTTCTGTTTACAGACGAAGAAAAACCACAAACAAGACACAGACATGCCGAGCGCTTTTGTTTTTTTCCCTTCCTGTACGCTTTCGTCTCACTATTTCCCCCCTCTTCTGGAGCACTGACTTTGTGCGTTGGCCAGAACGTAGCGAGAATAACAGGTGGGGAACATCTTGAGTGTGCGGTGTGTGTATGTCTGATAGATACACACATATGCAGTAATGAGTCAGGCGCTCTAATGTGGCTGCAGACCAGATTCCCTAATAAGAGAAGAATGCTGTCCATGGCATCCAGAGTTTTCCACTGGAATCGCACATTCGCCCAGCCTGTTTCCTGCCCCAGGGTCTTCCTCTCGGCATGAGCAGACGAGGAGAGGGAACCCTCTGTCTCCCTCTCTTTCTCCCCTGCTCTTCCCATTGTCCCCTCGCTCGCCACATGCCTTTTCTCATCCCTTTCATCCCTTTTTCTTTTCCCTCTATCAGTTAGGGTCAGTTAATGTGGGCTATCGGAGCGCTGTCTTCTCTTTCTCCCTGTTGGATCGTGCTGGTCTGGCTCTGGAGTGACACAGGCACATGACTCACAAAGTGAGTCAGACCAATTTAGGCTTATTGCTGAGGAAATGGTGGTGGATTAAGAGGAGAGGTGTCTTTCTCGGACTGGTACAGGAAAACAAACACACACACACACATGCACACACATTTGCACACATACAGCTGAGTGAGAAAAAAAACCCGTCTGTGGTTCACTGAATCTCCAAATTAATGGAACTCTTAGTCTAGCTGTGGAGCAACTTTAAACAAACCAAGACAGAAGTTTAAAAATTCCCATTCAAATACTTTAACCTTGAAATCTCCCCTTGCCAAGGCCCCAGCTCCCTCTTTTTTTCATCTGTTAAATGTTTGAGTGTTTGATAGTTTGAGGTCTATAGCAGAACCCGCCCGGGAATTAATGTCATTCATATGCCCTGCGGAAATTACTTTTGAAATGCATATAATCTAAAACATGCAAATGAGGCTGACTTTGTGCACCCTGTTTAATATGAATTATCATTTTCTGAATACCTATTATTACTGCGTACATTTCTCCAATTATATTGTTCTTTTTTTGTCACTTTTGCATAAGGACGCGCATGTGCACATCAGGAACACCAGAAACATGCACCACGTGCACTTACTCGGTCACATGCAGGCACACACACACACACACACACACACACACACACACACTGCAGAACGTCTTTGTGATGGGTGTATTTTAATGAGGAGTAATAAGGATGGTAATGACCCAGTCCACTTCTCTCTCTCTCTCTCTCTCTCTCTCTCTCTCTCTCTCTCTCTCACTCTCTGTCTTTGTTACTCTCTCTCTCTCCATCTCTTTCGCTGCCTCGCTCACCCACTGCCTGGCACACAGCTGTTAGTTTACATGAAGCCAATGGGAAGAGTAAGAGGCATCTCATTTAAAGAGGGGGGAAAAACAGAAATGCTCCGCCATTCGCAGATTCTGCACAAATTTACCAGTCAAAAAGTCCTTAAACAGCAAATGAAAATAACGAGGCAGGAAATACAAGTGTTGCTCATCCAATTTTCATTAGCTGACTGAAATATTGATGCGTTTTAAAAGTGAACAGCGCATGTTTAGTTTGTCTCTTCCTTTTCTCTTCTGGTGATAGAGCACTGTTATTAATGTCCTTGTCCAAGAGGCAGACATTAAATTGAATTGAAGGCATCCCGTTTTCAAACGAAATGCTCTATTAATTTATTTATACTGTGCCATAAATTATTCTATTAATATTAGCATGTTCCAAATTAGTATGACTTCTCTCAATGTTCCTTCTACTTCTATTAATTAGCATGCTTGTCACTATAACAAAGATTTTTCTTTCTCTGATAAATTATAAAGGAGACATTTTTTAATACAATGAGAACCGCCTTAGAAATTATTAATATTTTAGTTGTGGCCTGTAAGACAAAAGTAAGGAGAAAAGAGCAAGAAGAACAGAAAACTAACAATTACATGGAATACATTATGGACAGTCATTGGTGTGCAACAGTGTTGACTTTTTATTATTTTGAAAGAAAAAAATATGTGTGTGTGTGTGTGTGTGTGCGCGCGCGCGCACAACCATACTGAATGCTCAGGGATATCATCTTGTTTTAGCACTTTTGGATAGGATGTGAATTAATTACCTCTGTAACAGCTTGGACCAAGTTCAAAAGTACTAAAATTCAATTAATTTGAAAAGTGGACATGCTATCATTTTCTCCGCATGTCTCCTTTAAAGTCTGGCCTGTTTTTACTGTGGACTTATTCAATTATATTTGATTAAACTCGCTCTGATCCAATCTATTAATTAACTAGGAAATGCAAAGTGCCTGACTTGAAAGCCGATGTATAAAATTATATCATGTCCACTTTGATATTTATTTATTTATATTTTTTACACCACAATTTTCTAAATCCATTGTAACTCTTTATTATTGTAAGTTGCTGTTGCTCAGTTTCAGGTAATATTAAATCTATTCACTTTATCTTCCTTGTAATGCAAATTTTGATTATAAATGAATTTATGTCTCACCTAAAGGCATCTACAACAAATTTACCTCTTCAGAAAACATACTTCCTCTTTCTATTTCTTACACAATTTTGTCTTTTCACGCAGTAAAAATATAAATTGTCCCTTGTAATTAAAGTTAGGAAGTTAGTAATTTAATTGGTGAAGGTGGAGGATATCAGTGTCACAAATGGAGCAATTTCCAGTTAGAATGGTAGCTTCTCTTAATACGAATTGAAGGATAGTCCATTTTGTCCCATGTGGTTAATAGGACTGAGCGCACCTGCACAGAGATACACACACTCATTCGATTAGGCTCGACACACTCATTCAAACTGAAGGCTGAGATTGTGTTTGCGTGTGTGCATTTATGCAATTATTCTTGTCACCCAGGTCAGCGTGGTTTTTGGTACATGGTGGACCAAGGGTCAAACAGATCAAATTCACCACACACCCTCTGCGTGACACATCTGTCGCAAATAGGAAAATTAAATCTCAATGTACTTAAGTCTCAATTTACTCATCTATTTCACCTTCATGTCATGTGTCCATTTCCCTAAGTGTCCAGTTCCCTGACACCTTTTCATCTGCCTCTAGCAAAAAATGTCTTCTTTTCCCTTTCTCTCTCTCTCTCTCTCTCTCTCTCTGTCTCCCCCTCCTCCCTCCCTCCCCCTCACAGTGAAGGTCATTCTAATAAAGAGTCTCGTAGGACAGAGCTGCTAATTGCTCCGCGGCGCTCTAGCTGGTTTCAGATCCAAATAAAGGCACGTTGCCTTTTTTCCGAGCTCCTCTCCGTCTTGCCCTCCATTCCTCCACCTCCCCTCTTCACCTCTGTTCCACCATGTTAAATACAATCTGGGTATTAGCCATGTGGACTGTCATAACCTGACCTCAGCCTCCATTACCTCTCAGGACAGAGGTGAGAGATGAAGGGGAAAGCTAGGATTTTTCATCCTCATGATCACAGGATGATTTCCAACTGGCACACGGGAACGCGCACATGCACACACACAAGCTTTACCTCTTTTGGAATGTACAACCCGTGATTTTAGGCTCAGATAAATGAGGTGTGCATGAAGTCCGCTCCTTCTACAAATATTTGTGTGTGCGGTGTGCGTGTGCGTGTGTGTGTGTGTGTGTGTGTATCTTTGTGTCTGTCTTCAGTATTACGAACAGACAGCAGTCTGCAAACTGGTAAATCACTTACTGCACTCTAAAGGAAGGGTCGAGGTGAAGGCAGGAGTGTATGTTTGCCCCGGTCATACACACATACGGAGCGATCTCATCGGTGCGGAATGTGCTGTGTGTTTACCTATGGCTCCAGAACCCACCTGACCGAGGGAGGCTAATCTTTATGGGCTCTGTAAACAGGGACTTTGTCTTTAGAGAACTGCAGGCGAGCAAGCAGACACACAATTCACACGTGAACGAGCACACACACATACACGCCTGAGGAAGGAGGGGGAAAGAGCATATATGGCAGGTTACATACTGTACAGATAGTACACAGAAAAGCACGCATGCACTTGCTAAGGCTACATGCACACGGACACTCACGTAGATACTCAGACAAACTGAACACCATATGGCAGACAGTCCTGCAGATGTATAGAAGAATTCCCCATGTTTATATAGCTGGGGATTTTCTTATCATCTGCACTCTGAGCCCCTCTCTTCTTCTTCTCCACTCCCCAACAACAGCACTGGCTCCTTCATTAGCCAGCTGTGCAGCACACTGGAGGTCAGACTATAGGCCAGTACGGCTAGCTTCTCTCTCTCTGGGTTGATGATACTCTTTGAAGCCAGCCAGCCGGTAGTAGATATTGGCCCACATCTGACTGACTATCTGTCTGTGGGATAATGGAGTTCACCTGTTAGCACTGGAGCAGGGCCAGGGCAGCCACAGACATCTAGCATTAGCCCATTGCTGTTAGCCAACCTGTTAGCGCTGGCTGGCAGCCAGAGTAGCCTGGAGGAGTGCTGTTAGCTGCTAGCTTTAGCTCTGTGTGGAAGACGGCCTGGCTGCTCTGGTCTGGTATCCTGCTGCATATCTGGCTAGCATGTAGCAACAGCCAGCTGCTGAGGAAACAACCAAACTTGGAAAGGGAAGTGATGGAAAAAGAATTTGTTATTTCTTCAGCTTTCCTCTGACCTCATTCTCTTTTATTCAAGCTAATACAAGTCAGCTCAGAAATGCCACGCAGATATCACTCCTATCCCTCTTCCTCTACTTCCCCCTTCTGTCATTCAGCAGAGTAGAGGACTGCAGAGGACATTTGAAACATATAGATTTACCAAGTGGGGCTATAGTTTTTAGCTATACTTACTTACTGTGTACTTGCTGTATATTTACAGTATATTTGTGTGTTTTAACCCTTGATCAACCAGTTTTTTCAATACATGTATGTGTAACACATCCCAAACTTTAAATGTTTGAGATTATATGTAATGCATAAATTTTCTTAAGAATACACTGGCCGAGTGTTGCTCTCTCAAGTCTTTAAACAGAGCTAGTAA
The DNA here is from genome assembly GCF_021292245.1 of Micropterus dolomieu. Classification (NCBI taxonomy): domain Eukaryota; kingdom Metazoa; phylum Chordata; class Actinopteri; order Centrarchiformes; family Centrarchidae; genus Micropterus; species Micropterus dolomieu. The sequence goes on from NC_060167.1 coordinate 24,927,928, forward strand.
AAATGTGAGTCTCACTTAGGAAGAAATATGCAGTGTCTGAATTGCAGTGATACAACAGTGCAAATTCTTCATTATGAAATTCATGACCTGCCAGTTATTGATTTAACTGCATTAAGGGTGATGCTGGTCTTAAAATGAAGACAGTGAAGCCTCATTAGTTAAATATTTAAATGTCTGCTTGCATGTAATGATAAAGGGGAAGGTGCTTTAGTAGCAGGAAATATAGAAGGTGCGGGGCTGAAACTATGATTGTACAAGAACACCTATTTCCCTGCTGACAAAAGTCGATATTGCTGCAGTACCCCTATTGAAACATTAGTAGTACAACACATCTTACTTATTTCTTCGTTCATATGTACACACAATGCCACTAAGTGCCTCACTGTACCAGACAATTGGTTTTCCTATATTGCTTTTAATTTTGCTCAGTGTCTCTAGCTACATTTCTTATATGGTGTGATTAATGGAGACATAAGAGCCCAGACCTGCTAGTTGGGTTTGTTCTGGGGTTTGGGGTTAAAGAAGATTCCCTCGGGGCCAGTGTCACGGTTCATTTAGTGGCGGAGTCTTTGCCAGCTTGCAGGGCGAGAGTGTGAGAATATGGGTGTGTACGTGTTTACTAAATTATGATCTGCTTGTGTATGTCATCGTTCATGTCCCTGTCAGAATCATGGAAATAAAACAGCTTCGACTCTTTGTGATGCTTTTAAAAGGCAAACCCTGGAGCTGCTCCACTGACAGTAAATAGGACATTTTGTGGCCGCAATAACAGCAACCCGGCTAATTTTTTTCATGTGTGTTTTTGACTGTCAATTATAATGAAATAAAGCTCCTTTGGGACACAGAGCCACTCATTGTGAACAGAGGCTCTTCCGAATTCGGTTTGCTGATTACAAAACAGGTTAGCGCTCCAATTCCTCAGATTTCTGTTTCCGGGAAGACTGTTTCTCTTGCTCACAAATATTGATTGAACTATCAGAGATCATAGAAATAACCTGTGTGCATTCTATTTCAGGGTGAAAACTTTAATGTTTTCCAGGGTTGAACCTGCCACTAGTTACCAGGCATAACCAGAGGGAGAAAGACAGCATGCAGAGAGTAGGAGAAAGACAGATAATTCAAGAGTCAGATGAAAGTAGATAGATGATGGAGTGTAGATACTGGTACAGACAATTTTCTTTCCTTACCCCCTTCCTCCTTCTCCTTCCTGCCTGTACTCTCCCTCCCACCCTTATTCCCTCAGTTCTTTGCCTAATAAGCAGCGTTCCTGCGAGCTGATGCAAGGCGGAGGAAACAGAACAGGCGTTCTGGGACTGCTGGAAATATTCCCACATGAGGCATAACATGATAAAGACTTATTATCTCACTAAGCTGCTGTAAACACAGATGCACACATAAAAACACACTGTACACAACTCCCTCTCTCACACACAAACACACACACACACACACATTTGCAGAAAGTGAAAATGGTCCGGCTTTACGTTTCTGACGAGCTGTGACCAGGAGGAATCTGACAGAGCCAATCCCTCCAACAAAGCCTGAGAGTCAGCCGTTGTGAGCCAGCTCACTGGGCATTTGGCTCGGCTTGTTTGAACTCCACACACCCAGAGAAGTGGGAAGGAACGGAGGGAGAGTTGATTTCTGATTATTATTAGTGCAAAAAATTTTTGGGAACATCTGAACAAGCTACGTGTCGAAACAGGACTCATCCCAGCTCCTCTCCGCTCATCAATCACACCAGACACACACACACACACACACACACACACACATAAACACATGCACCTAGAATTTGCTGTGAACTAATCCATTACAGTACAAAGGTAGGTGTCAGCCCAAACACACACACACACGTATACACCAGAGTCATCAGAAACATGTTGAGTCCCATTTCCCTTCTTCTCTTCTCCATCCCAATTAAAAGGCAAAGGAGGCCTTTTATTTCCCTCTCCTCCAAACACATTCTTTATCTCGTCTGATGTGCGCTCCTCCCTCCCTCGCTCGGTCCCCTCGGGGTAGTGGGAATGTCTCTCCCAACACACTCTCAGGTCAGGGGTTCAGGTGGAGGGGGTCTGAGCATGTAGAGAGAGTGAGAAAGAGACACACAGAAAGAGTGAGTAGCGGGTTGAGGCAGGCCTCTGCACGGGCAGCTCTTCTTTGCTGCCAGAAACACTTAAACTTAAAGCAATGTGTGTGTGTATCATAGCCCTAATCAGAGACTTCAGGGTAGATTTATGCCCATGCCTTTTTCCCGACCTCCATTACACCAGCTTATATACACCCATTACAGGATATGACAGAGTACACACCCTTTAGACGAGCATACCACACTGCCTGTGTGTGTGTGTGAAAGAGAGGGCATGCGCTCCCGTCTTTACACTCCCCACTTTCCCATTAGGTCCTTGTCCACCTGCGAGCTCTATCTCTCTGTCTGTCTTTATCTCTCTTCCCCTCATTGCTAATAAGGTCAATGAGGAAGAGTAAGAAGCAGATGGGTTTACAGTACATTACAGCACAGTGCAGTATAGTGTGGGCTAGATAGCTGGCCAGTGATTCATGCTTAGTGAGACGTGTGATGATGTGAGGAGTTTCTACTGCAGTGCAAAGTCAGTGGACTGTGAGGCGGGATCTGTTGATCACTCTGCACTATGCCTTGCTTCATAATATTACCTCAGGGAGCAATTTGACCTAGCAGGGGTCTGGACGAAGGCGGGAGGAGATGGAAGGATGGATGAAATGAAGAAGGGAGGAAGTGTTGGGATGAGAAATGAGGTTGGAGATTAAGTGGCTAGCTTTAAATGTCACAATAACGCTCTCCTTCTCAGTCTTAACTTTACAGGCGGATGGGTGCCTGGAGGAAGACAGAAAAGAGTAAGTGGGGAGGAGAAATACCGCAGTGTGATTTGTGGTTCTGCTTGTTAGGGAGAAGTCCTGAACTGTAGCTTTAAGGTTTACACAAATAAAAAAAGACATTGGACAAAAACAATCTCTCCACGAGTTCCACACCTGTCAACTTTCCTTCTCAAAAAAGCTTTTCTCCTTTGCCCTCAGTGGTATCGAGCTATACAGATTTTCTATTTTATGTGCTGAGGCCTTGAGAAGTATGCCTCTGAAACTTCTTCTCATCCCAGTACAATGATAGTGAATAAAATTTTGTTTGTACTACTCAAGGCTTTGAAAAATTCCATTTGGAAAACTCAGTAACACTGGACAATCCAAAGACCTGCTGAGGAGTAACCGGGGGGATTTTTTGGGAAGGGAAAAAATATGGCTATTAAAATGTCACAAACAAAATTGTATTTATCTCCATTGTATTGAGGCAACAGCAGAAAATTCAGTAGCAGGTAACTTCAAACCTTGGCAAAAATAAAACCTAACTATCTACTATACATGGCAAGGCACCACTCATGAGAGAATACATGTTGGGGGATGAACTGACCCTTTAACTAGCACACTCACCAGCCCGTGCAGCTGCACACACTTGTATCCCACACACACAAACATGCTCAGGTCCCTGTCCCTCGGCGAGCATCTGGCAGCATTCCATTAACAGAGCCACCAGCGCTCTCTCACACCCTCACCTGCTGTCAGAGTCTCAGAGAAAAAAATATTCACACACACACACACAGAGGATCACCTGCTATTGCCTCAGAGGAAAAGAAAAGTTAGATTCTCTCATGAAATGCCTTTTATTGTTTCCCCAGAAGGCATGGGTTGTAGTACGCCTCTGAAAAACGTGCACACACACAGACACACACAGTCACACACAGACAACGGGTACAATGCCTCGATGGCGTTTTGTGTACCCACTCTCGGTTGCTGAAATAAAACCATTAGAACTTTCCCCTTAAAAACTACGCGCCTGTGTGTGTGTTAATTTCTAAAACTGGATGAGGCAGAAAGACGAGATTGAGCTCGTCATTAGGAGTTCACAGCCTGCGTGCTTGTGTGAAGGTTTGTTTTGTTTTGTATTAGCTGCCTTGTGTGTGACTCCGTGTCTCCTCTCTCCCACGCTCAGGCTCCTAACGATGGCAAATGCGCCTGTGTGTTTGCGAGGCGTTGTTTCTCAAAAACAACAACACATCTAGGAACGGTTCGTTTTGTCGGGTTTTGTGGAAGGAACACGCTCTAATTAGAGAGGCCCTATGAAGGTGCATCAAACAGATCTTTCTCAAAGATCCAACCTGCTCATGGCTCTCACACAGCGCACACATGCCACCTCTGATTATTTGAGAAACGTCTGTGTTATTTAACTATATAGCCGAGTATTAACAGCCTTGTCAGTTCAGATTTGCTGCACGTCTGATCCTAATCCATGCGTACGCTCCTAGACGCACATTTACATGAAGACAAAAAAGTGTCTGCTTCAGGTGTTGCTTTGTGGCCACTTGGGCATGTTTGTGTGTGGGTGGTTCATGACCAAAAGCCCTTTTTCGCAGTAGTACACGTGCACACAGGCACATGCACATAAAACACACACAATTCACTTCTCTATCTCTGCGTGTGTTTATTTTAGTTTCCTGCCTTGTTTGTTCGCTCAGATGGAAACAGGCTTTCAGCTCAAACTGCCCCAGTCACTTTTGTTCAATCTGTGTGTTGTCTTGCCCTTCCACCCCACCCCCCACCCTGCCTGTCAGGTGCCAGTGATGATGGTGGAATCAGCCTCTGAGACCATTCGAACGACACCGTCCAACCAGAACGGAGTCAGCAGCCTCAGCAGCCAATCAGATGGTGGGGGAGGAAGAGAGGGCGGGTCTAACGGAGACACCAACGGAGAGATCAGCCCAGTCGACTTACTGCACCTGCAACAGCAACAGGTGTGTGCGCGCGCGTGTGTGTGTGTGTACATGTCTTTAGGCCTGTGTATGTGGTTGACACTATGTTTACACATCTACCTGGGTATATGTGCTCATGAGACTTGTTTTGCAACAACTCCAACTTGTGCAACTCTGTGTACGGTACATTGTCTAGAACAGCACGTACACACCAGGACGTTATATAATGCACAGATGTAACAACACGTAGTCGGCCTAGAGTTTGGTAATTGTCAGCCTTGCATATGCGAACGGTGAAAAGCTCTGACAGGTTGGTTTGCCGGTGCTTTAATTATATATCGTTCATAATGTGCCAACTAATTCCATTAGGACAAAGTTCACCATCATAATTCATACACACAAGGTTCCCACTGATATATTATTACACATTGCAGGCTGAGGAAAAAATTGGAAGACATACCTGCTATTTAAGCCCTGCCTAGGTGAGAGAAGCCATTTTGTCCTGTTGTGGGTCAGACATATGGTCAAACATTCTCACAATGGCATGCAAACACACACTCGATGTACGACTCCGATTCTGAAGGACCGTGCGTGAGAGAGCCTGTTCTATTTTTTCACTGATCCATGAAGTGGTGTTTGTGTGTGTTTGACACGTCAGCGTGTAGCGTCTCCACTTATGCTATTTATCTTGCTTCCTGTGCGTCAGTCCCCCCTCCATACACACACTCATCCCTCTATATGCACACACACACACACAGGCCACTGTGTGAAATTGAACCTTCCCGGAACTTCTTGGATGAAATTCTACATTTTTATTTCTCATACCCCCAGAAATCCACATAGCTCTTTTCTGATTGCTCTCTTAAGGGCTCGAGCCTTCACACATATTACACACACACACACACACACACACACACACACACACACACACACACACACTCACACAGAGCATTTTCAAATGTTTTTTCATCCAGAGGTCTCTAGATTAGTCATTTGTCCATAACTGCACAAGAATGTCCGCTGAGTGTTGTCATCTTATGATGGAAACTCACTGATTCATGTTTTTCAGTCGCTGATGTGGCATTTGCTGCAGCTGATGAAGAGATTACGAGAGAAGAAATTCTCCTAATTATGTATAAGCATGTCAATATTTATAGCTGCCTCTCTCTTGTTCTGTGTGTGTGGATGTTTGCATGTGTGTGTTATGTTGTGTCCGTCCATCTCAGAAGGTCAGTGTGGGTTCTGGGCTCTCCGACACCAGCTGAGTTTTTGGTTGAGGAAACCCAGGGGGGAGGGAAAAATCAGGGTTTCCTACATGCTGCTAAAATTATTCCCCCTAATTATAATGATGGAGCCTTAGGTGAATGAAGAACACTAAAGGCCCTTCACTCCTGTCCTGCTCTCCCTCCTCCTTCCTCTGACTGCATCCTCACCCTGCTTCCTCAGCAACCTTCATACGAGGACACACACTCACAGCCGTGCACGAATGCACACACATAAACACCAAACCTGTAGCTCACACAAAGCAGGTCTTTATTCTCTCGGACGTGTCTCCGCTCTCTATGTTTTTGCACCTGTGTGTGTGTGTGTGTGTGTGTGTGTGTGTGTGTGAGCACGCTGGTATTTCCTCTCTTGAGTGGGTTACCAACCATAAACATACCTCCCTCTCTCTTTCCATCGCTTTCTCTTCCTTTCTCTTTCACTGTACTTCTTTTTCCTTCTATTCGCCGCGGACCATGAAAGACAAGCACAACCTTTCCTCCAGATACCAACCCTCACCTCGCAAAAAATTTTACATTTTTGTAGCAATTTAGATTTCTATTTAGAGCTTTCTGTTAAGCTAAATTTGCACAGATTGAAACGGTTTCAGTTGTCAGGAGGTGTGTCCCTCCTGTCCTATGGATACTTGTTTGCTTTCTGCCACTATGGCTGTTTTACTGTACAGTGGAATAGTAAGTGAGCATATGATAAAGTATATGATATTTCCTCTGCACTGACACATACTATGTTGTAATAAAATATAGATGACTCTCTATAAGAATAACACCTCCTCCTCACCCTCCCTCACCCCCTGGATAAGATGGGTGTTCTGTGCCAGTGAGCACTGCTGAGTGGCTGCACTGATATCAAAACCAGATATTTTTCTTCATTCATCTCATTCTTTTTTTCAACTTTTCTTCTCCGTTCACACCATTTAAATAAAAAAAACACAATCTACATTTATTTATTGTGAATTCAAGGCCTTTCAAAAGTATTAAAATATATACACTTTTGTGAGGTTAGAGGTGTTATATAATATATATATATATTGTGTGTCCCTGCAGAACAGGGTTTGTAACTTGTAACACAAATTGTCCCCTAAAAATTTGTGTCCTCTTTTTCATACTGACCATTTGTAGTTTCACTTGCATTACTTAAGTTCAAATGAAAGAAATACCACTTTTGTTCGTTTTTGTTTAAAATTAGTCTAAACATACATGTCAGTTAAATTTTAAAATGCCCTGGACGTCATACATCTCCTTCTTTGAAACCTGCAAATATGTTCTCTGTCCATAAGATCTTTTCCTTTTTTGTCCCTTGTTCCATCACAAGACTTGATTTATTTGAGCTTTGGTGTATTAGTTCTGGGTGGCCATAAAGGCTGTATTTTTAGCTTGTGCCCACCGCTCATAAAATCAATATAGTCTGATACAGACAGCCTCTATACTGACACTGGTTACCTGACTGTATTGTATAAGAACCTGCTCTCATGCTTTAACCTGAAAGTCTTGGATATACCTCCTCCTCCTCCTCCTCCTCTTGTTCCTTTCTCTTCCACGCTTGAGTCTCTCACCTGAAGGTGTAGTGCCAGACTAGTGTTGGTGCTTAAACACCATGCCAGTGTGCACTGGAGCAGAAAAGACACACACAACGAACTCCTGACAGCGTGGTGTTGTCAGAATACAAAGCCATCTTTTCCTTGGGCCCCTTGGGAACCTGAGAGAAATCACAGATATCTCCAGCCGTCAAACTCCTCCACTGGCCTCTCTCTGTCTTCTGTCTCTCCCACGGTGTTGCCATCTTTCTCTGACTAATTTTCTTTGGCATAGATAGATAGATAGATAGATAGATAGATAGATAGATAGATAGATGGGGAAGTGGGTGAGCGGAAAGGAGGGATTGGGGAGATTTTAGGAATTTAGGTAAAAGGAGGAGCAAAGAGGCAGCACATTGTGGTGGGGTGGGGGGCATTGGTGGGCTGGAGAAGAGGAATAGAGGGATAAGGGAGGGTGTAACGTTGAGACGTGTCAGAAAAGGGCGCCTGGGCCTCCCTGTGGAATGTGGCCTGTCTGCCTCCCCAGAAAGAACTGAGCAGGAGAGAGGGAAGAAAGAGGGAAGAAAGGGGAAGAGGGGGCGAAGACCAGTTCTGCCCCATCATCAAGGGGAAGAGAGGAGGGAGGGAGGAGAGGAAAGGAAAACAAAGAGCGGAGTTACAGGGCGAGAGGCAGGAGAGGTGGAAAAGTGAGAGTGCAGCAGAGAGTGTATGGCACTTTGTTGAGGTGCCGGGCACGGGTGTAGACATGAAATGATGCATAGCAGAGGAGAAATGTAAGCAGGATAAATCCTAACAAATCTCAAAGTGTGTGTGTGTGTGTGTGTGTGTGTGTGTGGCTGAGTGGAGGTTGCTCTGACGAGAACCAGGTGTCTTCAGTTCTTCCCTTTTCTTTACGTCTCTCACCCCCCACCTTTTTTTTTTTTGCAGATGTGGGTCCGCACTTTGAGCACCGTCACTTCCCCTCTCTCCCGTATATCTCTCATCCTTTTCCCTCTGCATCAGTTAATGGTTTCTGGTGTTCCATCAGCTACAGTAGTCGTGGCTGGTGATGACGGGAAGAGAGGAGAGGGGAAAGTAGGAGGGACAGGAAAGAGAGAGATGTGGTGGCAAAAAGGTGCCATTTCCTCTTAGGAGTGGCTCTCAACCAGCCAGAGAGGGGTTTCCCTCTTTCTCTCTGTCTTGCTTTCTCTCCTGCCCTTAACTCACTCTGCAAATAAAAAGTGAGAGGCAGATTGTTGCGTGGTCTCCCTCCTTCTCCAAGGAGAACATTGGTTGAGAAAAAGGCAGTTTTAGAAATTGGTTTGGAGCTTCGATCCCTGCTCCCATTTGTCATAATCTATTTTTTCCTCAGTGCTTCCCTCTTTTTTCTCTCTCTCAAATGCACACACACATACTGACAATCTTTGTTTCTCTCCCTCTCTCATACACACACTCAGGCCGTTACACACATGCACAGAGCTGATGTGAGTTAATGAAGGGTGTAATTAAGCAGCCACAGTGATGACTGGAGATCAGGGGGAACCGATACAGATCTCAGATATACACAAACACTGATGAAAGATAGCGACTCTGTGTGAAAGCGCATGTGCAAGAGTGTGCATTTGGGTTTGATGCCGGCAGTGCTTTGCGGATAGATGTATGAGACTATGAGTATGTTAGCAGACGGTGAGAGATGCTGGATGATTCGTGTAACGTATGGCTTCCTGTTAGATTAGCTAGACTCAGTAATTACGGCCTGTATGGATGGAGGTGGGGAGGTTTTGACACATATGTGATTCTACAGCTCTGGTTGCTAGGCTTTGCTAAATTATGGGGAGATGATTGGTCACTGGAACAGTTATGTCCTGTTTGACCTCCAGCTCTCAACTAGAGTTCACTTTCAGGTCAGGAGTGCAGAGGAGACAGAGGTGAAGGGGTGGCTAGAGAAATGGAGGAGGAGGTGAGGAAAACAGACATTTTCAGAGCCATTTTCTAGTTTGTCAGCGAAGGGGGATTTAAATTAATTACATAATGCTTGCGTTGTGCGCATCTGCATGACAGGTTGTATCCCATGTGTGTCTCTGTCTGTCATTTTTTTGTATGTCTGTGTGCTTGCATAACCTGTGTGTGTGCATGTGTCCGTTTGTTGTGTGTGCGGGCCAGTAAATCAGTCCCAGGCCTCTCTCTGAGTGCTGTCACCTCCTAAAATCTTTCCCTCGGTCTGGGCCAGGCCTGCCTCTTTATGTCTGAGGTCAGCATAGTTCACAGGTCACCAGAGGTCATGCTGAGACAGAGGAGGGGCAAGTTGAGTTGCCTAGCATCACAGAACACCCACTGCCGTTAGCACGGCAATACAAAGAGACCTATACAACGGCAACTTCCTCTAGGAGTCTAAAAAGCACTTGCAGCTCCATTTATATGTTGTGTTTGACTGTTACTTCCCTTTTTTTCTTGTGTTTTTGATGTCTCTTTATATGAATCTGTTTTGATTGATTGAGGAAGACTATCACATGATGCTACTTGCTGAATATTTAGATTTGAGACATCATTAATTCTCCTTGTGGGGGATCCAAGACATGTATGAGCTTTATCACATACACATATATGTAAACACACCCACACACTCACGCAGGCACACACACACAATGCCACAAACACACCTGCAAATCTCATAGTCAGTAATGAATTTCACATGACTCCCCTTCCTCATATTTCTCATGCAGTGTTTTTTTTTCACACATTGAGACCTAATTCTGAGATGCTGAGATGTTGTATTTATGAGCGCTCATAAAAATCATTTTACTACTTTTTCCAGCCAGGCCACTGACTGTTTGAGAATCCACTGTGAGAGTTGGAGAGCAGATTTTTGTTCTCATTATTGATGTCCTTTCTATTCCCTTGCTTTTGTGTTTCCCTGCTCTTTGACCTCCATATACACTTTCATTCTCTAATTACAGATGTTACTGAGGCACAGCCGTGGTTTGACAAGGTTCTGAAATCATAGCTAATAGATGCGTCATTATTTTCACATTGACATGTAACTGTAAAACTTACTTAATGATAAAGTTTATTGTCCACGCCGCTCCAAAGAAGCATGCTACAGGGCGACGAGTCTTGTGGATAAGGAGTAGACAGAGAGTAGATATGGTCCACCAGGCCAAATCAGCCAGCATGGACGCAGTCACGGTTGGTTGACCCAAGCAGTCAGGAGGCTCAGGGACAAGAATAGACAGATACCAACAGAAGAAGGGTGTGTGTGTGGGGTGTGTGTGTGTGTGTGTGTGTGTGTTTGTCCTGCCTGTGTTGTGGAGACTGAGTTATACACACTTCCCTGGGCACCTGCAGGGGTTAGTTTGGGTTTGGTTGCCATGGGAGTGTTTGGAAGCACTTACACTGGGTAGGCCTAGCTGCACTGTCAGGTAAATAGCACACACGTGTACACACACACGCTCACACATGAGCATAGACAGACACTCTGTGGAGACGTTTCTGTCTTCTGAGGGTAAAAAAGTCAACTGTTGACTCTCGCTCTTCAGAAGGTATCGCCATGGTGACTGAGGCCTTTTTAAGAGGTCGTAGGTCAGCGAGCAAAGCTGACCTCATTACTGCTACTAGTCAGTGACACTGGGGTGTGACTGTGTGTGTGTGTTTGTGTTCACATTGGTCACCATCTACTGCTTTCTCTATTAAAAAGAAGCAGCCATAATTGGTTTTAATTGACATGTGCTCAAATACAGTGTTTCAGAGTTCGCTAGGGGCAAGGAACTCAAGAGAGAAAGAGAGCATTAGTTTACAACCCCCACCCACACAGGTCAGAAATCCTCATATCGTGGTCATAGTCTCCTCTCTTTTCCCCCACTGCGGACTCACAGAAAGAGATGGACACAGAGTTGGGAACAAGAGAAAGTAAAGAGTAAAGACAAAATGTGCAATGCTTACAAGGCTGCTAGGCAAGTAGTTACCCTGGAAACAGTCGAGAGTCCGGGTTGCACACAATGGACACACACACATATACACACCACGCACACAATAGCTGCGGAGGCCTAAAGTGTTGCTAATTAGCTAGTCTGTGCTGGTTCTTTGTGTGAGCCATTTTAAAGGAGAGATTAGAGTCAACAGGGAGGAGGAGAGGAATGTAGCTCTTCTCTCTCTCGGTTGCTTTCTTCTTGAGCTCTGGGACAGTGTGTGACGGCCTTTTTTATTTTCACCTGACAGACAGAATGCATTTGTTGTCTTGTCAGTTTAGGTTTCAGAACTAAAAACATATGAAAAAAGTATAGTGATACTTATGGTATGGTATGGTAGCACTTACAGCCATGAATAAATCATAGAAACCGGCATCAGTAAATGACACACTCCTCAAACTTAAATTTCTTCTTCACCCAAATACTGTTGTATAATAATATGGGCATTTGTGAAAACTTCTTTAGAAGCTTTTTCTTGTTGCCCCCCAACTTTATCACTGCAACGAATTGACTGTAGAATTTACAGTAAATACCTGGCAAAAACGTTGCCAATAATAATGCCAAAAAATGCTGCTAAATACTGTAAAAGAAATTACAGTATATAACAGGATATATTTTACAGGTTTTTGCTGTATATGTATTACAGCAATTTATTGTTGTTTTTACAATAAAACAACAATTAATTGTAATCTAATTTATAACATTATATTCTGTTCAAATTGCATAAACACTACAGTTGCCTGTAAATAGCTGTTAAAATGTCACAATACAACATATTGCTGCAGATTTATTTTTAGTTAGTTTTTGACCTAACGACGATTGTATTAGATCATCTTCACCTTTCATATAAAGCTAAAATTAGAGCTGCAACGCAACATTCATTTATTTTAGTTTTTCAACGTTTGCTTGTACATACAGCAACACAAGCAAATCGCATGCGAGTCACAACCTTTTTATATATAGCCTATGGTAGCAACCTACATACATACAACAGTCCCTTCACTCCTGGTTTCAAAACCACCGCAAGTATAACAATTACCAACAAAAAATACTATATTCTAAACAGACACATTTGAAAAACATAAATCATAAAGTAACATTTGTATTTCAAACAAATAAAAAAGTTATTAGCAATTTTTAACAAAACTCCCTTCACCGCTATGCATCATGGGAATTCTGAGGGATGGACGTATGCTACTATATATCACTCCAGACTCACACAGGGGTGCGTGTGCGCAGCGGTTTAATTCCGTCCTCAACTTCCACTTAAAGCCTAAGTGTTTCAGCAGCAACGTGTAGCCTGTCACATGTTAATGACTATTTTTTAATATTTCCTTTTTGTGTTTCTACTACATTCTCCACAGCTCTCTGTGGCCCGCTTTCATTCCGTCATCTGCAGGGATGCATATCAGACAGGGAACGTTTCAGAATAAGAGCGTTTTGCCTGCCTGATTTTGCTGACATGTTTAGATTTTGTTAATTTGGTGATTAGTGCTTGCTTTTTGTGCTTCTACTATGCTTAAGTAGGCTACGTAGTAAAAAATTGTCTTTTTTGTCTGTTTTAACCATGTTTATTGTTGGTATACGATCGGGAGTCCGCACAGGGTATTTTATTTTGAAGATTTACCAGATTCTCTATGCCGTTTATGTGTCTGACTTCCTGCTGGTTCTTCTGCTCTGTGCTGCTTGACACGGTTTCCATCAAAAATACACCGTCTGCGTATTCTCTCCAGAGCTGAGTGGAGAGACCCTTTTGGTGTGAGCACAAGCATTGACTAGAATGGCTGCGATCAGCTCCGGCAGCCGCGACACAGACGGACTCAGTGGACTCTCCGAGTGAGTCATGTTGACTTGGAATAAATGACTTGGTAACAGGCGGGCCCCGTGATGAAGCTCCGCCCCCGCCCAGGAAGAACTCTTTCAAACTGCCTTTTGCAACGTAATCTGATATCAACAGCATTTAAGTGTAATATCTATTATCTGCAGTTAAAATGCAGTTTGCCTGTAATTTTACAATATGTTACTTTGGAAAAATGTTGTCAACAGCTGTATTTTGGACCCATAATGCATTGCGATTTACAACCTTTGTAAAATGACAGAACAATAAGTTACTGTAAATTTTTACTGTAGAAACTATAGCAATTTACTACAGTGCAATTAAATGTATGCTCATTCAAGGTCAGATTTCCCAAAGAATAAATCTGTTTATACACCCATTTTAACTCACTCTATTGGTGACACAGAAGGTGAAAAACTGAAAAATCTCCATACCATAAAAATGTAATAGCATTGGGGTTTTTTTTGTGTGTACTTCCAAATAAGTTGTTTAATTTATACGGATAAATTATTAATGGGTGACTTAAAACCGGGGCGGCACAGTGGTGCAGTGGTTAGCACTGTCGCCTTTTTTTTGTTTGCATGTTCTCCCCGTGTCTGCGTGGGTTCTCTCCGGGTGCTCCAGCTTCCTCCCACTGTCCAAAGACATGCGACTAGGTTAATTGGTGTGAGTGTGAGCGTGAGTGGTTGTTCGTGGTTGTATGTGTGGCCCTGCGATGGACTGGCGACCTGTCCAGGGTGTACCCCGCCTTTCGCCCGATGCCAGCTGGGATTGGCTCCAGCCCCCCGCAACCCTGTACGCAGGATAAGCGGTTGACGATGGATGGATGGACTTAAAACCGTCCTCAATGCTTTTGTTGACTGCCCTAATGGACTTCTCTGAACATAATTGTTTGTGAGAAAAATGTAATCATAGTGATAAAAAGATACCCAAATCCGCAAAAATAAGACCATGTCAAAAAAACGTTTTAAAAGAATAGACAATTGTGCTGGGCTTTGAGTTATTTTAAATTTAAAAAAATGTGCCCTATCACATCTGTTTGGATTACTCTTACTAAATGACATAGTTGAGCGCTCGCACACAGTTCCCCATTTCCCTTTTTTGGAACACACCCCACCCCTGCTTCTCATTTGCGGAAGTTAAAGATTTTTTACTTGTTTAGAAGTTTAATTTCTTGTACAGCAGTCAGCCTTTGTTGTGCCTGCCCACTTCCGGCGTTTGTATGTGTGTGTGTGTGTCTATGTGGTAAGGGTGGGTGTGAGGGTGTGTCCATCTCCATCTCCACAGCCACAACCAGGTGTAAAAACCCTCTGAACCAAAGACATGAAAGAGTTTTATTTCCATCGAAGCGGGCAGGCAGGCTAATACTTTTACAGGCCACTGACTAGGAACGTGTTTTTCTGTTTAACCAATAGGCGTCTGTGTGTGTACATTTGTCTTTATGTGCGTATGTGTCTGTGTATGCATGTGCACATGGCAGACAGTCTCTGTTTGTGTATGTATGTGTTTTCCCTCTGTCTCCTGAGCTGAGTCTTGGCAGTGTCTTGCATGTGTTATTAGTTTGAATTTTTTTTTTTGGGGGGGGGGGGTATTAATAATAACAGTTAAACGGTTTCCATATGTGAGGCCTGGTTGCCAGGCTAGTGCTATCCTCATCATGGGCTGGCCTCGGACAGTCTCTCCTCTCAGGAGCTGCTCTCGTTGAGCAGGAGAAGCAGCTTAAACTCTGGAGGTCACCCAGCTAAGACCTAACACCCAAGTGGCAATGTCTTCCCAGGAACATGACCAAATTACTTAACTGTCCTCCCATATACGAGAGGTGAGCTAAACATTACAAGGTACACTGTGTGTTTGTGTGTGTGTGTGTGTGTGTGTGTGTGTGTGTGTTTTCCGCTGTGGGCTGGGTCTGTCTGGAGTGAGACCTTCCTCTCTTGCCAAACGAGCTGTGTTGCAAACCACGGGGAAACTGCATATGTGTATATGATGTATGACGTGCATTTGTGCGTGCGTGTGTGTGTGTGTGTGTGTGTGTGTGGAAGGAAACTGCTGTAGAGCTATTTGCCATCAATTAGCGGCCTGGACTGAGATGAGGCCAACAATATGGAGGGAGCTGCTTTTATAGTCTCAGGAAAGTAGTTCCTCTCTCTTTCTGTCCCTGCTCACCTCATCATTATCTTTAATTGTCTATCTCTCAATGCCCTTTTCACTTAACCGAGAAAAGCTGACAACAACTCCTTAGGAAGAGGTAGGTTTTTTCCTGTGTATGTGTGTGTTCAAGTGTGTTTGTATGATGATGAATTGTGTCATGATATAAAGCAGTCCGGGGTATTCAGTCAGCTCCTTTTTATGACTGTGCGTATACCCCTGTGAATCAATAGAAACATTAGATGAGTTTAAGGACGTACTTGAAGGGGAGAGGTTTTCTCGTTTCACAAAACAGTTTTGAACTGAAGAGAACCATCTGGAAAACGGCAGGGTCCCCAGAGTTTAGAACAGGTCCCTTTTGTGAAAAATAGGATGTGAAAAAAAAAATCTAAAATCAGCCAGGGTTTTCAAACATTACAGCATATTTTGAAGTTCTTTTGGAGTTTGTGACTTTTTATTGCGTTGGCTCTTGAAAGCGGTCTTTCCTCTCTTTAATGGTCAGTCTGGGCCCAGAGAAGCTTGCTTCAGCCATTTTAAAACCTCAGCTCTCGAACGGTGCCTTTATATTGCGGAAACATTACATTAAATAGCTGAACGGGATTGTGGCTGGATGGTGTTTCTGAAGGTGTCCCAGATAGTTCCAGCTCGGCGGCGGCCTCAACAGATTGAGGTATTCAGTGCCGTTTAAATTAAGTTGTATTAGAGGACAACTGGTTTGAAGTCTACGTTCACGTTGAGCGAAAACAAATGGCAGGAAAGCTGGTGAAGGGAGGCCGGAAAGACCTAATTAATAGCAGAAAAAGAGAAGGAGTACGTGAGGAAGAGTCAGAGGAAAGGGGCGAAGTCTTGGCAGAGCATAGTTTATTTGTAACCCACCATGAAATTGAGTGGCTTTAGCAGGCTTTGGCTCAGACTGGCCCTTACCCCTATATGTTTACCCCCTGGAAACCCCTGATCTACCCTAAATATATACCACTTCCTGCTCCCTTACACCTCTTACACTTATAGTAGCATCTAACTTTAAAGAATTACAATGCGTTGAGAAATCAATGTATTTTTGACAAATTACCTACATTGTTGCAGTTACCATAGACAAACTAGGCATGATTGGCATGATGAGTAAACACTTTCTGACAAAAGTGTTGTTAGTGCCAGTTTCTATAGTCACTTTAAGACTGCATTCAGTCATTGCTTACTGCAACAAAGAAAATGCACCGTGCTACAGAGCAAATTACCTTTCTGCCCTAACATAATCCTACAAATTTCCCATTAAATTTAACGTCTGGTGGAAAACATGAGCGCGAGTAAAATCAGCTGCTGTAATGTTTGGTTGGGAAAAAACTTCCAGACTTTGGCCTTGATGGTGAATGGTTAACAACTACAACAAGCTATGGGACTGTCAGTCTTCTAAGCAATTTACATTAACATACATAACGCTAGTTGTCTTCATTGTAAAAATGCAACAAATATATTATAACCATATTTTAAATATTGATATGCTAATCCTAAATGTGGCTTTACCTTTAGTTACCTATATATGCGAGACCCACAGCTGCCGTCACGGTAGTGGGTCTTTGTCTGACAGTCAAGAGAAGGCGAGGGTCCCCTCATAAGGCCAACAGCTGCATTCACAAAGCTTGCTTTCCATTGGCCTGGCCAATCTATTTTAGGCTTCCGTCTAACCCATCTACTCTGAGAATTCACTGTGGTGAGTAAGGGTATGGGTAACAGATTTCAAGAGAGGCGAGGGGAGGGGGCAGGGTACAAGAAAGATGCAATACTTGGAGAAATGCCAACCAAACTTTACTGAGTTATACATTATATGGAGAGGCAGAGGGCAGGCAAGAGACAGATCGGGTGATATAGATGGAGAGAAAGAAAGTTGGAAAGATCTGGGAAAGCAATCTGGTTTTTGTGGTGAGTGACAGTGATGCATTTGATATGTAAGATTCCACCACGGCTGTAACCAAGCCTTCACTCACATGTGCCTCAAAGTCATATAGCAATCCCACTAACTGTCACCTCTTCAGTAATCCAACTTTTTGTACAGAGTGTGTGTGGGTGTAAATACTGGGCTAGCTTGTGAAGACAGGTGAGCTGCTAGTACTGTAGTATCATCATCCTTTTAACAAATTTACATGCTTTGTAGATTGTGTTACATCTGTTCAGTCTTGTTTCATCTTCTTCACTGATCATGATTCCCTCTGAGTATCCAGAGAAAGAGAAGGAATCAAAGATAAGAGAGATGTAGACCCAAAAAAACTAATAGAGAGTAGGCCAAGCCAAAAGGAGAGAGAAATTAGAGTAGGAGGGGGGTTTATTGGAGTTCGGAGGTGTTTTCTGGTGCTAAAGTGAGGAGGCACAGTGCACACAGATACAAAGGATCACAGGGCTGACCCAGGAGGACGACAGCTTCGATGCAGCTTTAGCTTGGCTTTCAGCTTCAATGACAGCACTCCAGAAAGGAGATAGAGAGAAAGAGGGAAGTAAGTGTGGAAAAAAAAAAGAAGATCCACCGTTACTTTCTGAACCCGGTCTCTCTCACTGATCCGAAATCAGAGAGCGTGCAGGCCTGTAGAGAGGCAGCTGTGTGTGACGATCTCTTTTCCACATCTTCACCCTATATCTGTCTACCCCTCTCGCCATCTCTCGCTCTCTCCTGGGGAAGAAAGGGGTTTAGAAATGGAGGAGTGGTGCATCACAAGCCTCTCTTCCCAGGCTGCTGAGCTAGTAAGACAGAGAGGGGATACTTGTTTTGCGCTGGACAGATCTGTTACGTCCGTTGCTGCTGAAACATCTGAGACTAGCCTAGTTTAGCTCTGTTGTGGACAGATGAAACAATGAGCTTCTCACTCACCCTCGCTTATGCTCCTTTCTTTTTTTGTGTTCTCTTCTTCTTGGTCTAAGAGCAAAGAAATCCGATACCACCTGCCTCCCCCTTGCCCTTCCTAACTCCCTCCCCTCCTCCTCCCTCAAGGACAGCCCACTGTCTGCCCCGGGGCTGTTTATCTATGGGGGGAGATGAGGAGGAGAGGGTAAAAGGGGGACCAGTTTGTTTCTTTTTGGCCGTCAACAATGGACCTCAGTCTTTGCTGATGGACTACTCCAACATATGGTACCCACCTGTCTCTCTCTCTTTCTCTCTCTCTCTCTCTCTCTCTCACTCTCTCCCCCCTGGTCCTCCCCCTCCTCTTTTGCTACATCTCTCTGTTTAGATTTCTTTGCTTATTCCTGCGTTCTCTCTCCCTGTCTCACCCAAACACACTAGGCGGATTAGAGGCCAGATTCATCACACACACAGACCTGTTTGCTTTAGCAACCTGAGCCGGGCACAGGCACACACACACACAGACACACATATGCGCACACACACACAATCTAGTTAAGGAGGCCCGGCCTTGCTAAATGTTGATTGTTATGTTTTGGTCCTTATCTGAGTTTCAACTTGTAACCTGACGTCTCAGCCATGGTAAGTGGGGTAGAATCCACTTTCACATAGAGTTTGGACATGTGCTTGTACACACACACATTCACATACACACTGCAAGATCATCATACACACACAGCAAAATTAGATTTCTATCCTTTTCGTCTAATGGATCCCCTAACTGCCACACCAACCCTCCCTCCTTTCAAAGAAACATAGTTGTCAGCCATTTTTCGGAATCCTGTTAAGGAGAGAAACTAGGCTTTACTGTGTGTGTGTGTGTGTGTGTGTGTGTGTGTGTGACCCTGCTGAATTAAAAAATGCACTGTTATTAAAGGCTGTGTCAGAGGCGATGATTTACAGAGGGGAGCGATGACAAGTCAGAAGAACTCACACACTGAACTGACACACACACACACACACACACTCTCATACTGTGCTCTCAGGCCTCCAAGCTGAGCAGTGACCTCCTCACCCCTCCTTCCCCTTCCCCCTCCTCCTCCCTCCCTCTCTCACTCTAATAAAACCTGTCTGACACCATTGATGTGTGTGTGTGTGTGTGTGTGTGTGTGTGTGTGTGTGTGTGCTCCGCGGCAGCACAAAGACTCTGTTGTTGGGCCTCCCTCTTAGGCCTCCCTCATATTTTCTTTAAAGGTGCAGTGCGCCCCCAAGAATGCTACAGGGGGAGCGGGAAGTTGGGGGAGTCGAGGAGGAGCTGGTGTGTGTGGGTGGGTGGGGGCATTGCTTTACAATGCTATAGCTCACCCAGGTCACAGAGAGAAAAAGGCAGGGAGTGAGTGTGAAGAGGAGAAATGAAAGAGAAGGGTCAAAGAAGAGGAGTGCTTCTTGACAATGTAGATATGAGAGAGTTTGGCCCTGGATCCGTATGTATGTGAGTCTGTGTGCTTGTGTGTGTGTCTGCACCAAACCTCTGGTTCTCTTTTTCACTTCATATGCTGAGAGTTCAAGATACAATTAATTCATCCATAAAATCTGTGAAATTACAGTTACCCTAACCCTAACCCATCCCAGTCAATACATACATACAGTAAATACCCATAACATAAAACTATAGATTCAGAAAAAATAGCAAGCATCTACATTTGGGGCAGTGAGCTAATATTACTTCAATAACCTGTCAAAGATTTAGTATGGTGTTTACTACTACAAAACACACGAGACTAATAAAACAGATCATCAGCTTTTAAATGTGTTAAATGTCCTGAACTATATCAAATTTACACAAAAAGAAACACAAAATGTCCTGATAAAAGAAAATTAAGGAGGTGGTGGAGCTGAAGACAAATTTCTATATTGGAACTTTTCATACTAGTGTCCTTACCAAATGCAAGAAGGAAGAAGTGCCGGCTACTTTTTAAGGTTGGTTGTAGTCTGTCTAAGTTTCAGAATTGAGTTGGTGTTGTAAAGTAAAATAGAAGCATAGATAGAATAATAGAAGCTGTTGCTATGGTTACCTGCAGTTTAGTATACCTGGCTATGGCTGGGGAAAAATTCAACATTACCACATTTCGATATTCATTGGATTATTATGGAAAATCTGGATTTGAATGGTCACCTGGAAGCCAATTATAAACCGTTTTTTGTTCCTGTGGTAATGGTGTAAATCTACACTTTAAAATACCCTCTTTTACAGTATCTGTCCAACAACTTCTAGAGAGTCACATGCTTTGTTGGTAGTTCTTCTTTCTCACATATACCCACATCCTTGAATACAGGCGTAGGAGAGGAGACAGGCATCACCTCTGCTTGGTTGTAGCGTTTATGAAAGCCATAAATGGCTCTTTAATATAGTGGTAATCAGGGTGGTAATTTGGGTGGAATTGTCCCTTATTGTTGCCAGACATGCCTCCCCAACTCTTGCCAACACACACGCATACTCACACACTCACAGACAAACACACACACACACTGTTGGGCAGACAGGGTGTTCAAGGAGTAATTCACACCACATGCCAACAAACTGGGCGGTTGTGTTTTTTTTGTAGTTTTTTTTTGTCGTTACTGTGTGTGTGTGTGTGTGTGTGTGTGTGTGTGTGTGTGTGTGTGTGTGTGTCTTTGCCTGCTTTAATGCTGAGGTCAAACCAGTAAATGAGAGGGGGTTCCCAAGATTTTTGTTAAAGTGTTAAAATGTACGTGTATGTGCGTGTGTGTGTGTGTGGGTATAGGCACGTCTAAAGCCACGTCCGTGTGTGTTTTAATTGCGGTCTCAGCAAAAGTAGCAAGTGTGCGCGATACAGATGGTTTTCATCACTCTGACTGCACAGAGAACTTCTCTCTCTTTCAGTCTCCCTCTAATCTCCCCTTTCTGTTTTTGTAATTAAACATTACTTAATGTAGCCAAACTTCTAATTTGACAATTCATTAAATGTGTGACAATATACAGTAAGTGTGTGCCGCACTGTTTCACAGCGTCACAATTTGCTGTAGTTGTGAAATGATGCAGTAGAACAGATTTCTGGCTCTGCGTGGTTGAGTAAGAGCTTCCATGGTAAAGAACGTCCCTCATTCTGGCCGTTAATTTGTGGCATACACACACCCGCGCGCGCACACACACACACACACACACATACACATACATATGGACTTTCATAAATCAATATTTACTAAGGAACCTTTCCCCTTTGAGTCAGAGGAAGCAAATGTGCATCCTGCTGTCTCCCCTCTCTCAACCTCTGTCATGAGGTTGTGCTTGTGTGTGTGTGTGTGTGTGTGTGTGTGTGTGTGTGTGTGTGTGTGCGTGTATGTGCGCTTACAGTAAGTGCAAGCCGGCTCTTGTGTTTTGAGATGGGTGTTTTCTTGTTTTGTTTTAGAAGCAGTTCAGACATTCCAACATAAATGCCCATTCCTCAGGGACTGATTTGTCTTGATGATAGAGAGCATGAGTCTTTAACACTAATACAAGCAACACGGCAAAGAAAAGAGAGAAATACGATGACACAAAGAAAGACGTTTATACAGTTTTCAATACAGTTTAGGGTGGGGATAATAAAAGAGGCACGAGGAAAGATAGCTGAGGTTTGTGTTGTCGCAAGGATGAATTGGCAACACTCAAGGACAGAGTGAAGGATTGAAGACAGAGAGCTAGAGAGTGATGGTGTCACTGGTTTGAATGGGCAGCACTGCTGGGCAGAAAAAGGGAGAAATGAGAAAAGGGCGAGGAATGAAGAGGTGGGTGGTGGTTAGTCACAGCTCTTCAAGGCACATCAGGTCAAATGGTTCCTTACATCACTCTGATACAAAAAAAAAAGTGCAACTGGCACACATGAAGATATGCTGACACACTTCTGCCTCAGAGGATGTGGAAAACCCACTTTGCACCTTCCTCGGAAAAGGGGTGGGGGGAGGAAGAGGAGGAGGCTGAGGGGTGTGGAAGAGAGAGTGGAACAGAGGGGACGGCAGAGAAATAAAGAATGGAAAAGGGAGATGGTCAGAGTTTGGAGTTAAGGAATCTTTTGAATGAGTTGGGATGAATTCAATCACATAGAGACACAGAAGTGTGTGCAAGGTGGACTTCTCAGGTTGAGGAAATCCGACCTGACAGCTTGGCAAAGGGAAAGGGTGCAGCGAATGGCCAGGGATGAGAGTGTTTTTGTGCTTTTCTTTTATCTAAATTGGAAAAACGTTTGATTGTAAGGTTGTGTGTTTGAACATACTTTGTAATTTTGAAGGGCGTGTTTCTTTTTTGACTGTGTTGTTATTTAATACTGCAAATATTTCCACTGTGTGCATGATGAACATCTGATCATCTCTATTTCTCCCTCGTAGGCGCTCCAGGCAGCCAGACAGTTCCTCCTCCAGCAGGCCTCTGGACTCAACTCCCCTGGCAGCAACGAGGTCAAACAGAGCCCAGTGCAGGTCAGAACGCACACAGAAATGCACATACAGGCACACGCAGATGCCCAGCCCAGGTGTTGCTTTGTCAGAATCTATAATATTAAGCCCCTGGTTGCTGCAGCTTTACATTCACCAACCTGCCACGTCAACTACACAGTATCATATGGGCACATACTTACTTTTCTCTCTCTC
The DNA here is from genome assembly GCF_021292245.1 of Micropterus dolomieu. Classification (NCBI taxonomy): domain Eukaryota; kingdom Metazoa; phylum Chordata; class Actinopteri; order Centrarchiformes; family Centrarchidae; genus Micropterus; species Micropterus dolomieu. The sequence continues at coordinate 24,950,921 of NC_060167.1, forward strand.
TCTCTCTCTCTCTCTCTGTCTGTGCATATACGTGTGTGTGTGTGTGTGTGTGTGTGTGTTGCTGAATGAGGCCTTTGTAGTAATTGGGTAGTGAGCTGTTTTCAGAGTTGAATTCCACAGTAAGCAGAGAGAGTAGGGTTAGCTGGAGTGCAGGATCCCCTTTGAAAGACACTTGAGGGACACACATACACACACACAAACAGACAGCACACACACTGTGCATGTTAATGCATTACACACATGACATTACTTCTGGCAGTTCTTTACAATTATGTGATGTGCTGAGTACATGCAGAAGTGTGATTTTTACCTATGTTTCATATCAATAAAGTGGGGCCATGGGTCTACTAGAGCAGCAAGCAGTCTGGCTATTGCACTGCTCTTCTCATTAATGTGCCGCATGACAAACAGACAGCTGGACCATCACAGAGGTGGATGAGAGAGAAAGATGAATGTGAGTCAGAAGCAAGGATAAGGTCAAATTTCATTTGCAGTGTCTGAAGGCAGTAAGGTGCTCGTGGGAAATAAACATTTAAATGTGATAAGACTGTGTGTTTTATTTGGAACTTTGTTTTAGAGTTAAATGCTGCAACATTTGCATGTAGATGATAAAACATAAATGTCATGCTTCATGGAAGCATTTTCATTTGTTCTCATAAATATTTGGTGTTGGGTGATGTCTTTCCAGTAAAACTCATCTGGTGCAAAGAAACTCCCTTTTATATTTCCAGCAGCAGCAAGAGCGGTTTGTTTGGGATAAACAGAGGAAGAGCTGGGTGTTTAGTTTGACAGAGTAGAAAAAGAAAAGAAAAGAATACAAAGAACTCAAACGTCATCAATAGAAAGACCAAAGAAGATTTTGCAGTGTCAGCCGCACAGTTTAATTGCCAAGTGACCTCTGGGAAGTGCCAAAATGCCACCGAATTAATGACTGCTTATTACCGCAGATGTCAGAAATGAAATAACATTTAAAAAGGGGGATCTTGCGGATTACACTTTAATCAAAACCTGAATTGGAATCAGAATCACTTTATTTACTTTGGATAGAAACTGGCAGTTGGAGAAGTTACATGGTGACTTTTAAGGTATGAGAGAATAAAACAAATACTGTTTCATATCAGATCTGTATTGTTAAAATATTCTAAAGACTGAAATTGCATTTATACTCATCAACACTAAATCAACACTAAATGGTGTATATGTGGCCTAACTTACATATACAGTGGGTACGGAAAGTATTCAGACCCCTTTAAATTTTTCACTCTTTGTTTCATTGCAGCCATTTTCCAAAAATCAAAAAAGTTCATTTTATTTCTCAGTAATGTACACTCAGCACCCCATCTTGACAGAAAAAAACAGAAATGTAGAAATTTTTGCAAATTTATTAAAAAAGAAAAACTGAAATATCACATGGTCATAAGTATTCAGACCCTTTGCTCAGTATTTAGTAGAAGCACCCTTTTGATCTAATACAGCCATGAGTCGTTTTGGGAAAGATGCAACAAGTTTTTCACATCTAGATTTGGGTATCCTCTGCCATTCCTCCTTGCAGATCCTCTCCAGTTCTGTCAGGTTGGATGGTAAACGTTGGTGGTCAGCCATTTTCAGGTCTCTCCAGAGATGCTCAATTGGGTTTAAGTCAGGGCTCTGGCTGGGCCATTCAAGAACAGCCACGGAGTTGTTGTGAAGCCACTCCTTCGTTATTTTAGCGGTGTGCTTAGGCTCATTGTCTTGTTGGAAGGTAAACCTTCGGCCCAGTCTGAGGTCCAGAGCACTCTGGAAAAGGTTTTCGTCCAGGATATCCCTGTACTTGGCCGCATTCATCTTTCCCTCGATTGCAACCAGTCGTCCTGTCCCTGCAGCTGAAAAACACCCCCACAGCATGATGCTGCCACCACCATGCTTCACTGTTGAGACTGTATTGGACAGGTGATGAGCAGTGCCTGGTTTTCTCCACACATACCGCTTAGAATTAAGGCCAAAAAGTTCTATCTT
>NC_060167.1:24953015-24956935 GCF_021292245.1 Micropterus dolomieu
CCTTTGGGTTCTTCTTTACCTCTCTCACCAAGGCTCTTCTCCCCCGATAGCTCAGTTTGGCCGGACGGCCAGCTCTAGGAAGGGTTCTGGTCGTCCCACACGTCTTCCATTTGAGGATTATGGAGGCCACTGTGCTCTTAGGAACCTTAAGTGCAGCAGAAATTTTTTTGTAACCTTGGCCAGATCTGTGCCTTGTCACAATTCTGTCTCTGAGCTCTTCAGGCAGTTTCTTTGACCTCATGATTCTCATTTGCTCTGACATGCACTGTGAGCTGTAAGGTCTTATATAGACAGGTGTGTGGCTTTCCTAATCAAGTCCAATCAGTATAATCAAACACAGCTGGACTCAAATGAAGGTGTAGAACCATCTCAAGGATGATCAGAAGAAATAGACAGCACCTGAGTTAAATATGAGTGTCACGGCAAAGGGTCTGAATACTTATGACCATGTGATATTTCAGATTTTCTTTTTTAATAAATTTGCAAAAATTTCTACATTTCTGTTTTTTTCTGTCAAGATGGGGTGCTGAGTGTACATTACTGAGAAATAAAATGAACTTTTTTGATTTTTGGAAAATGGCTGCAATGAAACAAAGAGTGAAAAATTTAAAGGGGTCTGAATACTTTCCGTACCCACTGTATATATATATTAATACACGTCTGAGACTCTGACCTACAGTACAGTCTCCTCCTGTCTGTGGCTTGCCCTGCTATACCATTCAGACTGATGCACATGGTTTGACTCCAAAATTACCCAAATAGGTCAGTGTGTGTCATCAGACCCCCCTTCTGACTTGGGTCAAACACATGTCAGGGGATGGGAATTGAATTAAATGTTACTAATGTTTTTAACAATTGTTCACTCCCTGACTCATCTTAAAATGAAGTAAAGAGATATAAAGCAGGGAAGTAAGAGAACGTGAACATGTAGAGGCAACTGAAACTAAAAGTTAACACATGATGTAAATTGGTTGTTTAGCAATGAAGTGTAAGGAAGTCTCTGTGAACGCTGACAAGGAATTAACCTGTGGCAGCATTCTCACACGAATGGGGTCGAACGCATCATCAGATGACCTGCCTCATACTCGCATCTCTTATATGAAAGTAGTATTACCTTCCTCTGTCTTCCCTCTCTTTCTGTCTTAAACACAGACAGACACACACACACACCTACACACACACAGAACACACACTACCCCTCCTCTACTCTCTCCATCTCTGTCTTGTTTGTCTTGTTTGTTGGTGCCTACCCTGGCTAGCCTCTCTGCACTCTCCAGGGCATCCACAATACATCTCTGTTGTCTGAGCTGTCAGCTCACATGGCCTCTCACACCCTTCCAACACACACACTTGGATTTACATTTGTGTGTGTGTTTGTACTTGGATCCCCACAGTCAGAAACACAGGCACAAACACCAAAGCACTAAGTGTTTGTGTACCTGTGTGTAGCAGCAGCCCTGAAGTTGTTTACTAGACCTCACAACAAACCTGACTGCTAAGGTGGCACACAGAAATCTCTTAATTATTGTAATTTGCAGCTTTATTATCATTTTTTAAATTGCAGCAGCTGCACTCAGTTGCTGAAACTGAAGCAATCAACCGTCGGGGACAGATAGGGTGAGTGAGTGATGGAGTGAGTGAAGCCAGACATTTAATCTGGTCATTTCTAAAGGTGGCAGTGAGCCACTGTACAGTGACACGGTGGCTCACATCAGGCACAAAATGGCCGTCCTCAGGTTGGTTCCTGCTGGGCTGCTCTCACACATGCAAATGAGCCTCAGCCAATAATGAGATCTTTAGGACCTCGATAATTAGATTTTTCCCTTCTCTCTGAGGGAGAACGACAGAGGCAGACAGGGAGAGCGGGAGAGATTTCTATTCGTGCCTTGACTTCTCTGGAGAAGCCTTGGTCTGCGCTGACAAGCACCACCCCCACCCCAGTGCCCCTCTACCCCTTCCCCATCATTTTTCTCTTCTTTTCTTTATTTATAATAGAGGGGAGGATCTGAGCTGAGAGCAAAAGAAACTCTGAGATTATATCTTCTTTTTGATTGGTTGTTCAGCGATGGTCTCTGTGTTTGGCTGGCTGTATGAGATGGTATCAATCTACTGTGTGTGTGTGTGTGTGTGTGTGTGTGTGTGTGTGTGTCACTGTCAAGTGTCACATTCAGGAGAAACTCGACAATAGCTCAACTCTCTAGACAGGCAATTGCAGGAAAAATTGATTGTGTGCAACAAAATTGCAGCTACAGTTGCTGAAAAGCATAATCAGAGGAGTTTGATGATTCAAGAGCAAAGAGGCGTTTTAATTTGACATAAGTACCATTTTACAGAGATAGAAATAATACTTAATAATACTGGTAGATAATGTTAAAACTTAAAATGACTGGAAATAGGATTTAATTGCCTTTTCGAATGCATATTTACACGAATTCTTAAAGTGAGTCTGTCACTGACTTTATTATTATGACTTTTAATAATAGATAGATATTTTTCTCTATTCTTTTATTATTCTTATATAGCTTACATTTGTTTAGTCCATATTTATATATTTCCACATTCATTTATGTCAACTGTATGTCTTCACCAAAGCAAATTCCTTTTACGTGTAAAATACTACTTGGCAATAAAGCTCTTTCCAGTTTTACTCAAGAAGTGGAATGTTACAAAACAAAATAGGGATTTGTAATAAAGAGATGCAAAATCATGCAACCAATACAGGTTTGAATCCTGTATGGTCTTGGAAAGCCTAACTCTATGTCCTTATTAAGCAACTACTGGTGATGTGCCTTTAAGCAAAGCATACATAAACCTGCGGCTGAACCAAGGTGCTTCCACGTTTGAATTAGTTGTGGGCATCATGGAAGCATGCATGTGCAGTCTTTCCTAAATAAGTAAAAAAGCTGTTCCTTTGTAGGAGATTATATATTGAAAGATATCCTTACCCTCTGTGGGACTTGGAATATTTCACGTTAGGTGTGTGTTTGTAGTAAGTATATGACATAATTGGCCACAGTTACCTTAATTGGTTGTGGCACAAGTGTGGCTTAGTGAATTGGTGGGCACACAGTTGGCAGACCGAGTGGCAATTGGCGGATTACCCAGCATGATACGTAGCATGCCTCCATGACCTGCCGCACGTTCTCTACAATGGACACACTTGGCACACGCTCATACACTGGGTGGGCACAAGCAGACACATATACACCCACTTGGCAGACACACGCCTGGCACACTTAACACACTGCCACTTGGCATGCACACATACAGATTAACGCACGTGCTTGGCTGTGGCCCATACGTATGTAATTGAATAGCGCAGTGTCCTGTTTTCATGTATTATTGAGGAGCTCGTTTAATTAGAAAAAAATGAAAAGACTCATTAGAGATATGTTAATTAGCTTGCCTCTGCTCTCTGGAGAGGGCTGGCAATGGCACAGTGGGATGGAAGAAGAGAGCGAACCATGCAGGGAGGACAGGAGGAAGAAACTGAGTCATGTCAGTCTTAAAGCAGAGATTTTATTTCAATGAAAATACTTTTAACATAACAACCCCGATTCACCAGTTTTCTGTTTGTTGCAAATTGTTTTGTGTCCTTCCCAGTTGCTTTATTTGAACCACTACAGATTTGTGAAAAACTACTGAACATAAGGATTCTGAAGCAGGGTTCAAAGTCTTTTAACTAATCAACAAAAGTATGTGGAAAGATGAGTGTTTAGACCCCCAGAGCCTGTGGTACTGAAGCGGTTCCTTCTCTTGTTCTCTTTTATTTCCTTTCAAAGTGTTTTTCCCAAAGCACTCCTTTTGTCCACTCAATGAAAGTGCTTACTTGGCAGTTTCTCTTATTTGATGTGGAGGGAATTGGGGCTGTGTTTGCGTGTGTGTGTGTGTGTGTGTGTGTGTGTGTGTGTGTTGGGGGG
>NC_060167.1:24957035-24983799 GCF_021292245.1 Micropterus dolomieu
TTCCTTTGTAGGAGATTATATATTGAAAGATATCCTTACCCTCTGTGGGACTTGGAATATTTCACGTTAGGTGTGTGTTTGTAGTAAGTATATGACATAATTGGCCACAGTTACCTTAATTGGTTGTGGCACAAGTGTGGCTTAGTGAATTGGTGGGCACACAGTTGGCAGACCGAGTGGCAATTGGCGGATTACCCAGCATGATACGTAGCATGCCTCCATGACCTGCCGCACGTTCTCTACAATGGACACACTTGGCACACGCTCATACACTGGGTGGGCACAAGCAGACACATATACACCCACTTGGCAGACACACGCCTGGCACACTTAACACACTGCCACTTGGCATGCACACATACAGATTAACGCACGTGCTTGGCTGTGGCCCATACGTATGTAATTGAATAGCGCAGTGTCCTGTTTTCATGTATTATTGAGGAGCTCGTTTAATTAGAAAAAAATGAAAAGACTCATTAGAGATATGTTAATTAGCTTGCCTCTGCTCTCTGGAGAGGGCTGGCAATGGCACAGTGGGATGGAAGAAGAGAGCGAACCATGCAGGGAGGACAGGAGGAAGAAACTGAGTCATGTCAGTCTTAAAGCAGAGATTTTATTTCAATGAAAATACTTTTAACATAACAACCCCGATTCACCAGTTTTCTGTTTGTTGCAAATTGTTTTGTGTCCTTCCCAGTTGCTTTATTTGAACCACTACAGATTTGTGAAAAACTACTGAACATAAGGATTCTGAAGCAGGGTTCAAAGTCTTTTAACTAATCAACAAAAGTATGTGGAAAGATGAGTGTTTAGACCCCCAGAGCCTGTGGTACTGAAGCGGTTCCTTCTCTTGTTCTCTTTTATTTCCTTTCAAAGTGTTTTTCCCAAAGCACTCCTTTTGTCCACTCAATGAAAGTGCTTACTTGGCAGTTTCTCTTATTTGATGTGGAGGGAATTGGGGCTGTGTTTGCGTGTGTGTGTGTGTGTGTGTGTGTGTGTGTGTGTGTTGGGGGGTAGTATGGGGTCCTGACAGTTTGGGAGGAGGTTGAGCAGCCAGTGGAATGGGTTTGGCTCTGGGCAGAGGGGTGGACAGACAGAGGGGAAGGATGGAGAGGAGAGGTTTGGGTCTGGCCACTGAAGTGTGAAACTCTTATTTTGTGATTTGAAACATGAGTGAAATCAGTAATGAAATATGGTCGATAACACCCTCTCACACTTCCCAATGAAATGCCCTGAGTGTCTGTGTGTGTGTTTCTGTCATTTTTATTCTGAAGCACTGGGGCGTTAGATGGAGGGAGGTGGCGTACGAAAGGAGAGGAAGGGAGGGAGAGAGGGAGGAGAGGTTTGGAAGAGGAGGAGGATTTTCCACTTGAACTTACAGGTCTTTCACTGTCCTCTCTAAAGGTTTTTTTTCTTTTATTCATTTGTCTTGCCCCTGTCAGGAAAAGAGTGTTATGCGCGTCCACATGCGTAGTATATGTGTAAGAGTATGTGTAGCTTGCACAAATACCTGTGATGCCAATTAGTAATAGATAGAAATATATACACAAAGATTCAATAAAACTCCAACCTCCTTTGGCACATTTGTTTTGGCATCATTTGCACTCATACATTGTTCATGGACTCAGACAGAAACATTACTCAGCAAAAAGTTTGAGGAGGTAAGATGCCTGTATTGACCCCAACCCCACCTGGCTGCACTCATCAGTTCCCCCCAGAGTAATGTGGCCCCTGGCCCCTCTGCAGATTAGCTGGAGGAGGGGTACTCACCACACACAATGGGGCCCTTTTACTTCCAGTGGAGGCCTGGCCCTGAGCTCCAAACAACGCTCTCAGCACAGTATGTGCTCCTTCTATTTCTCTTTTTTACTCAAATGCTTTTCTCCTCCTCCCCCCACCCCCCATCCTCCTGCTCCCCTCTTATTTCTTGGCATGATGAGCACAGACAGGCTGTTTACCTGGAGGGACTGAAAGAGGGAAGGAGCAATAGTGATGATAGCTGGTGAATAAACAAATCCTGACCCAAAAAGGAGGGGAGTTCACCACACACCATTAAAGCCTTTACACACCAAGAAACGGCACAGGGCTGACTGTATTTTAAATAGGAGGCTCTCGTTTACCCCCCAGCCTGCTGGCAGCCGCTCTGCAGTGGCAGAAGAGGGTCATGCAGTTGCCATGTGCATGAATAAGCACAAATTTCTCCCTTTTCTGCCACGGCTGCTAATGTGTCAAACTTTTGCCAATCAGAAGAGGAGGGGTTTGTGGCAATAGTGACATCCAAAAAGGATTAAAATATTTCTCAAAAGGATGCCAGAAAAACATTATAGCAGTACATTATAGTGAATAAAATATTTGAAGTCAGAGGCTAGTTTTTTTGTAAGCTTCTTGGTGTGTGTGTCTGTATGTGTGTGTGTGTGTGTGTGTGTGTGTGACAGGAAGAGAGACAGAGAGGCAGGCGTCCCTTCCAGGGTGAGGTGGTAATGCTCAGTGACAAGGATAAACAGCGCTGGGGTTTGCTCCTACCAGGAGAGGGGGGGTGAGGAGGAGGAGGTGGGGAGGAGGTCTGTGTCAGACTCTCTCTCCTCCTCCTGCTTTCTCCTCTGTCATTTTTTCAATTATCTCTCTCTCCTGCGTGTCCCCATAGACCCAGAGGCAGGGCCCGCATCATTTAGACTGAGAGCCTGTTTAGATTCTGATTATAGACTCCTTTCTTCTCACCACTCACTGCCTCACACATACCCACAGTTACACACCACGTACTGGCTGCGCATTTGTGAACCAGTATGAGGTAAATAACTGTAGTAGTGGGCTAAAATGTATCTGCTTGTGAAGCTCAAGGGACTGTTGAGGGGAACGCTGGCTGTTGCTCACGGCCGCGTGGTTTGTGTGTTTTCTGTATTTATGTCGGAGTAGTAGTGGACAAAACATTGTTAAGATCATCCATCCATCCATCCATCCATCGTCAACTGCTTATCCGGCGTGCAGAGTCGCGGGGGGCTGGAGCCAATCCCAGCTGACATCGGGTGAAAGGCGGGGTACACCCTGGACAGGTCACCAGTCCATTGCAGGGCCACACATAGACAAACAACCACTCACACTCACATTCACATCTAAGGACAATTTTATTGTTAAGAACATCTTTGCTTATTTTCAAGTGATGGTTAAGGGAACCGTGTTTTGGATGTATTTTTGTAGTCAGAGACCTCAATTAGAAGGAAGGGGAAGGTGTGAAATCCAAAGTTCACGCCTAAATTAGAGAAGATGCAGTCATTTAACTAACCTGTCTCTATATAAACACGGTGCTGAGCTGCACTGGGCCTATTCCCCCTGCTGCATGCTGGTTTAATATCAGATCGCCCTCCTTCCTCTTTTCCTGAGGTTTGATCTGAAATGGAAAGTGGGGCTTCCCTCCTCGTTAGAATGAAAAGTCATCAAGGGAGGAGAGGAGAGAGGGATGGAGCCTCATTGAAATGCAAGATACATCCCCCGTCTTTCTCTCTCGTTGCTCCTCTGGGACTCCATGCCTTTCTCCTCCTTCTCCTTCCCATCTTTAGGGCGCTCCCTCGCTCCCTCTCTTCCTTTGTTAATCAGTTAAACTCCCTCTTCAAACAACCCCTCTAATTACTCCTCCACTCTCTGTAAACGACAAGGCTGTCTCTCGCTTCTCCTCTCCCTCCTCCTCCTTTCCCTCCCCCAGCTCCCCCTCTCCTAGACAGGGGTTGACCTCTGTCAGCCACCGACCCCTCAGCAGTTTGTATGTGTCTGTCTGTCTGTGTGTGTGTGTTTGTGTGTGTGTACGTGCACATATGACTCATTCTTGCATGTTAATGATAGGAGTGACTTTAGGCTTTAAAATTTCACTATTGTGAGTCTTATTCTTAGATTAGTACTTTCACCCACTGTACCAGATTGTGAGATTAGTCACCCACATTTGTGTGTGTCTTTGCTGTCCCAACCATCGCCCCAGGCTCTAGGCCACACTTTCCCCTTCCAAAAACCTGCTGGGTTTTCTCTTTCTGTCTGACTCTTCACACACATCTCTATTTTTCCAACGATTATTTCCTTCCTTCCCCCATCTCTCTCCCTCACTTCCCTGCTTCTTTCCTTTCTTCCAGTAGGTGGATGGTATCCTTCCTTCTCCCCTCGCATTGCCCCCCCCCCACCCCCACCCCAACTTCACCTCTCTCCCACTAATCTACCACGCATCTCTCTCTTTTAAATTAACATGCAACATGAAAAAAATGGGACAGCGGGAAAAAAATTAAATGCATTTAATAAATGGCTGACTTCAAATCGCCCGGCTTTTCAGACTCTCCCTATTCACAGTCCAATGAAAGGGGAGAAATCATTCACCGGGAGAGACAAAGCCGAATGAAAATATAATTCCGCATTGTGAGGCGCTTTTGTCCTGGCCCGTCAAATCGCTAATGGCGAGGCTTTTGTTTTGTGGCGGCTCTCTCAGGCTGGCGGTGTCGTATGGCGGTGGCAACGCATGCCCCATAATCACCACGCTTTGTGATATTAGATTATAGGGGCAATTAATGGCGTCAAACCTTAACTACTCAGCATTCAGCCTGCCACACACACATTCAGCCGTTAAACACATGCATACGTGCACCCATCAGCACACCCACATACGGTACAGTATATCAGCACTTGCACACACGGACGCACTTTTAGTTCCGGCGTCAGAGCGTCAGCCAACACACAGAAAGGTGCTATAACTCCAGTAATTATTACGCTTGTGACTTGAAAATGTCAATGGCGGTGTGTATAAAATAGAATGTATGAGTTGTCGGGGAGGAAGAATGGGATGCACAAGAGCAATTAATTACAGCTTTTCATTTGGCAGCTTAGACTGACAAGGCCCAGCGGCGGGGGCAAGCTGGCATGACGCCAAGCAGCACCCTTCACCACCCCCACCTTACTCACTACAGCCCTCCGCCTCATCCCCTCTGCCTGTTCTTTTACCAACTGCCACAACACCACCCTTCCTCACCTCGCTCTGACTCTGTCTTTTCTTCTTCTCCCACTCCCTCAACTCAAACACACACATACACTCCTGCGCTACAGCTCATTTATCTACATACCCTAACACACTGCTCTTCTACTTTCCTAGCACAGAGCCACATCTGCTCAGCCCACTCCAACCTAGTCCCGAGCGAGTCCCCTCGCCAATACATCTGGCTGGGAGTGTGTTTAGTTAGGGAAGCCTCGTTTGATAAAGGCAGAGTGTGGGACCACTGACAGACACACAGAGAGAAAAAGAGACAGAGATAGATAGAAGGAGGGAGGCATAGAGGGGGAGACAGGGGGCCAGGTGGGGAAGAGGGTGTTAGTATTTATGGCCAGTCTTGTTTACAAAGTCAAATCAGCTCTTTATAGATTTAATTTACCAGTGACAGCTCGTCCCCTCTCTTGCACTCGAGAGCACAATTCCCTCACACATCACCCTCCCCACCTGCCATCCCCTCAGGTGGTGAGTAGATAGACTGCTCTGAGGCGAGCTCTGAACACACTGGCACTTGTGCATGCCCACACACACAAAAGCCCACACACAGACTCACAGTCTGACCATGAGAGAGATTGATATTTCACCACGGAGTGAATATAGATAAACGGCCAATTTCAGAGGTGATAACTCACCCTTGTATTTCTCTGTGAAACAGCCGTCACTTCTAACAGACTATTTGTATTGAGAAGGCAGTATAGTATATTGATGTGTGGACAGTGAAAGAAGGGGATTGAGATCGAGTCGGGGACAAAATATTTTTTAGTGCCTGAACTGCTCTGTCTCTTTATTACCGTTATTTTTTTCACAAACCTTAATACAGTTATTAAATGCAAAAACACTTCGTCAGCAGGATTGTCTTTGTGGTTTTTCATATATACGGTTGCCATTTATGCATGCATATGAGTGCCTCAGTTTCTGCTTTATGTGGTTAGTTTGTCTTCAGTTTTGCAGTGTATGTATTCAGATTAGTATCTCGGCCCATCTCTGTGTACAATTTATGTGCATTAGGAGTGCTTGCACAACACATCTGCAAAAATCACCACATTTCTTTCTCTCTGTCTTTGCCTGCCTGCAGCTCTATCTGATGAGATAGACATCTCATCAGATAGCCACTTTGTTGTTCCTTTCTTCTTAGCCAAGCTTGACTGTGTGGAAAGAGAATCAGAGACTGTCCTAATAATGTGTTTATGGAAGCAGATAAGATTTTATATCTTATGGGGAGATTGCATATGTGTCCGTTTATCTGCCTGTTGTCACATAGATTTTTTTTTCCTTTTACAATGCCAGCCTTGTGTAGGAACATGTCAACAATGTGCCGTGGTGCTGTCTATTTATCTTTGTCTGATGTTGCCAGCTTTTCTTAGCAGCGACTGACAAAAAAGAATAAGATACAACACACCTCTCTAAGTTTACCTGTCCATACCAGCATTCTGTACAACCTCCATTCAGATTGTTTGTTTTCAGTTGAGCATGCTGTTGCAAGCACAGTCATGCTTGAAGCTCAAAGGCACAAAGCTTAACCCATTGATTGAGTTGTCCTACTTTTACAAGCTAGTATCTTAAGGGTGAATAATCTAAAATGTCTCTGTGTATATGCCTTTGCTGTCTTTAGGTGCCTGTGTCCATGGCCATGATGAGTCCACAGATGATCACTCCTCAGCAGATGCAACAGATCCTGTCTCCCCCTCAACTCCAGGCCCTGCTGCAGCAACAGCAGGCTCTAATGCTACAGCAGGTAAAACACTCATTCACACGCACTCTCTCTCTCTCTGGCTGGACCCTGTCCCAGGCCGGCATGTCTGGATGTGTCTGTTTTAGTAGGCGCTGACACACACTGGGCGTGATTGTATCTTATTCAATGCTCGGAGATCTTTGAAGATAAACACCACATCCACATATCCACTTATACACACATTGTCATTTTGATTGCCTCCTCTTTAGCATTGTTGCTAGGAGAATGTGCTTTCTTCCGCCTGCAGGCACACATGTGCACGCCTATACTCACGCGTGTGCGCGCACACACACACATACACTTTTTAGTATCAGACAGTGAATCATAGTGAATCAGGAGTGTGTGTTGATGCCCGGCAGGTGATAGAGGGGTTGCCATGTCGACACAAACCAATAAACACTCTTCATCTGCAACAGATCTGTCAAATGCTCAGCCACACTAACCTGTGACCTCACAAGAAATCCACACGCAACCTTGTAAAGGCTGTGAAGAGGACTATTAACAGAGTGGAGATAGAGTAATTGCAGCATAGGGGATGCCTATGTGAAAACGCATACATACACACGCAGGCTAGGCCAGAGCAGACAGTAGATTTAATAAGGAGCGGTAGCTTTAGGCGAGTATAAATTGCAGTGGGAAGATCTGACAACATGTATCATAATGGAAATGTGAAATGTGCTGGCTTTCTAGAAACAGACATGCAGACGGCTAAGAACCTCTTCACCAGCCTTTTTTTCTCTAACGAGGAAAAAAGGAGACGGCGGAAGGGGGTTGATAATGCACACTCACTCACTCACTCACACACACACACACACACACACACACACATTACACTCCTACTATTAAAACCACTGAGTTTAACATTGCTCTCCCACTTAATTAACCACACTATGGACTTGCTCTTAGTGTATATCTGCAAATCAGGCACTTTTACACACACACACACACACACAGAAAATCAACCAACATATCACTCAGTGAGGCATTAAATTTCATATCCCCATGGCAATACAGCATTGTGTAAGAGTGTGTAAGTGAGGTTTACGGCCCACTGCCACACAGCAGTTGTGTGTTTGTAGGGTCAGTCATTTGTGGATTTGTGTATGTTTTAACCTTTAAGTTTCCTCTAACCTTTACTTATGCTACAGCTGCTCTGCCTTTTCTTAGTGTGTTCACTAAAGTCAAGGTCATGGTAATAGGCTGTAGAGGTGAGTGCCTCACTTACACATACTCTTAATGCACAGAGCCACTGAATCAAATCATTAAAAAGACCTTAATTATCACTTAATTATTCCCTCAACTCACCACTCTCCAGCCAAGTGTGTGTGTGTGTGTGTGTGTGTGTGTGTGTGTGTGTACATGAATGCGTGCATGCCTATGTGTGCTTGCATATGCATTTGTCTGTGTGATGAGGAGGCGATCAGGACTAGTGATGTGGAAAAGAGAGATTAACTCTACCTAAGGAGCAATAAAAAAAGGAAAGACAGATGGAAAGGAGAGAGCAGCAAGAAGGAATGAGTCCTACATTTAAAATAAATTAAGGACAAGAAGGAACGTCATAGTACAAAAGCACAGTAAATTATTCTAAATTGAAGTTATGGCTTGGATAAGATTGAAACTGGAAATGTAAAACAGCTTCCCACCAAAAGAGCAGAACCATTACATTGCACAGGGCGTGTGGTGAGGATGGGCAGTGGTGTGTAGTCTTCTCACTGCAGGGTCAGACGGATGAGAGGCAACAACTGCTGCGCTGTGAAGTCATTCTCTGCTGAAAAGCCTTTTTGAACATTTGACGCACCATGAAACAAAGACAAACTGCAGACAGACACATGTATAAGCTGTTCTCAAGAGGATAACCCCCCACCACACACACACACATACACACACACACACACACAACACACACACACACCAACACACACATAGTGTGGTCAGTCTGAGTTTTCCTGTCTGCCTTGCTCTCCTCTCAGCAAGATTATAATCTTAATGGAGCTTCCTGAGTAAATTAGTGATTAGTAACTCAAACAAACAGACAAGCTGTGGCCAGTCAGAGGAGACTGTGTGTTTGTGTGTGTGTGTGTGTGTGTGTGAGAGAGAGAGAGAGTGTTTATGTGAGTATATGCAAATCATGAATTAATGTTTGTGTTTCAATAAATTAGACTGCAATGCTATGGGTTAGGGCTTCTCCTATGCATTTAGCATTGCGGTCTAAAATGCTAGAAAAGGTAATGAACATGTGATAGTGTAAAAAACGTTTCATTCAGTCCAGCAGGCCATTGATATGGCGATGGATGGACAACCTATAAATAACCATACATAACCTGGGGCAACTCCTTTTATCTGGCCATGGTATAGAAATGGCCCATTTAAGATTACTGACTCAACACACACACACACACACACGCACAGTCCCAGCAGGTATACTGACACCAGTACAGTAGGAGCTGGCTTAAAGTGTTTCACAGAGGAATATCCCCATGTGCATTTTTTCCCTGTAGGCTTTGAACAGTCCTGTTCGGTCGTGTGTGTGTGTGTGTGTGTGTGTGTGTGTGTGTGTGTGTGTGCATTTAAAGAGTATGTGCTGGCTAGCAGCACTCATCTTCAGATCCTCAGATTACTTTTTTCTCTATTTTCCTATCACGTTAGCTTCTCCTTTACTGTGGCCGGGTGCAGAATGTGTGTGCAGGTGTATTTCTGGTCTGCCTGACTGCATTGTGCCACAGACATAGCCTTCTATACAGCACTTGAACTCTGCATGTTTAATCCCAGCAGGTTCTGCGTTACACAGTAGCTTTGACATACACACAGTCACCTTGCTACACACCTTGACACACCATAATTGCTCCATAACATTCAGAGGTTTGTGTTTGCTAGCTGGTGGACTTTGTCAGTAAATCACACGCTGCAGTTGTCTGACTATAGCAGCGCATTTCAGTGTTGGAAGACTTTGGTATTGTTGAGGTTGATACAAAGTGTGTTGTGACTCACTCGCCTCTCATATTTCTGCAACCCCCTCCCTCTCCCCCACCTCCTCACTCTGCCTCCCCCCTTTCTGTGTCTGTCTCTAGTTACAAGAATATTACAAAAAGCAGCAGGAACAGTTGCATCTCCAGCTTCTGACTCAGCAGCAGCAGCAGCAGCAGCAGCAGCAGCAACAGCAGCAACAACAGCAGCAACAGCAGCAGCAAGCTGGGAAGCAAGCGGCAAAAGAGGTGAACTTCACCAAGTACACACTCACTCAGCTGAAGTACACTCTAAAGTACACAAGTACCCTTAAACTTAGTAAAAGCGGTTGACATGGGAGCCTGACAAGGGGAAAAAGTCACGTGAAGGATCAAATGTATAGGATGTAGGATATACATTAGCTATTTCCAGCTCTCTTTCTCTATCATCCTCCTTTTTTCTGGTTTATTATTGTTTTGTGTACAAGCTTGTCTCAAAAACAAGGATTAGTGACTATGTATTTTTATTTTTTCCACCAGCATGCCATGTCGAGGTAGTAAAGGAGTGCTGTGCTAAACCATACGCTACCCTGCCAAAGTATTCATTTGCATGCCTTCAGCTCTAAACCCGAGGTGAAATCTCTCTGTAGGAGGGGTCTGCCGCTCTTTTAATTGTCAATTAACCCCACCAGCGCTAGGAGCCTCCCTTGCTCTAGCTTTCCCTCTCACACACACACACACACACACACACACAAATATGCATGAACACACACTATACCAGGTTTAACCACAGCTGTGGTACAGTAGGATAAGAGGGCATCAACTAGGATCACATTGTGGCACAACAAAGAGGATCTCAATCGATCAGACAAGATTACTGTCATAACTTGTGTGTACGAGAGTGTGTGTGTGTGTGTGTGTGTGTGTGTGTGTGTGTGTGTGTGCCTGTTTGTGCATGTGGGCACCGTTTGTGTATAATAGAGACATTTTTGTTACATTCACCAAAATTGCAGAGCACACAGAGGACCATGCAGGAGACAGACTTAAGGAGAAGTGCCTTGTGAGACTGATAAACGCATGAGGAGACACATCCTAGATTTCTCCTCCTCTTACTCCTCTCCCAGTGGGCAGAGACCCCCTCCCACACACACACAAACTCCTCACCGACAGCGGTCAACCAACTCGACCGTGACCAAAGCAAACCAGTTGTGGTTGACTCGCATGTTGAGAGGGTGTCTGAATCGCTTTCGCTTTCTCCCTTCTCTCTGCTGCTGTCCCAGTTTTCAGGTTTGTTGTCCTGTAACAACTAGACAAGTGCAAACACTGGTCACACAGCTACACATACATGCAGAGAGGGAAAGGCTTGATGTGTGATGGTTCGCTGCACAAACACACACTCGGGGGTTTATTCCTCCCTACAGAGCTGCATACAGCTGATATGACTAAGGCCATTTCCAGCAGTCAGTGTTTTTCACTTGCTGCAAGCCATCAATCAAAAACAAAAAACACCTTTATAGTCGACTCTCATATCTCTCCTGGTAAAGCAGGCGCTGTCAGATATTGATGCAGGGCACATGTTTCATTTATGTAAGGCTTGTACTGTTTGTAAGCCTGTCCTACAATGCAAGATAACCAGGTATCAGCCAGGTAAATTGTCTTTTAACCTAGAAACTGCTTCTGGTCAGACTAGTGTTAGACCAGGTGTGGAAGAGGATTTAAACCAACTTTAGATTCTAGCAGGCCTTCAATACACCCAGAAAACAAGAGAACAGGAATAAACAGAAAAAGACAGAGTAGGAAGTGCAGCAAATACAACAGAAAATCTCTCCTTTTGGAGTGTTTGTGCTCGAGTGGCTGTGACATTTTGCCCTTTTCCCTCTTTTCTGCAATTCCTCTTCACTTTCTTGTCTCCGTGGAAGTGAAGCATTGAAAGAAAGAGTATGTATGTGTATGTTCAATCAATGTTTGTGTGTGTCGCTAGCACAGTTGGGACTGGTCAGGAGTCAGCTTAATGAAGTGACTCTGACCATCATAAGAGATGTGTGCACGTGTATGTGTGTCCACCACTAGTGTCCATCTACAGTATGTGTGTGCTGTGTGTCTTTCTGTGAGTGTCCTTCTATGTGTGTGTGTGTGTGTGTGCGTCTGTGTGACTGGCAGGCTCAGACAGTGTGTGATGTGCTCATAAATCACATTGACAGCCTGTTACTGCGCTAGCTTTGGCCACTCAGCCACAGCTAATGTAAACAGAACACAGGCACACACACACACACACACACACACACACACACACAATGTGTGCTTTAAAGAACCATAGCCATATCTCAAGAGGGAATGAGAGACAGAGGGCGGAGTGGAAGAAATAAAATGGACAGACAAGTGAAAGAGGAGGGGGATGTCTGGAAAGAGAGAAAGAAAAAGAGAAAGACGGGAGGAAACAGTTCAGTCAGGATATTCTGATCATGATAAACCATTATTTGCAACAAATTTGAATTTGGCAATTCACATGGCTTCACAAGATCTGAACTATGTAAGCATGATACAGAAACATTCCTTTTCTTTGACAAAGCCTAAGAGATGAATGTTTCCTGATTACACTGTAGTTCCAATATAGCAAACACAGGTGTTTTTTACCAACTGTAGAGTGAAACTGGAGCATTGACAGCGTCAGGTCTGTGTCCTGGACTGTAGCTGTGGCCCCGATCAGTGCCTAGGTTTGTGTGAAAGCAGTGCTTGCAAGTCACTTTTGTGAAACAGGCCTCAGATTTCCAGCAAAGAGTTCAGTACAAATATTAAAACATTTTCAATAATCTTCAAAACCTATTGCTGAAACCAAATTCCATTGAACGTCTGCATGAAAAAAAAGGATTTCCCCCCTCTCTAATTCTCCTTCTTTTTTCTTTTGTAAAGAATAGTTTGTTGTGCTTACTCCTCTACAACCTCCCTAACAGCCCCCTCCCAGACCCAAATGCACTGCCATCACACTTCGTCTCCCCAGGCACCAAGTCTGAAAGGAAGTGACCTTTCTGCCCTTCCTGTGAGATCCTCTCTGTTCAAAGAGTTCCAGGCTGCCACTCTCTCTCTCACAGACACATGCACACACAATGAGCAGTTCCTCAAGTTGTATTTATTTATTTATTTTCTCCCCTAGTTATCTGTGAGAGATAAAGTCCACCTCTTTGGGGGGTTGGTATGGGGGGACTTCAAACAGCGCAGCACAGGCCAGGTCTGCTCCAGACTAGGAAAGCAGGAAAGGGGACATTTATCACAGTAACACACATCAACATTATCGCCACATGCCATGTACTCGCTCCCACTCTCCCTTGTTCCCTTCCCTCCTTCTCTTCATCCCCAAGGTCCTCAAATTGAATTTCAGACTGTACTTTCCTTTAATACTAATGTATTAATACTACTTCTCAGCAGAAGACAAATCATATGTATACCCTTGTATTTAATTTATATGGTGTTAGTTGACTTCATACTTGAATTGGTTGAAGGGTATAATGGGACTAGCAGACCAATTGGCATCATAATACCAGAACAGTGAAGAGCATCTTCTTAGATGTGAAAAGAAATAAATCAATCTGGGGCAAATTTAGTTCAAAACCACCATTGAAAAATGTGACACTAATATGTGTCAGAGTTGATCTGTTGATGCAGATTTCTGTAGGTCTTCACTGGTTCAGGGTTAGACATTTCTGTGCAATTATGCAGAGGATTTAATACCAAAAAATCCCTAACTTTTTCTATCCTGTCTCTCTCTGTGTCTTCTGGCAAACAGCAGTTAGGCAGTAAGCAGTTGGCCTTCCAGCAGCAGCTGATCCAGATGCAGCAGCTTCAGCAGCAGCACATCCTCAACCTCCAGAGACAAGGCCTGGTCCCACTGCAGCCCGCCACCACCATGCAGTCTCTGCAGCAAGGTACGTACACCCCCACACACACACATATACACAACCCCCAACCATACAACACTCAGTCACACTGACCCATTCTGAAAAACATGCATGCACACATGGTCATAACTGAGCACACACAGGCCTGTACTCACCACCGCATGTGAAGCCTGTTAAGTTAATCAGCCTATAAAAGATAAAAGGTAACCTGATTGGTGGGTTTGTGGAAGGTACTCATTTGGATAATAAGTAAAATATGCCACTAAGCCCCCTGCTTGGAGGTGTGTGCATGTTGTTACGCAAGTGTGCGCATGCTTGTGTGTGTGTGTGTACTTGAGATTAACCAGACACAAGAACATCATCATTTTGCTATGGTTGTGCCCACTGGATATATTTTTTTTTTGTTCCTATACGTAACTTCTCCCACAGTCCCTTCATTTTGTCAGCATGGTTTTGAAATGATAAAAGTTGACTGTTGACTGGTCCGCCCTCAGTGAACATGTGTGTATGTGTGTGTCGTCCACACACACGCATACACACTATCTCACACATGGAGAATGCTTTAGGGGCCCTAAAGTGGCCGTAACATTGCTAAAGCGCTGAGTGAGTTGACCAAACACACCGGTTTCCTTCCCTCCATTTGTCTGATCTCTCCCATTCTGTCGTTCACAGTCACATGCAGTCACACACACAAACCCTCGTACTCACACTGTAATCTGATTTAGACGAAACAAAAATAAACTCAGCCAAATCAATGAATTTCTAAAAGACCCAACACCCAAGAACTGCACAGAAACTTTAGCATGATTTGTGCTTGTGGGTGTTTATGGGCTAGGGGGCCGCAAGTGGTTCACAGAGAGAGTGAAAAAGAACCTGAAGTAGATACAAATTGAATACAAATGAAAAGACAGAGGCTACAGTTTTGGATAGAAGAGTGTAATTTTTCAGACAGTTGCAAACATTTAGCTTTGGCATCTCCTTCTCTTTCTCCCTGACTCCCTTCGTATCAGAGTGGAATTTCCCTGCAGTGTGAAAGAGCCGGTCCATTGTGACGGCTCAGCCAGGCGTGAGCCTGAGCATTCCTCTGGCCAGCCATGCCATGCAAACACACAAACACACATGCATAAACACACGCACGTACACACACACACACACACAACTGCACACACTATTGCCCCGCCTCAAAGGACCGTTGTGTCCGGTGGGTAGATGGTGGTGGGGGGGCGTTGACATGAGGGGTCCTGCTATGGTTTTTGTTTATTTCTTTCACTGCAGCAAAATGGAGGCAGTTCTCAGATATCTCATGAGTGCAAATGTTCATTAGAGACCAAAACTAAACTACTATGTTTTAGCACTTTGTAACTTTGTTTTTGAAAGGAGCTATATACTATAAACTGATAAATTAAACTGAAAGTGCACTAAACTAATTTTAAAGAGAATCACACAGTGTTTTCTATGCACAGACCAGGCATGGAGAGTGTCTAAGTTTCGTTTCAGCAGTTTCTTCACTCTCATACAAAAAACAACTTTAGATTTGATTTCTTCCTGTTGGAAACACACTTTTGTTCTTTCTTTTTTTGAAAGATAATTTTTTCAGCAACTCTGCTTTATTTAATAGACACAGTAGAGAAAGTCAGGTAATGCAGGGGAGAGAGAGGGGTTAACATGCAGCAAAGGACCTGGGCCAGTTTCAAATCCGGGCTGCTATGGTAAGGACTCTGCCTTGACACATGGTACACACTCTACCAGGTGAGCCACAAGGGCTCCCCAGAAACCCACCTTCTAAGTAACTTCAGGCTACTATCTACCATATGTCATTTGTGTACAGACACTAATGTGAAATAGATATGAACCTAGCAGCCAGATGTCGGTGTGTACATTTGATATGTGTGAGCATGTACGGTTAGCAAGAGCAATCTCATCTTCCACAAATACTTACTAGCTGGAGGGAATTGTAAGAATGTATTTTGACCTGAATGCACACAAAATCAGGATTTTATGTTTATGAAGTTTGCACTCAGTAAATTGCTGACCTTCACTAGAATCCAGAATCTCTTTCTTCTTAGTTACATTTTTTCTTGTATTTTTAATTGAATGTGTGTGGTATGAGCTAGTCTGATAAGTCAAAAGAGGAAACAGTTTATGCAACAATCCCTTAACCGCTTTGCACTTTCACTCTCTGAGTGTGTCCACAGATTGGTCCGGTTTTTTGGGTAATACACACACACACCCACAGAAATCTATGCTCACACCGCCTCATTCCTCCAGAGTGAGAACTTTTGTTTTGGCGGGACCATAGAAGAATGCAGACAAAGCAGACATAATATTTGGATTGCTGCGAGGTCTTTGCATGTGTGTGTGTGTGCAGATGTGTGTGTGTGTAGCTGCATGCGTGCGTGCGTATGTACGTGCATGGTTAAGATCCACTGGAGTAGGCTGTGGCATTTTAGGCGTCTCTCTTACTGTGAAATTGGAGCAGAAATAACAAAGCTGCAACTAGAAAGAACTCAAAGTGTGCCCCCACCCTGTTCAGACAAATAGTGGTAGTGACAGGAGCAGTGGTGCTGGTGGACAGTAGCAATTGCCAACAGAGATTAGGAAATAGTTGATTAATAGTGGATATCTGGAAAAATAAGAAATTAGTAGAAATTAATCTCTTGTCTGTTTTAGTTTGTCCTATTTTCCTCTCTCACTGTAAAAGTTGCATGTGTGTTTTATATGGATCAGAAAAGGTAGTCACAGCTCTCTGTGACATCATTTTATTTACAGTCTGTGTGTGTAGGTGATACTGCAATTGTTGGCTCATCTGACTTATTTTTAACTGTATTTCTTCTTAGCCTTGTTTAAATTACACGTGAGGTTGATCACCTGAGTTAGTTGCTAAGTAAACTGTGTGTCCCTTCTCTGCAGCGATGTGTCCCTCAGACCTCCAACAGCTGTGGAAGGAGGTGTCGGGGGTGCCAAGCAGTGAGGAGGCCCTGAAACAGGCCGAGGGCCTGGACTTGAGCACCAACAGCTCCAATTCTACCTCAGCCTTCCCCAAAACTGCCAGCGCTCACATCTCACTGCACAGCCTGGCCAACGGACAGAGCCACACCCCAAAGAGAGACAGGTACCATAATGTGCAGTATGACAAAATATATATGTGTAAATATCTACATTGTGATGGTGTGTCTGTCCCTTGTGTGTCCCTGTAGCCTCTCTAACTCACACAGTCTCGCTATGTCATTTTCAACTTTTAGCTTTCAACTGTTCTTCCATACCTACACACGTAAACACAGTTAGGAAGCATGAAAATGCAGCATATCACACATCACCAGGGTGTAAGTGTCTCTCAGCTCATTTGATAGGCGGTGCGTTGGGTTCAGTATGTTCTGCTGGTATGCTGTCAGCTACATGCCAGTATAGTATGGAGGAAAGGAGAAGAGAGGATGGTAGAGGCAGGCCACCTGGAAGAGAATGGAAATTATTTGTCGGAGTCATCTAAAATTGTAGGATAAATTCCTTGTTACCCTGTTGACATATCAGAGATGCATGTGCTGGCAGTACTTGTTCTACCATGATGAGGGCTGTGTTGTCCCATGGCTTTTCCGGCTGCTCATGGGCTTGTCTCCATCTTTAAGAGCCAGACTGTTTGAGTGGATATCCTCCTTCACCAAGGCAGACAGCGGAGATGACCATCTCCCCCTTTACGCCAAAGGCAGCCAACCCCCCAGCAGCCAGTGAGTAGCACGTACACACTCACACATACACAAACCTGAGTGGACAAGACTGAGACAGAAAGACTGTTGGAGGGTGGTCTGCAGTGTCCTTCAGCACTGATTCACTGCCTGCTCCAGGGGCATTGTTGACCCTGACCATGACCTCATATTGGAGGGGGTCAGGGTAGGTGTGCCAGTATTAATTAAAAGCGCTTCTGTCAGTTGATCAAATATGTCACACACTGCCATACTACTACTGCAGTGCTGGTATCTCAACAGAGTTGGCTTTTGTAGAAGTATGAAGGGAGTAGCATTAGTGTGTTAGCCTGCTAAGCTAATGCATGGCTGATGTGGAGGAGAATGTGGTTGCCAGCAGTTTGTCATGTCTGCTGTCTGAGCTGCTTCTGAGTTGACTCAACCACAGCCAGCACACACACACACACACACACGCACACAAGCTCTGACCTCAGCCAGCACATATGATCAGGAAGAGGCGAAAAAGCAGAGGGAGAGGGAGAGAGACATGTTTCCATCTGCGAGACAAATGGTTTTTGTTAGACAACCTTCTGATGTTGATTTGGGAGAATCCCCATCCCAGTCCACACACACACACACACACACGTGCACACACACATATACACACATACAAATGCACACATACACACTCATGTAAATATATGTGGAGACAGCAGTCGCAGGCGAAGGTCCAGGTCTGAACCACATCTGCTACTGGACCTGCCACACACACACACACACATGCACAGACACACATGCACAGACACAGTTATTTTACCCTGGGCCCAAACCAAACCTGGCCCAGTCTTTCATCGCCACACACACATACAAATACACACACGCTCATAAATATAAACGGATACACACACAAAAAACACACACATGCACAAGCTCACCACAAAAGAACAACCAGCACATGACGGCAGCCGCCACCAATCAGTCATGGCTGGTTGGTCCTCTGCCGACTGTGTGTCAACTCCTGAAATATAAGAACACACACCAACACTAACATACACATACACGACACATACGCCAAGGACAGAAAGACAGGTCATGGACTTGAAGAATGTGCCTCTGAGGTTGTTGGACCAATTCCCTCATTCGCCTGGCTTCTGTAACTGACCCCACTCTGCTCTATCCTCCTCTCTCTGCACTTGGCTTCGTGAACTGTGCAAACTAATGACTGCTAACCAGACTCAGATGGCTGTAGTGATGCTTCTGCTGCTACAGTTAGTTTTGTGTGTGTGTTTGTGCATGAGTGTGTGGCATATTAATACTTCGGTTCTTATTCTGAGAAAGCAACCGCTTTTATTTTCTGTTTATTTTATATGTAGTACAACATATGAAAATCTGTTTTACTATCTCTGTCTTTTTGTGTCTCTCTCTCACCCCACAGTCATGAGGAGCACTCCGGCTCCCATCCTCTTTATGGCCATGGTGAGTGTAAGTGGCCTGGCTGTGAAGCACTGTGTGAGGACATGGGACAGTTCATTAAGTAAGTTAACAACCACCCAAAAATGTGATATATGATGCGCGGGTTGGGGTTACAAATTAAAACAGTACACCACACAATGAAGAACATACGTTGATTGATATGCATGACTGCCTCGAAACTAAAGTGCTCTGAGTTTTAATATGAATGCTCATGACAACATGTGCCTGCAGGCTGTATATTTAATACTGCAGCTGGAAAAAGACAACAATGGCAGGGCAATATTTCCAGAAGAGTTTTTAATGTAATGCTCAAACCTTTGCAGTCACACACATCACTCTCATTGGTCACAATCCAGGTTTAAGAACACATAAAAACTTCCTTCCATTGTATCACTAACTGGTAACAAACACAATGCCTGTTACTTGAAAAGGCTCCTGCTCCGATTCAGATCACCAGTGGGAACAAAAGATGAAGTAGAGCAAAGTGAAGCTATAGTTTGTGCTAAACATGGAGTGTCAGTCACGTACATGACTGGGGTTTTGCATTACCTCACTAATTCATCTGTTGCAATCTGTTACATCACGATTGCTCTGAGGCACGTGTGTGCGTACACACACATGGGCAAACACACAGGCACACCCGTACACTCAACACCTGTGTAAGTTCTCTGTTTTTCGAGGAATTCTTTGGGCCCCTCTTACAATGGTATCATCTTCCTCGCTCAACTGACACACATTTTATTGGCTGTGTGTGCACTTGCATCCAGTCATTTGTTGCTTTTATACATGCAAGAATAAGTGGTCTGAACATGTGAATTGATGTGCATCAGTGGTGTCTGTCACCGTGTCCTTCCTTCATTTGGTTGGTGTTTTTTGTCTGTGTGTGTGTTTGTGTGGTTTCTGCTTTTTCTCTGAAAGGCCAGAAAGATTGTTTTTTGCTTAAACAGAAAATGATTCTTAATTAGCTCATCCACATGCACGCCTTTTTGTTTCCACGCAAAGACATCAAACAACTTCTCTCCCACTCATTCCCACTCTACATCCATAACGGTATTTGCCAGTTTGGAGTCACTGGGGTGTGCTGATGCAGTAGCTGGCCTTGACATTCTGCTCCCTCCTCCTCTGTCACACACACACACACAGTGCAGTGGACTTCCCCGTGGCACTGTGGCTGCTAACGAAGGCTTCACAAGCCTCTAATGAAGCCCTAAACAAACTCACACTCTCATTATCTTTGTGGAACTCTTAGCTATTTGAACAATGGAGATATTAATAAGCCAGGGTGATGAAATATGTACTCACACACACACACACACATAATCACAGAAGTGTGCGTAGTGATTGTGATGGCATCGGACAGTCAGATCAAAGGGAGCAGGCAGGCTGGGAAAGTTTGGAGAGGAAAGCTGTTGTTTGGTGTCTCATTTCACGTAGCCCCAGGGCAGATGGAAGGGGGAAAAGAGAGATAGAGTGAAAGAGTGTGTGTAAGAGAGAGAGGGAGATGGAGAAGAAAAAGAGGTAATGACAGATAATGCCGTCAGTCCGACAGTGTGCTCCCTTCCAGCCAGCCTTAGTCATCGCCCTGGGAGGGAAAAGGGTAGAGTAGAAGAACAGAGGAGGGAGACACTCCACTATTTCAGTCCTTTCTTCTCTTCTCTTCTCTCTGCCCACCTCCCCTCCCTCCCAGTCCTCTGGTATAATACTCTGGCTGTGGTCAGTGGAACTGGGTGTAATGTGGGTTAAAGCCTTGTCTGCCAGCACTCAGAGGAGTAAACAGAGCCTCATTGTCGGGACACATCGAAAAAAAAAAAGCTTGCTACTGTTTATGGCCCGGCTATAGAGAGAGGAGGGGTTTTGGGGGCCGATTTTTGGTTGGAATGAGTGTGAATCATAGGCATTTAGGGAGTTGCGGGGGAAGACGAGTGGGAAGGGGAGAGTGGACAGACGTGCGAGTGAGGAAGAGGGAGAGAGAGCTTAACAGAGAATGAAAGAGATAGAGGGGTGAGATCATGTTTTTGTTATTATTATTGTGCACTTGTGTTGAGCCGTCTATCTGCCTGGATTAGCAATGCCATGACATCATTGTTTTTGTTTCATTTCTAGTCTTCGCCTGATATTGCTTAACTTTGTGCTTTCTTAAAGACACACACACATGCGCACACACTAAAATAATCATACTCTACATCCACACACACACACACGCACACACACTAAAATAATCATACTCTACATCCACACACACACACACACACACACACACACACACACACTCTTCCTTGTGTAACATACATTTTCACAATAAACAAGTCCAAAAAGTGGCTTTATGAAGATTCAGATTAAAAATGAACACTATAGGATATCCCAAAAGTCACTCTGGTGTACACACAACTACACGCACACTCACACCGTAACATGCATGAGCACACACACTCACACACACCGGCAACCTGTGAATAACCTTGGCAATGACAGAGTAGGGAGAAAGGAGTGGAGGAAGGGAGGGGCGGGCTGGGAAAGATCAGAAGGTCCTGGGTCCTCCCACATTGGAGGAAACAAACAGCGCCACCATCCACACATATCCATGCACACACACGCACACACACGCATACGCACCAGTGTTAATATGTGGAGTGGAGTTTAGCTAACAGAAAGTCTTTAGATAAGGCTTCATGCGATAACACATGAGCTCATATCCAGGTGGTTGACTTGGATCATGGCTCAGTGAGCACCATTGAACTATACACACACAAAACACAGCTGCTGCGTCCTTCACTAGACAAAATACACTTCCAAGATTATAATTTATTTTTATTGTACTGAAACAGCTTATAACTAGTTTAAATAAAAGTGAAAGACGATTCTGTTGACTCAGTATAACTTAAAACTTATCATTGAAGTTGGGCTAGCAGTGCTTTGATCATCTTGATGCTTTTAATTCATAGACATCAACGTATTTCCCCAAAATGACTGAATGTGGGCCCTGTTGCGTTTCCCTTTACCTCTAGGCACTTGAACAATGAGCACGCCCTAGATGACCGCAGCACTGCTCAGTGCCGAGTCCAGATGCAGGTGGTTCAGCAACTGGAGATACAGGTGAGTCACACGCACATTTTCATCCTCTTGCAAACAAAGTCATGAAGACTCAGCCAGTCAGTGGCAGAAACTTGTCAGAGGCAGGGCAGAGTTTATGGAGAGCAGTAGAGCTTGTAATTTAAAAGGAGCAGTCGGCAGGGAAGCTGCCACCGCTGCTCCAATTATAAAGCTGCCTTGGTCACCAGCAAAAGAGCGCGAGGCTGAGAGGGGGGGGGGAAGAGAAGAGAAAAGACAGTGAGAGAGACATGAGCTAGAAAGTGGAGGACCAGGCTGCCTCTCTTGTTCTCAAAGTGGTTCATGCACACAATCCTCTTGAAACATCTGAATGCTCCAGCAAAAGCAAGATGCCAACACGTGGTTAAGAAGTAAAATGCTGTTCTCTAACAGTACATAAGGAAAGAAAAGAAAAGAAAAAAAAAGAAAATACAAAGGCTGCACATCTTGACATAGTTTCCAAAACACTGTTTACATCGCTGAATGTGTGTGTGTGTGTGTGTGTGTGTGTGTGTGTGTGTGTGTGTGTGTGGGCTGTCCAGCATTAGGGTTAGCATTGTGTTTGGTGGTGGTGGTAAACAGCGTTTAGCTGAGCCCCTGAAGCCACCACCAGAGAACACAAAGTGACAGAGAGGCAGCTGGTGTCACATCACATCAGGACAGCCGTCTCTCTCTCCCTGACATGTCACTTCATCCCTCAGGAGTCCACAATCAGCCCACCACTTGCCCCTCCAGCACCACATACACACACACACACACACACAGCAGCACAGGCACTGTGTTTAAAATTCTCATATTTGCACAAGTATATTAATGGTGCTATCAGTTTCAGCGTAGATCTGTCTTTTCTGGAGGCTACCCGTTTATACGATTGTGCTCACACACAAACACACACGCAGGATGCAGCGTTTCCACAGGCTGCAGCAGCACCCATTAAGTGGCAGTTAACAATGTCAAACGGGGACGAGTGTGTCTGCAGGCTAGTGTAAGTGTGTGAGAGAGCTCTGGGTGCTGAGGCGGCTGACTCTCATATTCATCCCTCTGCCTGAGGTGTAATTGCAATTGTAATTCTGTGTCAATACCACATTATATCAATGTAAGGTTATGGAATGAGACAAAGTGTTTTTTTCATGGTGATATCCACCCTTGTGTTTTTCACAGCTTGCAAAAGAGAGCGAGCGACTCCAGGCTATGATGGCCCACCTGCACATGCGCCCCTCAGAGCCAAAGCCTTTTAACCAACCTGTGAGTACACACTGGCACCCCAAATTACATGACTTTTTCTTTTTTCTGCCCTATGAACCCAAAACCTTTTCTCTTACCTCATATTCATCTACAAACTCTCTTAATTAAGCAGTTTCACAATCCCTAAACCTCCTTGGGATTTTCACTTTCCTCTCTTACTGTCTAGCTTGGTATCAACGCCCCCTATTGACCAGTGAAGGTTAATGTGTTATTTCTAAATCATGGGGAGTTCTTTCTGCCTTTCTTGTTCTTTTCCTTCACTCTCTCTTTTTCTGCCTTAAACCTCTCATGATGCAGTGCATTTCATTTCCCAGAAAACTATGATTTCATAATGTTCTATCTCCACAGAGGAAGAACATTATGTATTCAATTCAGCATCTGTAAATTGTGAATTCTAAGCTTGTCGGAGAGAAAGAGTAGCCAAAGCAGCCTCTCACAGTACTTTCAGTGTGCGCTGACAAAAGGGATAGAAATTTGATTTGATGTGTGTGTCTGTGTCTGTGTGTGTGTCCACACTGGTTGGTGAGGTTGTTATTAGGTATCTAATGAATATTTCATTATTCAGATTGACGAGGACTCTTATTAAAATATGAAGATGTTGAAATTAATTGTCAATTAGTGGTAGAGTGTCTTAATTTGAGGGGATATAAATGAGTGCAGCCGAGCGGCAATGTATGTGTATGTGTGTGTGTGTGTGTGTGTGTTTGTGTGTTCTTGAGTGTCTAGATGATGTGTAGATCGCAGGGGGATCAGCTGCTATTAACATCTAATGGGAAATCAGGAAGAGGCGTGTTCTGTCACCACTGGAGACGAGCCTCGGGGTCAGGGATTGGAGGAGGAGGGGCAGGGGAGGAGCGTCAGGAATGGAAACAAAGCTTGGCCTCAATTAACAGGGTTCGACTGTTGCCGTGGTGATGCGGCAGGGTTGCAGCGTTAATGAAGTACCTGTTAAACAGCCCCGCCCACTCCAGTCAGCTTAAATGGTACAGAGAGGGGGCAGAGCAAAGGGAAGGCTATTCAAACATTTTACATACATATAGACAACGCACATTTTGGTTTTAATTAGTCCTAAACTAGCAGCCCAGAGAGACTGGGAGTACTGGTTCTGTGTGTGTGTGTGTGTGTGTGTGTGTGTGTGTGTGTGTGTGGGTGTGTGTGTGTGTGTGTGCGCGCGTTTGTGTGTGTATGTGTGTGCAAGGCTCTGCCTAATTGGGCCGTATTGGTCCATGAAGACTTTGCCACCGCAGAGTGCATGTGTGTGTGTTCCCTTCTTACAAACATGCTGTCATGTGGTTTTGTATTTGTAAGTGCAGGGTTAATTGCAGCCAGCGCTGTGTGTATAAATATATGTGCATGTTCAGTGTGTGCGAGTGTGTGTGGTTCTGCACAAGAATGTAGGTTGAGTTTGGTAAATGGTAGGGACACAAATTCATAGGCAGTGTTGGTGCTTTATTTCTGTAATGTGAGTTACCATTCCTGGCTATAGTGCCCTTTACTGCTTAAGGTAAAATAATGTAAAATTAATGGCTGGAACAATTTTCAGTCATCAGAAAAGTAGTCGTGGCACTGTTGGTCCTTAGTGTTCTGTGTTTGCTTTATTTCTGTGCTCCATATACTGTATTGCTGAGCAGGGGAACTTACTGCATTGTTCACTTCTGAGTCACAACCTCAAATGTAGTGATATTCCTACACGACGAGTAGACAAAAGCACTTTCCTCAAAGAGATTTGTTATGTATATGACACAAAAGCATTGTCTAATGCGCTGATATCACCCAACCCTGATCTTATCTTGTGGAGCTGATGTTCCTCAGTAAACAGCAGCAGCACTCAGCAGATGGTGAAGCTTTAAAGTAAACACGAGGGAAGCATTAATCATATAAAAAAAACACACTTTATCACTGCACTCAAACAATTCTACACCCTCAGTACAGAAACTATTCATTTTATATTAATAATGATAAGTTAGTTTACCCCCTTTTCTTTTTAAACATATTGCTAAATAATAATAATAATTAAACTGAGGTACAGTAAGTTATATGAGGATAGGGTATTTTAATAAATGAAATTAACTTGTGGGTATTTAAAAAAACAACTATTCACATTGTAGAATTGAAACTTTTTCAGTTGATCTAACAAGCAAAACTATGAAACATCCTTGTTAGAAATAAAAAATTTTATAATCAGTTAATCACACTAATTTCTCCGTGTCTGTGTGTGTGTGTCTCTCTCTCTCTTTCTAGCTGAACCTGGCTTCCAGTGGCTCTCTCTTAAAGCGGGACAGCGAGGCCTACCCAGAGGGTCTTCCTCACCCTCCCACCTCTGCTGCCACCCCCATCACCCCACTGCGCCAAGGACCCTCGGTCATCAGCTCCTCCAGCCTGCACACACACTCCCACTCCCACACGCATGGTGTCGGGCCCATACGTAGGCGCAACTCCGACAAGTACTGCACGCCCATCGCCTCAGGTAGATTGTAACATACACATACCCAGTACCCATTATTATTGATTCATAATAAACTCAAATTGCATATGATAATACAGTGTTGATGACTGCTTTAGTTTTTTCAAACAGTACTTGTTGCTGTTTTCATGTGCTTTTTTTGCTGCAAGAGCAATGAAATACGTCTTAATTCAGAAATTATTTTCATTCATAGCTCAAAAAAAGATGCAGTTGTTGCCATCTCTTGGCTTCTTACAAAAGAAAATTAAGGATGACTTTAACCTCAGTTTTAAATGGTGAAAGAGTAAGGAATATATGATTGGCCTCTAAAGAAAAATATTAAGAAAATGTAGCAATTTCAGAAGAGTGGGCATTACAAAGCTGTGCTCATCAAATTTTTCCCATAAAAATGTGCTTAAAGCTGGGGTAGGCAATTTATTTGAGGCATTTTTTGCTATATTTGTTGAAATTTTCTTAACATCTGAAAGCAATCAATAAATCAAATAAAGCTCTGACACAAAAATGAAAAGAATCCAGTATTTGTGGCTGTCACAGGACTGTAATAAGTATAGCCAATTTTTTCATTCTGACCTAGCTGCCTACCTGCATGCATTAGGCCCGTGCACTCCCTGCACATGAAAATGTGTTATTGGGGAGTGGCTTTGGAGGGAGGCCTGAAGGGAGATGGTGGGATTTTATAGTTGGAAACTTTCAAAATCTAGCTGTCTCTTACTAGTTTCATGCAAAGTTGCCTACCCCAGCTTTCATACTTGGTATGCAGAATAATA
This sequence comes from Micropterus dolomieu, assembly GCF_021292245.1. Taxonomy (NCBI): domain Eukaryota; kingdom Metazoa; phylum Chordata; class Actinopteri; order Centrarchiformes; family Centrarchidae; genus Micropterus; species Micropterus dolomieu. Next base: position 24,983,330 of record NC_060167.1, read on the forward strand.
TCAAGCATCTAGATAAACACTGCTGAGATAATAGTTGTTCTAGATACAATTTTAATGTTTCCATTACTTAACATGGATTTATTTATTTAAAAAATGCTACTGAGATCATTTCCTAATTTGCGAGTGTTACACTAAAAACTCACAATTCACAGATATTTAAAGTTCATATCGTCATGCTTTTTTTGTTCCAGAGCTGGCTCAGAACTGTGAGTTCTACAAGAACGCTGATGTCAGGCCTCCTTTTACCTACGCCTCTCTTATACGTCATGTAAGTCTCTCCAGTGATCAGGTTTCACCATTTCTTCCCTCCATCTATGTTCTCCACTAAATCTTGTTGTGTCTCTTTCCGTCCTCAGGCCATTCTGGAGTCCCCAGACAGACAGTTGACTCTCAATGAGATCTATAACTGGTTTACACGAAAGTTTGCCTATTTCAGGAGAAACACAGCCACGTGGAAGGTAAATACCCCC
>NC_060167.1:24983819-24987903 GCF_021292245.1 Micropterus dolomieu
CCCCCCCCCCCCCCCCCCCCGATCTTCATGTTCAGTTGGCTGGATGAAATGTATCTAAATGTGAACTCACTTAAATCCTCAAAATTTTCTATAAAAATCTTTCCCTGACTGAACTTTCAGAAGCAGTTTCCAATATCCTAAGCTAAGTTATTTTGAAAAACTTGGAAGATGGAAACAAGATCACTTAGCAAACTACTTTGGAGTTGTTTAGATGATGGTAAAAACAGGCTGCACCACATTGAAAAAGTGAACGCTTTGACATATTATTTTGACTAAAACAAAAATGTGGTATACAACTCTGACTGGATAAAAGCTGATCTAATTTATCTGTTTGCACTGATGAAGCCCCTGACCTAAGCACATGCCAGCTGAGACTTGTTAGACCACATTGACAGAAACCAAATTTGCAGGCGGGTTTCACAGTGTCAGTTGAAGCATTTTGATTGGTCAAAATGACCTCACTTTGCAGAAAGTGGATTCATTTTGAAGGCCCGAATTAAAGCGTTTATACTCATAATGATACAATAACAAACACACACTTTAAAGCTGACTCTGCTCAGCGCCCAAAGATATGACTGAGTGAACAGTTATTGCCGGTTTCTGTCCTTTATGAGGTACCTTCCTACTGCTCTCTTTCTCTCCACCTTTCCCACTCTCTCTTTTGCTCTTTCTCTGTCTGTCTCCCTCTTGGCCCGAAACACTTCCCTCACCTCCAACATGGCACATGGAGAGTCGGTCCCACTTAGCCCGGCAGAGCCACATCTAGCCGTTATACAGCCTCATTACAGAGACGCACATACAAAGCTGACACACATGCTCAATGCTCATGATCACACACATTGAATACTCTCTCTCTCCTTCCTCATCTCTCTCTCTCTCTCTCTCTCTCTCTCTCTCTCTCTCTCTCTCTCACACACACACACCTGGCTTGATCCCACCATTGTAGGTGCTGACCCATTTCTACAGAAACCTCACACTAATTTGAGTGTCAGTTCCTCCAGAGAGATGGGAAGTGAGAGAATGAGAAAAGGAGTGAGAGAGACAGGGGGAGGAGGGGTGAGGAGAGACCCCAGCCTTCCTCTAATAGCCCTAAACAGGGGAGGGGGTGGATGATGATGATGGAGGGATGGAGGGATGGAGGGATGGAGGGAGGGGTGCAGATAAGGTTAAGAGACAGGGCAGCCAGGAATATCTTTACCTCCTCATCTGACTTTTATGAATTTTAACTATTAATGTCTGGTGTCTGCTTCCTGTGCCGTTAGCCTCGCAGACCTTTAAATATAGCTCGGCATGGCCTTATGTATTTATATAGCAGCTCAGTGAGTCAAATAGGGCCGTGGAGATGTATGTCCTTTAATAAGCCGTTATATTTCATGAGGACGGCAGCGGTGTCAAGGAGTGGAAGTCATTGATCATAGACAGAGAATGAGGAAGAGGCAAACGAGAGAGAAAGGGAAAAGGGATGATTGAGAGAGGAGGAGAAATGAGTGTTGAGTGTTATTTCACGGTGCTGCATGATGGGTTGGAGGCCTAAATGTAGAAGTTTTATTTTGTGTTTAACTTACCAAAAAAATATATAAGCATATAATAGGAATAAAAAATATTAAAAGACTCACACTTCATTTTGACTTCAAGTGGTGTAATGTCACAACTAGAAGTGCATTTACTCAAGTTCTGTACTAAAATTTCTATTTCATGTCACTACTCCATCGTAAAATATTGTATTTTTTTTTAAGCCAGTACAGTTATTTTACAGCTTTAGTTGCTAGTTACTTTGCAAATTAAGATTTTACATACAGACATATACATTGTTATAGATTAAACAACCCAACAGTATATAAAATAGTTAAAATTACCACCTCGACCAACTACAACACTAAAATGCTGCTTACACATGAATGCATCAGTAATAATTATCCAGTGATATGATATATAACAAGATAACCCTTACAGGGACCTTTTTCTGCAGAATGAGTGCTTTTACTTTTTCTAATAATACTCACATACATTTGCTTAAGGAAAGGATCTGAAAACGTCATCCACCACTGTTTAAGACAAATCCAGTTGCAAGTCACCTCAAATTACACGCTTTTTTATTCATTCTTTTATTTATCATCTTGCCTGCTTACATACAGTATAATCCTATTTAGGATCATATGGGAGTAGCCTATCCCCACATGCATCTGCACTGCTCTGCAGAAACACAACTGGAATGATCTCAATGCTCAAATCTATACAGTATAAAGACATTCACACTTCCAGTTACACCTGTGAACCTGAAATTAATGTAGTCTCCTGATTTATTTCCTTCTTGGTTTGTGATGCACAATTCAGTCGTTCGTCCCAAAATTTCTGCCTCCAGTTGTCGCCCCCCCACCTCTCAGCCGGAGGGAGTGGAGATGAGTGGCACATGTGCTGTGACCCACTGTAAATGACTGCTAATGTTTTAACTGGGAGAATTAGGCTTTCATCACGGAGACGAATGCAAATGGCACTGCAATAGCACTGGTGTCTGGCGTGTGTGTCTGCGTGTGTATGTGTTTGCACTGTCAGGGTGGCGGGCGCAGATTGGGGTCAGACTCATTTACAAAACTTAGCATCACGGCTCGGGGGTTGAGGGGATGCGGGGGAGAAAGGGTTCCTCCGCTGATTATGGCTTGTGTAATTACGTGTGTGTGTGTGTATGTGTGTGTGTGTGTGTGTGTGTACGTGTGTGTGTGTGTATCTGCGTGTGTAATTATGGCAAGGAGTGATGCATGCCTGGCCTGTCCCTCCCTCTCGGCTTAGAACAGCGTGTCAGAGAGAATATGCAGGATTTAATTATAGACGAATTAAAATTGGTAATGAAATTGGGCATGAACAAACTACAAATAGCAGATGAAAAGGGAGGCCTGTCCCTGGGGGGGTGAGACGAAGATAGCGGTGTGCCTGCCTGCTTGGCTGTCTGAGTGCCTGTGGATGTGTGTGTTTCTGTGTGTGTGTGCTGATGATGACTGATTAGAAAAATTCAGAGATAAAATAATGCTACGAGAGAACTGCTACCTTGTATTAGCACTTTACATGGAGCTACAGTATGTATGTGTACATGAAAAGTGATGGGTAAAAACAGGACTATTATCCTTAGGTCATACTACTTATAAGGTACCTCACGCCCAGCTGGAAGGCATTGTTTATACTGAACACACCCTGAGTGAGTGTTAGCTAGGGAAGAACTTTGAGTAAAGGAACAAAAATAAGTGGTGTAAATAACACAGGTGGTGTTAAGTTACTCTTTAAAGACATGTTTCCCACTGGAATATTATGGATGTCGTGGAATATTGTAGCAATACAACTCCATGACTCGTTTTCAATCATGTTAAAGATCTCCCTCTTTTCTCTCTCTTTCTCTCTCCCTTTTTCCCAGAATGCTGTGCGCCACAACCTGAGTCTGCACAAGTGTTTTGTTCGTGTTGAGAACGTGAAGGGGGCCGTGTGGACTGTGGATGAAGTTGAATACCAAAAGAGGAGACCACCAAAGATGACCGGGTAAGAGAGCACACACACACACACACACACACACTGTATCACACACATTTGTTTTCTTGGTGCACAGTTGAACTTGATGTGAGTGTGAGCTTATGGGTGCTGGCACTATGATTGCCTAAATGGACCCTCTATTATTACCAAGAGGCCAACTAAGCACTCAGATAAAAAAAAACAACAAAAGGCTGGCGGCTGATCGTGTTCGTACTGAACTGTACGTGTGTGTTTTTCCCTGTTTGTCGACACCATTAGCAAGCAGCTGTGTGAGATGCAGGAGAGGAAAAAACCTTGTTAGCGTATGTAAACAGATGTTCTTTCCAACCGCCAGAGAAACGAGGGATGATTACACACACACGCACAGAGGCACACACACACCTGCACGCCAGATATTAGACACTTACATATGTGTGTGTTTTAGCATCTGTTTACAGTCTGTGTATGTTTCTACTTGTAACAAACATATTTGTCAGAGCGCTTTGGCTGAGGTGACATCTTTCACATGTGTACTCAATCTGTGATTCCCAACACTAACACCCCCCCCCCCCCCCCCCCCCCCCCCCCC
>NC_060167.1:24987923-25042923 GCF_021292245.1 Micropterus dolomieu
AACCCCCCCCCCCCCCCCTTCTGTGTGTGTGTGTGTGCGCGCGCAGAAGTCCCACTCTGGTGAAAAACATGATTTCAGGCCTGGGCTTTGGATCCCTAAACGCCAGCTACCAGGTAAGGAATGCTCTCTCCTCCCCCCATTTATCTCTCTATCTCTCTCTCTCACACACACACACACATAGCAGCCAATCACAATCAAGGGCACTAATATCAATTCCCTCTTATAATTAGCAGATTCCCTAACGACGTTCACACCACCTCCCTCCACTTCCTCTCACACCAACACACACTTTCACCTCCCACCTCACTTTCTCACACATGCACACCCCCACTCCCCTACCTCTGCACACACACACAAACACACTCTCGACCCATCTCTCCACTCCTACGCAGAGATACACCGAACCCTTGCGACTGAGATGATTTATAGCGTCAAGAAGTTGTCAATTAAGGTTACCGCATAAAATTATCACTTGTCCCAGAAAATCCATCTCTGAGAATTCCTTTAGTCCGTTTTTCCCCCCTGTGTGAGAGGGGAGGCAGGGTGACTCTCTCACTCACCGGTGTCCAACCTGTCTCATCTACAAACTGCTGGATATGAGTGTTTGGAGCAGTGACAGAGCTGCCCCTGTTGTTTTCTCCTCAGCAGACATTGATGTTTCACAGTGTTTGTGTATGTGTGTTTAAGTTGAGGTTGTGGCTCAGTCTCGCTTGACCTTCCTTCTTAGACTTTCATGTGAACACACACACACACAAACACACACACACACACACACACACATACTTATGACAGGGACTTTAATATACAAGCACAAACCTTTATGGGGAATGAACTGTATATAAGTGCCCCCTAGTGGTTTGTCAAGTTCACTAGCAAGTTGGTGGGTTCAAATATGCTCCAAATGAAGCTCTCATCAGTACATAAAGAAAATCTCTCCACTATTCATTTTAAACAGTGTTTTACATCTTGTGTAAATGTAAATGTGTAAGTTCATTTTACAAAACACTTTATGAGCATTACAGCTTAAATATATTAACGTCAAGTAGAGTAAGATGTTTCTATTTACATGGTTGTGGTAGACGAATGATTTATTACCCGTTTGCCATTATCATCTTCTTTAATTTAATACATCGGAAGTTTATTTAAAAAAAAAACAACCTTAAATGTAACCCAGCTCCTTTTAAATTAACTGGACAACTGTGTGTGTTGTAGGCGGCTCTGGCAGAGAGCAGTCTGTCCTTACTGAACAGCCCTTCCCTGCTGACCTCTCCGTCTGCGGCCAGCCTCAACATGCTGCATGTGGGCCACGATGATGTCAGCTCCACTGTGGAGCAGGTCAACAGCAACGGGAGCTGCAGCCCCACGCTCAGCCCTCACCAGTACAGGTATCCGCACACTGTATGGACACACAAATGCACGCACACAAACGTGAGGATGCGAGCGGGCAACACAGAACTGCTTTAACATCACTCCCCCTCACTAAGCATTTCTACATGTATGGTGTGTTCACATGGGCCAGTGAATTAGACTAATTGTGAAAATTTTTATTAGCATGTCAGTGTTGTCTACCATCTTATAATGGAGGTATAATGGCAGTACTGATATTAGAAGAAGGCTGACAAGAGAGATCATTTTAGTTTAGTGGGAGAGAATTTTACACTACAATCTAAAACATCAAAGGAAACCTTCCTCCCCCTCGAGAGTGTAAGTTTTATTAAAATCTAAGTGCTTTTTTCTGAGGCTTTTCCACTCAAAATATAGAAATAAAACTAGGTGAATTTTTTTTTGTTTGTTTTTTTTTTACAACTAATGGTTACATTTTAGATTATAAAAAGGTCAGTTTACAGCAAATTAAATGGTTGTCTGTTATCCAGAAGGGCAGTTTAGCATTTGTTTGCTTTTGCAAAACATTACATGTATGAAAATTCAACAATGCCTCTTTCCAGACATAATAACACAGTCGCACAGAAAATTTAATTTATTTATTTATTTGATTGGGACAGTACATGTTAATGAACAAACATGGAATACATGTATGTAAACATGTCGGATTGTAGCTACAAGCTCATTTCCATCCGTAGTCCCACACATCCGCAAATCCGCATACCTTTAAATGTGTACTCTATTTTCGACCACTCACCAACCGAAACCGTAACAGATTATATTGTTGAGTTGACCTACATACTGGGTAGCATGCGTTTTGAACATGGCAGGAAATATTTGGTCTCAGAAATTCTGCTGTTGGCATCTGCCTTTAAGCCTCTACCCCTCGCTCCGCTAACAGCTAGTTCCTCTCTCCTCCAGCCACCAAGTGCATGTGAAGGAGGAGCCCACTGAGGTGGAGGAGGACAGTCGGCCAGTATCCCTCCTGGCCGGTGTCACACACAGCCTGCCATTGCCAAGCGATGAGCGCGACCTGGAGGAGGACCTTCCCACAGAGGAGCTGGAGTAGGACAGATCCACGATGGACCAGAGGGACGAGACATAGCGAGATCAATCCCTGAGCCCTCTCGTCAGTGTGAAGAGGAAAAGACAGCTACAGTACACTTAAGAGAAAACAGAGAAAAAAGAGAATTTTTTTTTTAAGAAAATGCAAGCAACCATGGACAACATTGAGAAACTCCAAACAGGGTTAGATGACCTCCGTTACTTTCAGACGCAAAAACAAGACTGTGGAGCACTGCTTTACCTCCTTGTGTTTCTTTTCCAACACTTGGCTCAGAGGTGTAACACCACTCAATGCATACACTCTCACACAAAACACACAGACACACACTCATTCACTTGTCAAACCACGTCTCATAATCCTCCCTGGTCAAATCAGCTTCTGTGCATAGACCCCAGAGGTTTGGACACACGCTCTCCTCCTCGCCCCACCACTCTCGGTGTTGTCTCGGGCTCCCTGGCTAGCTGTGTTTATCTCCACGTCAGTTGAGAAGACACACAGGCGCATGCGTGTTAGAAAGAGGAAGACACACACACACTCACAGGATCATGTGTATATAGATCTGGATCAGTCACCAAGGGTGAAGAAGGAGTGTACCTCTCCGTCTTCCCCCTCTTTGAGTCAGTCACTTGCTTTTTCATTTTCATTGATTCGTTTGAAATTAAACTGTTGGGCTTCAAGATGGGAAGGAAGGAAGAGTGTTTTCAAATATTACCTCCAAAAGTGCTCCAACACTTGGCTCCTGTCTCCAAGTCTGTGTGTGAGCCCACAGAGAGGCTGACCCGGGAGAGGAGGCGTGGCCCAGGTCCCTGTCCAAACTTCTGCCCCCGGCAAGACACTTAGTGACGGACATCTTTTAAACTCTTTGCTTCTAAGTGAGATAAAAAAGAAGACATTCCCCTACCCCACCTCTATCCCTTCCCATCCCTACCGAAAAGACTGCAGGAATAGGACCATTTGGTGCTCTCCTTCTCCTCTCCTCCGTCTGCGGATGGAGTGATGAGCTTCGAACACTTTGAGAACGAGAAGAAAAGGGGGGAAGCAGAGAGAAGTGAGGGAGGAAGCGTCTACAAAAATATTGTGACTAAAAAAAGAAAACTGTTGATGATTATGGAACATAACAAGAAAAAAAAACGTGTGGTAGCTTTTGTCATTTCCTTTTTTTATTTGATGTTATTATCATTGTTTTTTTTTTGAGGATCAATATTTCCACGGTGGCGTTCTGTTTCGACGTACCTTTTCTAAGGATGCTGTTTTTGTTTTTGTATTGTAATTTGTTTGATTTACTCTGGCTGTTCACACCATTCCAAATGAGTATTGGCACAAAAAAAGAAAGCGCAGTATTGTCCCAACTTGTGATACCCGACCCCCACTCCTGCCCCTCTCCCTTTCTGTCCCAAGTGTAGCAGGCAAGAAATTTGGAAATAGCACTTAAAGTTGCCATTATCCAGACAGATTATTTAACAGCTGACCTTTTTTTAAAATTCTCTCTCATTCACTCGTTTTTGGTTGTGTATTTAGTTGAGAAATATCAGTAATGCTTTAAAAAAAAAAAATATATATATATATATATATTATTACTGCAGTCAGAGAATACCTCATCCCACAAAGGTTCTGCCTGGAACTGTGTCCAAATTGATAAACAAATAAGGGGGAATTCTTTCTGTGGGACACCAAAATGCGGCAACTCTGCTCAGCTTCGATTCAAAGCTCTATGGTTGTAATAGTTACTGTGTAGAAGCTATCTGCAATTCACTGTGTGAGTTTGTGTAAAAGGAATAGCATGTGAGATTTATTTTTTTGTTTGTTTTCCATGAGCATAAAAGCATTACTTTTCTCTTCAGTGCCATACCAAATTTAACTTTTATTTTAATCTAATATCTGCTTATTCCCATTTTATTTTTGTTACAGGTAACCAAAGAAATATGTAGAAAACCAAAAACCCTGTAGTTTATTTTGCCCTTTTTGAGTTTTTTTTTTTTTTTTCTTTTTAAAGAATTGGCCAAAAGACAACAAACCAGGAGTTTGAATTCTTATTATTGTATTCATATAACTATTTTGTTGAAATTATACATGACTTACAGTGCTGACCAGTCCAAAAACCAAAGTGTGTAAAGCAAACTAGAATTCGGAGACATCAAAGCTTTTACATGATAAGCGGTTACGATTGACTCACATTAGGTATGAGGCCAAAAACTAGTATTAACAAACCTCGCACAGTTCCTCTGAAAAACAAAAAGAAAACAAGCACTTAGAGGTGAAACCTGTCTCTCCTACGCTCAGGCTAAACTGTTCCAAACACAATCCTAGGACTGGCCCTACTACTGTACTGCACTCGTGAGGCATCTGAACACAGCACATATTGTATGTACCTTTACCACCTGAGATGCCAACAGAAAGAGAGGTTAAATACAGAATGAAAATATTTGGCTCTGTCAAGTCAACCTGGCTTTACAGGATACTTTATCTGGTGCTGCCGTAACGAACATTTGGAGTTTTTTCTAGTAAACAAACATACCCTCTTCATCTGTATGTAGTATTGGCAGGAATAGGAGATAGGTACTGTAATGTGGTTACAAAAGTCACATCTTGGGAACAACTAAAAGTAATTTTAAAAATATACCAATGTAAGAGGAAAATAACCAAGGGACACCATGTAATCAAAAGTTGGGTTCATATTTTCATACTTTTTCTCAAACTATCTCTTGCACTTCAGACAATTTTTCTTATTTAATGAAAGAACCTTTCTGATGACTTTGCATTCAAAAAGGACTGTTTCCTGATTTCTAACAAAGTACAAAGTGACAGACAGGCATCTTGAAACAAGAAAAAAACCAAAAATAACACTACCTCCTTTTCAAAACGGTTCAACACATAGCCAATGGGAGACTGAACTCTCTTAAATATTTTTTTTCCATTCTTCCTGGATGATAATAATAATAATAATGAATGCCAAAATTGTTGTTACACCTACTGTATGACTTATGACACGCATAAAAAAAGAAGGTATTTGGCGATCCGGACTCTCTCTGCTTGAGCCCAAAAACATTGAGACGTTTCACTTTCCATGGAAATTAAAAATTACTACCTCTCCTTAAACCACATCTAAAGCACTCTCTACGTCTCAAAGTGTGTTGTGAAGTGCTCACTATATATGAAAAGTTCAGCTGTTTCAAACTGACCTTACACCAGATTAGCACTGAGCTATGTGAACAGCCTCTCAACAGTGTGTTTTGAGTGTATGTGTGCATATTCATGATTTTAGCCAATGAGAAACTGGTCGTTAATGGCTATGTGATGTTGCAAGGAGCTGGTTGTCAGGTGTAATGATGGGCAGAATATATCAGTGCTACCACACACACACACACACAAAGGGGTATAGTGTAACATAAGCATAGAAGCAGGGCTATGGGTTAGTGCAACAGAGGCTCTGACCATCCAGATATCCAAAGACCCACAACACAGCAGCACCTGCTTCACCAAAACACTCACAGAGACGCTGAGAGGACTAACACACACTTAATGAAACTCATCTACTAGTAATATCCAAGAGGAACTGCTGCATACAGTACATAGATGATCTCTGACTTGTGCTTTAAGGTACACCTGTAAACAAAGCTGTTTTATAAAGATGTAGATTGTTCACAGGTCGCCATGTAACACTTCTGTTCTTTCTCCAGCTTGGCATAACATGATGTATTCTTGTATATTAATGCTTGACTTATCTCTCCAGGGCATTCTTTCACATTTTGTCCTTTGATTTTCTCTTCTTTTTGTTTTCTTTTTTTTTCTGCACCTGTTTAGCTATTGTAAAGCTTTCAGCTCTGATTCTATACTGTACTGCTAATGCTGAAGTATATGTATTTATCATATTAAGTGCTGCAGGTATCTTGGTTTATTAGATTTGTTTTTGTTTCTGTTTGATTCCACTTTTTCAGTTCTTCATAAAACGTCTGGGACGCTGATTTTTTAATTGTATTATCTCTAAAAAAAATGAAAAGAATAAAAGTTAGATCAGTGGTTTAGGTAACACCTGTTTGTATATTTATCTTAGCTAGGTCTATTTTGATACTTTTTTGTCTCTGTACTGCATTTATGCATTTTTAAGGAAAGAAAAAACACAAATGGAAAACAAACTAAAAAGTTGCTTCATTATGTATTGATACCTCAGAAGGACTTTTTCTCAAAGACAGGACCAAAACCTTGGAAAAGAAAAAGAGAAAAAAATGTAAGAATATGTAGCCCCTCTCTTGCTTTAAAAAATGCGGAGCTCTAGAAAGGTATTGCTGTTGGTCCTCTCAGGTGCCAATATGTGTCCCAGCTCCCTGTGACCCTGACCCCTGACCCCTGACCCCACATTCCTGTGCTGAACCCCGACACGCAGAGCTGTCAATCATCTGCAGGCGCCATGGGGGTGTGACTGAGTCACATACCTGACTGGGGGTGACCAGTCACAAACCTCATCTCTCAGTCCCACAGAGGCAGATCAAAGACTGACACTGTTGCATTTTTGATACTCCTTCTCTTGCGTAGTCTCAATACCAAAATGTGGAGTGACTCTCAGAGATGCAGCTCATCCTTTGACTACCAAAGGCATTGTAAGCAACCATTTGCTTAGTCCAAACTCCTGAACTCTAACCAAACTGTAACCAAACCAATGCCACAACCTTAACCAAACAAAAACCAAGCTACTTCCAAAACTCTCCATCGACTTCACTGATCACCTTTACTGATAGCTGTTATCTCTCGTACATCCACGTAATGGTGTTGTAGGACCAGCCTGCAGCCTATTGGCTGGTGACTGACTCAGAGGACACAGGGAGCCCAAATCCTGATGTGTGATTGGACAGTTCTGAGGTGTCACGTGAGGGGGAAGGGACTCTCAAAGTGGAGCTTTGCCTGACGGTATTATCAAGTAGACAGCCAGAATCCGATGGAACTACCACTTCAGCTCTCCTCGGGTTAAACCTTAGGAATGTGTGTACATTTTCAGCAGTGACTCTCTGAATTGTTTCTTAGTTTCAGTTTACCTGTTTACCTCTCTTTATCCTTTGGTTTTTGTTCTGTTTCTTGTTATTTGAAAGTGTGACCCGAGGAAGAGGCGGGGACAGGGACTGGGTGGAGGCTTTAGACAGACAGTGGAGCCCAGCCCTCTGACCCTCCACCCCGGGTAGCCATGTAATGCCAGTCACTGCCCTTTCCTTCATGCTGTATAAAAACACACATATATCTGTGTATTTGTAACCTGAATCTTCTTGTGTCTGTCCATGCAGACAATAAAAAAAACTGTACAGTAGGTCTAGTTGCATGTAATCTGTACTAATTATTGACAATGGCATTATAAAATGCAATAAAATACTTATTACACTGTCCTACACTGCATCCTTGTTGTTTCTTCTCCAGAGATATATAGCAGTGGTTCCCAGTGTCTGAGACCTCCAACAGGGTTCCCAAGATAAATCTCTGAGGTCACAAGATGAACAGAATGGAAAGGCAATATATTTCTGCAAATTTTCTCTTGTGGATTACTGGTTAATTATAACTCCTTAGACCACATGTTTTGAAATATTGTCTGCAAAGAAAACTTTACTCACAACGACCATAAAACTTCAACTAAAAGCCCGGACTTTTATTTTCTTCAATCACTGAACTCACCCTTCCTATATTTCAGACGGGCGTCTATATGAGACAGGCTTTTAATTTCTTTCCCACAAAACTCTTGCTCAGCAAAGATGGGCAATATGCTACCATCGAATTGTTTATTTAACCCAGTATGAATATTACTTGTACATAAATGTGGCTTTTTTCATCTCTCTTGTTTACAATGCAAATAAGTCTGAATTGTTACCGTAAAATTAACAATTGAATTGTGAATTGTGATTTACTATGTGTAGCATTTCCATATTGACAATAGTTTAAACATTTATATTTGTGTGTGCAACCTAAGCAGCTTAGAACTATAACAGGTGACTTGGTGGGCTTTAAAAGGTTTTATACATCCAAAGAACTTCTATTAAAACCAGATCAGGTGTCTAATTGAGACCCATGTTTATTTGTCAAAAAATATAGGCCAGTAAAAGGGACAGGCGTCTAATTGGGACTAGGCTTTTAATTGAAGTTTTACGATACTACTCATAATGATAATGCTGTCATAAGGTATGATGAGGAGCTGCAAACATTGCTTCATTTTAAGGGGTCATAAGACAAAAAGGATTATGATAAAAAAAAATCCCTTGAAAGCAGTTTCTACTGTTAAATACTGTCTTTTATGTTATTGTGTGTAAAAAAAGTCCAAACCTGTAAGTGAAGCTCGTTGTAAAATATATACATGGGTTGGATATAATAACACCTGTAAAGCATAATGAAATTCACTAAAGTAGTGCAACACTACTACATTAAAGCTTCAGTTTTGTTAAAACTGTGTCAGAGGTGTTGATTCAACCCTGTTGTGATTTTTGAACTTGTGGTCAGACTTGTATGTTTGAATTTCATTATATTTTACATTACTGTACCCACTTCCCTGCAACTAAACATGAGCTATTAAGATGAGACTGTCACACACAAACACACTGAAGCGGCAGCGCTATACTTGTAGAAAATAAACTGTGTCAGATGCAACTACTCTACAATCACAGGTACCCAAAGGTAATTTAATCAAATCTACAATTTTCACTGTGACCTTTGCCAGGCTACTTTTCATATAAACGCGTCGTACTGTATAGGTAAAATGACTCTAATGAAAATTACTGGTGCTGTACCAAAGGTCCATGTTAACATTAGGTTTACCAGAAACATATTTAATACTAGCCTAAAACTAATATTTTGACACCTCAGAATCAATAAACTGGTCATTTATCATGTCCTGAAAAGGCTCATTTTCTTGTTAAACCTCTTCAAAGTGTTATATCTGCAGTTTAAAAAATTACAACCACTGCCCCAAATTGTTTGGTGGTGGAGGGCTCATAATGCAATTGTCTTGAGGAAAGTTGATACCTGATCATTTGTAATTTTACTTTTTATACAGAAAATACGCTTGTATGCTTGTTGTTAATAGTCTTCATATAGAAAATCCTAAAGCCTTTACAGAATGCATCAAATTATTCCTATGATACCACTGCAGTGTAGTAGTTAGTCACGTGTCAACCTCATTAGATGACAACCTGCTGCTCAAACTTTTCCTTGAGCTATAAGTTCAGCCCTTGTCAGACCTGCAGGCCTTCAGAGAGGTCAGCTTGTGTTGTGATACAGAGAGTGGCCACCAGGAGGAGTAAACAAACCGGACAACACAAGCAGCATCTCATAAACACTAACCCAGCAACAAACATCTCTGTGGTCCACTGACATGGTCCGACCAATAGGGTGGGCCAGAGAGTGCAGAACAGACAAGAGCACTGAATGAACTACCTGTAGTGTGTGTGTTTGTGTGTGACGTATGTGGTAGAAACTACTTTTTGTGACCAATGTGTACTTTTTGTTCACTCGCCTTCTCCATTTTCCCTTCTTCTTCATTACCTGTGTCTCTCTCTCTCCCTCGCAGGCTTGGCACATGCCCTACAGCTTATCTTTAAACTCCAGCACTCCATCATGGATGTGTTGCCACGGGGAGAAAAAATGGAAACTGGCTGGGTGTTTTTTTGGAAAGTTGAAACTTTGTTTCATCTTGTGCTTTTAGTGAACTTCTCCGTTAGTCAGCTGGGAGGAAACTCACACTTGACGCTTAAATCCCTGTGACATCTGGTTTTGGGAGAGACCCCGTCCTAAGCCTATTACAGATACACATGCACACATACACACACATGCACAAACACACTAACTGGCATGAACACATTATGAATACTAAGCAGAAACCTAGTGCTATATACTTGTACAAGGTGAGCCAGGGTGCAGTGCAGCACACAAAGAGGTTATTCTTGGCGTGACATATTAGTGTTTGGCAAACCTGAGTCTGAAGCACTGAATATATTTCTTAATGCTCATCTGGACAGAGTAAGCAGTAGCTGTGTGGACACGAGTGTATTTGCAAACCTGTTTGTGTGTCGGAGAAGGACTTTCACACACGCCGATGCATCTGTTTGCTTGTGCCTGTGTATGAACTCGCAATGCTAAATCAATATGCATGTGTGTGATTGGGTATGTGGGTGGGTGTGGAGGCCTTCTAGTCCCAGCAGAATGGAGAGCACTGAGGTCCAGGCAGACCCTGTGAGTCACAAAATAAATTTACTGAGAGCCATGCTAACATCTCTCTCCATCATCCTCCCTCGCTCTTCATCCTCTCCATGTCTGTGGCTGAAGGAGTGAGCTGTCCTCCAAACAGCATATTGACTCACTAAAAACAACACAACATACACACAGTATGCGTTCACATGGCTCTGCATATTAAGTCTAATGAACTGAGACTTTCTCTTTCTCTTGTGAAAACATTTCATTTTTTATTTATTCTATAGACTGACAACATTCAAAGTGGCTTAATTAGATCCCTTTTAGACCTCTCTAGGGTCTGATTGCCTCAAGTAATTTGTCATGTTCTGTACGGTTCAAAATCCTGTTTATAACTTAGTCTTCTAAAATAAGGAAAAGTCAGGAAAAACCAATGTGATAAAACTATATATTTATTGAGTTTTTTAAATAGGGCCCGGGGTCTCTTGGACCCCAAAAAGAGCATAAGGGTTAGTTGTTTAGCTTTAAATTTGTCAGAAAAAAATGAAATGAAAAAATGTCCATCATAATTTCTCAGAGCCTCAGAGCCCTTCATGTTTGTGAATATAGTGCAGCATCTAAACATATTCAAATCTCTAATAATATAAAATACAGAAAAATTATCACATTTGAGAAGCTAGAAACAGCCAGTGTTTGATATTTTTGCTCAACAAAATGTTTTAAATGACTAATCGATTATCAAACGTGTTGCAGTTTGATTAATCGATTAATCGCCTAATTGTTTACAACACTAATTGTATCAATGCATTGTGTCTAAATAGGGCTAATTCATTGGCTTTGATATGTGAAAATAAATAATGACTGAATCAGTCATCAATTGTCAATATACTTTGAATCAATCTAATATACTCCATAAAAAAACACTTTTCCTTCCCAAAATACAGCCAAGTAGTTTCTGGGGGGTCAACATCCAACATGCATTTCACAAACAGACAGCCAGGGAGAGCAAGGGAAAAGGTACACATCACAATACTGAGTTAATGGTATATTACAGTGTGCACAAACTGCACACTTTGCACAAATGCTGGGTCATTGTCCTGGTTTTTAAATAACTAGCCAGAGAAGTCATGAGCCTGATGAAAAAGTGGATGAAACTGCAGGACTCCATGTGTGGCAGAGAGAGAGAGTGAGAGAGAGAGAGAGAGAGGCCCAGCTACAGAACAAAAGCATCTTTGTGAGTGATTGGGACCACATTTTCACCCTCTCTCTCTCTCTCTCTCTCTCTCTCTCTCTCTCTCTCAAGAGAGCTTCAAGTCAATCTCCTCCCAGTCACACCACATTGTTCAAAACCACTGAAACAATCAATGTCAAAAGTTTATGATAATACTCTGAGAGGGTTTCAGCAGATACTCTCTGTATGCATGTAAACACACACCTACACACACACATACACATACACACACCATACTCACATACAATCTCTCTGTCTCCCTCCCTCTCTCTCTCTCTCTCTCTCTGCCTCTGTCTGGACTCTCTCTCAATCTCTACATTTCCTCTCTGTCTGCCCCTCCCACCCTGCCTGTCTGCTGATCTGATGCTGGGCAGGGTCTGGATGTGGCATCTCATGCAGTCTGGTCCTAGAGCAGTAGAGCAGCTCTCACCTCAGTCCTCCAGCGCTGGCAACCTGCTCTTTCTCTGCTGGATCTCAGTGGACTGGAAAGCCTCTAAAGCCTCAGAGGCCTAAGCAAAACAAAGAACAGGTCTACGTGCGAATCGAGAATTGCTTTCAACATAGTGAACCATGGTATGATTGTGGGGATGACTTGACCTTGGTATAGTATGTAGCAGAACTTATAACTTGTGTTTATGCATTGGTACTTAAATTCTGACAGAGTTGTGACTCAGTTGCTGTAAAAAAAAAAGTCAACTAAGCAGTTACATAAAAGGGAGTGCTTTATTGTAATACAAGGTGGTGGCACTTACACAATATTCGCAACTACTTTATATTGGCTAAGTATCACACCAAAAAAAGAAACAGAGGCGTGGGTTTAGATTTTTTACCATAACAGTAGTAGTGTATTGCTGCAAGAACTCATGGTCACAGTGAGAGACATTAAATTGCATTATTTTTTTATATAATTCCAACTTTCTTGCTAAGAATTAGATAAGAAGATCGATACCACTGTCATGTCTCGTAATTATGTAGCTCTGGAGCCAACAGCCGGTTAGCTTAGCTTAGCATAAAGACGAGAGCGAAAAAGCTAGCCTGGCTATGTCAAAAGATAACAAAATCCACCTAACAGCACCAGGAACAGCAACTTCCTTGAGTCTCCTCCAAGAAATATTCTGGTACCCTTAAAACAATGAATTGTAGTTTTTGCACTTCAGTGTTTGTACGCATTAAACAAATGAGATAAAACGTGTTAATTAATGAGCTTTAGAGCTGCTGGTGGATGGATTTTGTTACCTTTTGTCAGAGCCAAACTAGCTGTTACACAGGCATGTAAGAAAATACATTTTCCAAAATAAACACACAATAAATATGTGCCTGTATGTGATACTCAGAAGCAGATTTGATAGCACTGTAGGAAGTGAGGAATGTGGAAGGACGCTGCCATATTCGTGTTCTTGGCGCACTAGACCCTGGACAGTCCAAAGAGCCCCTGTTCACCTCCACAAGAAGCTGCCACTTAATACAAGAACAAAGGCAACCAGCAAATCTACAAGCATGTAGCACCCGCTGTGGTTAAAAATCAGTAAATAATGGATAAATCAGGTTTGATTAATTTACCTTTGAGTACCTGTGAATTAAGTGTTTAAATAATGTAAATACCAAATAAGTAATAACAATTCAAGCTTTCAAACCTTAATGTAGAGAGCCTTGTGGGTGCGGTGACAGGTAAAGTAGGGTGGGAGTTATGAACGGAAGTAAGAGGATATAGAGCATCCACTTTTCAGGAAGAACATTTCTCCACTCACATTGTTAGAATAGGTGGAGGGGGACTGAATTTTGTCCAAACACACAAGACCCAATATAATGTCAACGATCGTCAGGGTCTTTTGAAGCTTGTATTTGGTTTATTTATGTGGATCTTGTGTTTTTATTACACTATAATTGTACTGTATCATTTTGAGTTGGTGTGATGATATCAGATATACGACGAGAATTTCCTCATTAACACATTGTGATCCTGTGAACTGGTTGAAAATGAGTGAATTTTAATTTGATGCAATTTGGGGTACTCTTGTCCCACCCTGTTAAAAATCCCCCGCAGTAGCCGACAAATTGGTAAGTTATGCATGTAAAGCAGCAGGGAGGGCAACTGTTTGAAATATGTTGATATGAATTAGCTCAAAGAGACTTTGATGTGCTGCTATTGGTTGTTATCGCACTTCCTTTCACTAGCTGGTTTTGTTCAAATCCTCCATGGGGGACATTTATACTGGGACAGCCTCTCTAAATGATCTGTCCTAATTGTACATCTATATGAATTATGTGTAACAAAAAGATTTGGATCATAAAGTGAGTCTGGTCTGGTGAGCTGTAAGTATTCGGCTGTCCTGAATAAAATATAGCATGTCTGTATTTCTTTAATAAACCAAAAAACAAATCCTGCTGGAACTAGATCTCGCTAACGCTACCATTGCCCACACAAGCTCTGACCCTCGTGCCCAGACAGACGCTGAGCCCCCACAGAGCACAAATCCCACAAATACTTCAGTGTCAAAGCCTGGCTGTTTCAGAGGACTGATTGTACACACAAATTGAATAGGAGGTTATCAAGTTGTTTGTAAAATGAGGCCTTTCTCAAGTAGAAAATTTGCTGCTGAGAATGAGCTCTACCCCTGCCACACCTTCAAACATCAATCACTGACACAAATCAGTGATACTCTCATTGGCCACAACCTCAAGGTGTCAACATAGCATGAGCAGAAAGAGGCCTGTCTGTCATCGGCTGTTTCTTTTTTCTGTATCGTGTGTGGCCCAAGAAACAAAACTACTTCTTATGTTTTGGCCATTTGTTTTATTCCAGCCACCTCCTTCTTGCAGTATTAATAAGAAAATACTTTTCATAATTCAAAAATACCCTCAACAAAGTTGGAGATAAGTTTTGTCATCATAAGGGGGTGGTGATGGTGCAATGGATAAGACGCATGCCTTTAGTGTGAGAGACTCTGGGTTCAACTCCTCATTGTGACACATCCATTAATGTGTCCCTGGGCAAGACACTTAACCCCTAGTTACTCCAGAGGCCTGTGACCTCTGACATATATAGCAATTGTAAGTCACTTTGGATAAAAGCGTCAGCTAAATGTAATAAAGTTATTGTGAAACAAACAAACATTTTGCTGAAATTGGCAGACAGATTACCCTCAAGGATTATTGTTATTGGATTTTTGCCTTAAACTTAATTATTGTATTGCAAAGTAAAATATACATATAACGTGTTTAACAAGTCTTTTTCAAAACATTTGTTGCTGCTGGGTAACCAGTGGCTTAAAATATGAATATCAGGTCCTGCATCCACACCTGCTGGCATTATTTTTCAAGAAAAGTCAGTGTATTTACCATGTCCAATATGTAGTGCTATAAACACAGGTTTGACAACTATTATAACTGTCAAATCTCTTGTATATCCATATTTGTGTGAGCGTAAATGTAAATATACATTTATAGTATATGTTATTATACTGACTCCCTGGTAAATTTGTATTTAGCTAAACCTAATTAGTTTTTTTGTTAGGTGGAATGTCCACTACGGATGTCAGACGATTCATTTGTACTTTCTCGTCTCACTTAATGTATTTTCATTCAGATTACAGAGTGCAAAATTGTGACATACATCAATTCAGTTAAAATCTTGATGTCATTATAATATAGGTATATGTTAGAGATGTGCTCTGCAGGGATTACTGTTACTAACATGAGGATGAATCATGAGTCACCACTGACTAAATGACCTAGTTTGGTCTTACACTGGGACATCTTAAACGGCCTCATGCACACCAAGAAGAATGTAAGAAAATTCCCACAGTGAATCACTACAAACTCAAAAACAGTGACCTTGCACCTGAAGAACAAAGGTTTAGTTGAGTCATGGCAGAGTACAAAACATATACTTGGCATCTTGCCAAAATCAATTGCTACTGGTTTGAAGAAGAAAGAGTTTTACAAAATAACAATGAACCTCATCATTACAGCTGGTTCCTCACAATTAACATTTATGTTTTTAGAGTTTCTTCAATGTTGAAACAAAAAAAGCATCATTGGCTGACAAAAAGCAGCAAATGAACCATCTTTCCCTGCATACAGTATTGTAGGATTATTATAGGATCGTTACCTGCATTGCTGCTCTTGTACATAAAAAGTTATATTTTACTCTATTATTAATGACAAAACATATGGTTCCTGGGCTCATAAATCCTGATGAAAGCTACCCTGTGTTAGTGCTGTGTCTGGTTCGGGTTAAGGGGTAATTATATGACAGTATAGTTCAGCCCAACTAGTTTGTAGCCTGGAGGAAGCACAATCACGGCTGACAGTAGTTTCCTGTCCAATAGCCGCAGCACAGAAGTCTGGGGCAAGTATAGTGGGAGTAAAAGAGAGAGAGTGAGAGATACACAGAGTACACGGCACTGCTCATTTTAGGAGTTTATACAAGTTTGGGACAGTGCTGTACTTGAACTTTGTTCTCAGAGACGCAACAGATGGCGAGAAAACCTGCAGTGTAGACTAAAAGTATTCGGCGAGCTGGCTTGCAGAGACGCGCAAACTTCCCAACATCTGGTGTGCTGGAGGACGGGGCGAGCCGGAGAGAGAAACTTTGGAGGCGGAGAGAAAACTATCTTCGCTGGAGAAAAATGCATTGAATTGGGAGCTTGGGGCCACCTGCATGAGTCGAAAGGAGATTCGGTGGTCGTGTAAATTGACAAGAGTGGAGGGAAAGAGGACGGGAAAGGTCTCGGAGGGCGAGAAGTCCACCTGGAGCGGTCAGAGAATGAATTAGTCAAAGGTTTGGCTGCAGCGCGCCCCCATCCAGAGAGAAGGTAAGAGGCTGTTTCCCCGTGCTGTTGTTGTGGTTCAAAGCGAGTTGTTGTGCTGCAGATATAAAGGCAGACTGAGAAAAGGATCCCCTCATTGGAGCTGAGCTCGGTCTGAGCATGCAGGGACTCGTTTCGGGGAAGCAGGGCGCAAGCAGTAAAGGTATACAGAGTACGCCTGTTATTAACATTTAGTGTTATTATACTAAAGTTCAGCTTAGATTTTATTTAAAAAGGTAGACTTTAACATTTTTAAAACATGGGTGAACGGTCACACATAAGCTAGACGTGCACTGTTTTTAAATGTGAGATGTCGTTTTCTCTTTCCACCGAAACTTTTTAAACCCTTTAACTGTTTCAGAAGTACAAAACTAAGCCCTTGTGGTTATTTAGCATTGAAGGTAATTGCATTAACACAATACGAACTAGATAAACGTCGCTTCATCAAGGCTTTCACAAAAAGTTGGCTATAGGTTGTCAAATCTTTTGGGGGGGCAGCGAGTGCGGAGCAAAATCACGGGAGCGCGCAAACAGCTGTCCAGCTGAGCTGCTCTGGCAGGGTATGCGCGCGTCAAACACACGTTGGCACGTGACACATGCACCGAACTTGTCCCGTTTAATATTTATAGGCTACATGATTTATACACACATATCACATCATAGGCTATGGATGTTTTCTTTGTGCTTGTTGCAGGAGTTTTGATAATAATAATAATAATAATAATGCATTACATTTATATAGCGCTTTATCATTGAAATAAGCCATTTAGCGCCAGAACGCTCACCTCACATCAGCTTAAGGCAGAGATAAGTCGCTCTTAAACTGAGTGATATAGAGCAATGACAGTTTTTATGCACCTCATGCACATTTTCTTGTGAGTAAGCATGACATATCCTTGGGATCCTTTTTCTGATGATGAATTACTCTTGGCTCGACTTTTTTTCTCCATGCTTCTCTTGTTAATGTGTCTTTTTATCTCATGCTTTAGTGCCGAAATTACTGATCTTGATTTTCTCCAATAAAGCACCTGAAATACTGTAATAAATAAATAAAGAAAAGCCCTTTTTATTAGTTGCACAACGTTTCTTTAAAGAGTTTACAATCTATTAATTAAATGTAGGCTATGATTAGGCACATCCTTTGTGTTACCACTGTTTCATGAAAGCAGTCTGCCCTTCCTGTAGTGATTTCAGAATAGCTGAAAGGGATTCATGCTGGTTCAAGTTGTGCCTGACGACATCTCTATCTATAAAACACAGCCTGTCGGCCTGTTGCTCAGTTTAAAAGGCCATCGAGAAATCTCGCATGTGACCCATGCAATCATCTCTGTAATAATATATCTAACACATGTAGATGTATATAATATTTACTCTCTCTGCTTCAGGCTCACTCCTTGGCCCCTCCACCTCCTCCCATAAGAGCCAGGCCTATGTCCATGGATGAGGAGAAGAGTGCCCCTGCCATCTCCCCAGAGACACCTGATGATGGGGACCCAAATCTAACAGCTCCACAAACCAGTTCACACACAACCTCAACCGCAGAGAGAGCGAACAGCTGCCCAAACCCAAAACCCTGTCCTAGTGCAGGTAAGGACGAGATTGCAGTGGAAAAACACGCAAACCTAAACAAACAGCTTTCCTAACGTTGGCATGTAGCTGTTTCTGTGTGTGTGTGTGTGTGTGTGTGTGTGTGTGTGTGTGTGTGTGTGTGTGTGTGTGTGTGTGTGTAAGTGTGAGTAAGTGTGTGTGTGTGTGTGTATGTGCTGGAGGAAGAACAAGAAACTCGACAAACACTTACGTGGTACTGAACGTGCCTCTATTAGGCTAACGTTTACAACTACTATCAATAAGTTCTATTAAACCTCCTTTGTTGCTTTTTGGTGTGTGTGTTGTTGTTGTGTGTGCATGTGCTTATAGACAGCTGTGGCTCGTCAAATAAGAGTAATAAATAGTTATTAAGAGATTAAGACATTTATTGTGGAAAAGAAGCGCTAGTGGATTAGTGCTGAGAGAGAAGACCTCTCCATGCTCTTTCATGCTCCTATGTGTGTGAATACATAGCAACACAGCATCCTGTCTTTGCAAGCTATAGGAGATCTTGTTATCCAAACACAAGAATAGACCCATTTATTCAACTTCGTAAAAGTACGTATTTTTGAGTGACTGCTGTGTATAAAACTTTAAGAATGCTTATTAGTCACCACTAATGAAGCTGTGTTCTAGTAACTCCCACTAAATCCCCCCCCCCAAATTACTGTGGTGTTTATGACGGATGCCATACTGAGACATTAGGTCAGAGGCCTTCCCACCGACCGACAAAACAGTTGTGTGATCGGAGATCGGTCCGTGTGGGGGACGTGCCGCCTTGGATCATTTAAGGGGTCATGACCAATTCAGGGCTGTGGAACGCTTAAAGGCTGCAATGGGACTCCTGGGGGTTTGGGAATTAACCTATGACCTTTCCCCTTTGTGTGATTGGTCATGGTAAGGGTTGACTGACGCTGGGGTGGGAACAAGGGAACATGGACCAGCTCAGGGAAATATTGTGCCTGAATGACTCATCCAGGATTAGCCGAAATGATTCAAGTTCCCTCAAGCTTCACTGACTGCAGCTCAGAGTGCAGGCCCTATGGGGTAATTGGGGTAGGTGTGGTAAACATTTAGGGAAGTGTGCAGAGGTTTAAGTGGCTTGTTGCCATGGGCAGCTGCCGCAAACATTTTCAATAGTTGATGGAATTCTTTTTATATTTTTTGTTTTGTTTTTTAAAGGCAAGTCTCAACCCAATCTATTATGATTACTGTATTGAATGTTCAAAAATACTGAATCCACACACGCACATCTCTGTTCTCTTCTACATTGCGGTTTACCAAGAGTGTAAGTACAGCATCAGATTTAACGATGGTACCTCTGAGAAATGTTTTAGAGGTATTAAACATTAGGGTTGTGCCTGAACATGTTCTTGTGGCTGTGCTGACTTTACCTGTACATGCTGCCCAGGAAGCCAACACAAAGTATAACTGTGGCTTCTCCCACTAAAGTTAGACTGCTTGTCTGGCTGACTAGTCTAGCATGTTTGTGTGTGTGTGTGTGTGTGTGTGTGTGTGTGTGTGTGTGTAGGCTGAGGGTAGGTAGGTGACCCAGAATGGGGAGGATAAGATTGGTCAGGCTACCACTGAGGGCAACAAGGCCCTGCTTTCAGCTCTCTGCTTCACCCCCCACCCATCCCTCTGCCTGAGCAGTGCAGGGTTTTGGGATATCACAACAGGCACATATATAGATCCAACTGAGACTTTAATCAAACTTTTGCACTGAACGGCTACCAATAAGTTTCTTACCCCCATGTACTATCTCTGTAATGTCTCTTTTCCTGTTCCTGGCTAGCCTGATAATCAGACTGATTTGCCTTTTTCTTTCATTTAATTCATTCAAATTGACATTAATTTAGTCAGTTTCTTGTTGGGTGTTTTGTTTTGCCCTTAGCAATCAGTATGCCACTGACATTGAAGCTGTTGTAGCAGCTGCTAGGAGCAGAACACTGATTTAAGAGTCAAGAGTTGTTATTTATGTAAGTCTATGCGTAAATGTCATCCACACATGTCACCATTTTTCAGTTGCTTTTTTTCATGAATGTAGTCAGGTAGCTAGCTAACTGTATAGAAAAACGGCATACTCATTCTTAATCCCGCCTACTAACTTCTGATTGGTCGAAAGACGACGATGAAACAACGCAATGCTCAAAAAGTGGCTGTTCTTGGCGTTGAGAAGGTTTTACAGATACAAAACCTGTAAGATTTAATGTGGTCATATTGTGCTCATTTTCAGGTTCAAAATCTTATTTAGGGGTTGTACCAGAACAGGTTTACATGGTTTCATTTTCAAAAAATACCATATTTTTTGTCATACTGCACATTGCTGCAGCTGCTCTTTTCACCCCGTGTCTTGAACGCTTCGTTTAGCTATGGAGTGTTGCATTCCACCTCTACAAGATCTTTGTTGGCAGTTGCACATGCGCAGTTCCTAGTTAAGGACTACTAGCCGATCAGAAGCCGAGAAAGGCGGGTCGTGAGAAGCCGGTAAACACGGCTTCTGTTCAGCTGCAAGAGTTTCAGAGTGGTGAGTTATTAATCTGTAACAAAAGTATCTTTCATCCATAAAATTTTAACTGAGCTCTGTCTCTACATCACAGTAACATCTTTATGTCCATTGACTGCCTGGAGGGTAGTTAGTGTTAAGATGGGAGAGGAGAGGCAGCAGGCGGATG
The DNA here is from genome assembly GCF_021292245.1 of Micropterus dolomieu. Taxonomy (NCBI): domain Eukaryota; kingdom Metazoa; phylum Chordata; class Actinopteri; order Centrarchiformes; family Centrarchidae; genus Micropterus; species Micropterus dolomieu. Next base: position 25,008,831 of record NC_060167.1, read on the forward strand.
TCTTGTCACCAATGTTGGGCAAGTTACTCAGAAATTGTAATATATTACTAGTTACTTATTACTCCTTAAAAAAGTAATATTATTACTTTACTATTCTAACATTGGACATGTTGTTTAGCGATGTTCACGAGAGATAGGGAGCGAGCCAGGAGGTGCTGCACGAATATATGCTCCTCAGTACAGCTCCTTAACCTTTCCAAATCTAAAAATTTGGAAAATCAATATGTGGCGGCTGCGTTGATAATTATCCAATTTATAGGCTAATTGTGGGAAACATTGCTTTCACTACCACCCCCTTTCACCTCCAAACAAAGCAGTCTCTCCCGACTTTTTAACAAACATCATATCCATAACAGCAGCAAGGAGTGTGGTTGTTAAAAAAAGCTTTGTAAAGTAAAGCTTTGCTCAGTCGCTACAAGGCCATTGAACAGTGGTGTGTGTGCTGACAGATGTGTGCCTCTTGCTGTTGTGAGTCTTGCTCTCACTCAGGCACGAAGATGCAATGAGGCCGTCTGTTTAGACAGGAGCCTCTTACCACCACATGCCAGATTCCCTCATTCTCTTTCACCAGTGGCGTCTCTCTCACTCTCTTTTTTTCTCTTTCCTTGCCCATCCCTCTGCTTTTGTTTCTGAATTGATGTTTCTATATTGAAATAACAATTTTTAAATACAGCAATTTTTAAATCACCCCTATGATTCTAACCATGATTTGCATTATTATCCGTGTCTTAACAAGCTGGAGGAGGTTTTCACTGGAGCTCATTGTTGTCGACAGCGATATATAGTAATTTCATAAGCTGCCCAAACAAAATGCATCTTTTTTAGCTGTTGTTTGGCCGCTATGATTTCTGGAAACTTGGTCTGCACTTTTTACACTCACCTACAGATGGTTTACTCAAAAATATACCTCTGTGTATTATGTGATGTGTCCTTTTGCTGATCAAAAACAGAGTGCTCGTTAGTAATCAAGTATTATTGACCAACAGCTGGCAGAAAGTTGTTAAATTCTCTCAGTTCAACTTCTAAGCACATCTTATTGTTTTAAACTTTTCATCTAAAGAGCTCTGAGTCGGGACTTTGAGGATTTGGGGCTGTGAATCACCTTGTCCTGTCAGTCAGATATCAATTAACTACCTTGTCAGATGTGACATACATGAAGTTGGTCATTATTTGACATTAGTTGTTATCTGCGTTATATTTATTTACCTCAACAGCAAGCATTATTTTTTCATTCCTTTAATGTGAAAACAAGATCATAAGCTAGTGATAATGTTTGGTATAAGTTTATTGTGTTGAATAAAATGTGGACCACAAAAATGCTATTTGACATTTACAAATCTGTCAGCACTAATGTCCATATATTTTTGCCACCGTTGAATCATTCCTCTGTCTATCATGGTCTAAACTACATCCTCCTCTCTCTCTCTCTCTCTCTCTCTCTCTCTCTCTCTCTCTCTCTCTCTCTCCAGTGTGTAGATGCTGCTATTTGCCTACTTGTCCCTTTTTAGTCCCTGAGGTTTGTTGAGGCTTGTGTCTAATTTGGTTTCTCACAGAGACTGAAATAAACTAGGAGCAATTTGAGGCATTTTTACAGCATATTTGAACTACGAAAATGAGCAAAGTTTTTCTTCCCTTCACCACCTCGCAAACATTTGAGAAACTGTTGCTGCGCTGCTGCTATGTTGGCACTCTCTCTCTCTCTCTCTTTCTCACAAACTCCTGAATTGAGTAGAGTCTCTTAATCCTCCTTACCCATGACATATACTGTTGATAGAAAGTGTCAGCATGATGTGATAGTACAAACTAACAAGCAAACTGTCTTATTGAGATACTTGAGCCGGAGCCTGTTTTTGTACAGTTACTGCAGCAGGGCCAGATTTGATGATTACCCATTCAGGTGTGTGGTTGTTGTTTGTTCCAGTTTCAAGTCTACAGTCGTGGCAGAGGTGCTATGTAGTCCTATGTCGAGCCTGACCATTGTTTTTTTTTAAGGTGGCTACTGATGCTTTAGAATTACACAAATCAGACCACAATATATTAATATTCATGTTTTACATAACATTAAGATAACAAATTTGTGACAGAGAAATGTCTGAGTGAAGATATTTTACAGTGGAACAAACAGTACATTTTCATTGTAAATGTAATTTACATTTAAATAATTTTATGCCAGTAAAATATTTATATTAATATTTATCCTCTACGACCGTTTGACGGTTAGACCTTAGTTTCCATATGTTGTACAGTATGTGTATGTGTGTCAGGTGGGGTTGTCTCCATTTCAGGTTAAAAGCAGCAGTATAGTATTCAGTTAGCAAAGCTGTATTTTCCCAGGAACCAGAAGAATCTCAGAGACAAAGTAACACAATTAAATTCCCCTTAAGCCTGTTCAACAGCAGACAGTTTTTGTCTTTAATGAGCTTACACTGCTTCATTCTCTCAGCAGCTATAATCTCTGATTTTGGACATATTCCAGTGCTGCACTCTCACAGCCCCTCTGTACAATGAGTGTGTGTGTGTGTGTGTGTGTGTGTATCAACTTTTGGCTGGATTGCTGCCTAACAATTGCCCCTTCTTTCCTTTTCTTTGTGTGTGTGCATATATGGGTGTGTATATTTGTTGGGACACAGATAAAAACCACACATTGGCTGTAGTTATGTGCACTCTTCTTTGTATTATCCCTCATCCTGGTCAGAACCCCAGCGGCTGTGTGTGGTTTCAATCAGTTCCAGTCATTACTGCTGGCCAGAGAGCTGCTACTGCGTCGTCTCCTCTAACTCCGCTCTGCTGAACATTATTCTGCTCGGATGCTCTTCACCTCATCTCATTGTGTCTTCTTTCCTATTCTCTCAACTCTCATCTCTATCTTTATGTTTTTAGAGATGAGTCAGCAGGGTGTGAAGGTGTGCACCCATTTGTGCATGAATAGTGCACTTTGAAGTAGGGCTGCAACTGCAACGATCCTTTGTATTATCTATTAATGTGATTATTGTTGTCATTAACTGATTGATTATCTAGTCTGTTAAAAGTCAGAAAAAATAGAGAGTTATAAAAAATTGTGAAGTATACATATCTAACAATATTTTGTTTTACACTGCATTACATTACTTGACTACATGACTATATAACAATACTATATTACTAATAGATTGCTATTATTTTTCTTTAATACGTTTCTATTGTATGCTATATCATAATATTCTCTTCCATTCTATTATATATACTTAATATTATTGTTTTATTATTATTATGGTATAGTTTCTCTATATTATACATACTGCACTTATATTAATACATCATATACTTGATTATTCTGTAAATTGTACTTATTACATACTATATAAATGGTTTAGACATCACGACTGCAAGAGTTACATTATATTAAATAGATAAAAATTTGCACACTTCTCACACTCACACACACACAAACACAAACACACACACACACACACACACACACACACACACACACTTTTTTTATTTTTTATTTCGTTGAAATAGTTCTTTATCTTTTTCTTACCTCCACCTGTCTCTGTGCTGCTTTCAAAAAAACATGTAAATTTTTCCTTGGGTATGAATAAGTCTGAAGTGTGATAAAAGTTTCACTTTATTAACTCATCTGGTGCATTTAGGATGCCTGTTTGCTCCTGTCTGTGTGGGATATGTATGTCTTTGCCAAAGGGATGTACACACCTAAGAGACCTCCTTTCGTATACACATTAGAAGTCTGTGCCTCTGAAGAAGTATCAGTGAAGCTGTGGAAACAGGGTTGAGGTAAACTCAGCTCAGCACTCTGCTCAATCTGTGAACCAACACTCAGAGATAATACCCAGAGGAACAGCAAGTTGTGCTCCCCTTCAGGTGATCCAGGATATGTCACATCATTTGCCAGCTCACATAACCTGGATTTGTGTGTGTGTGTGTGTGTGTGTGTGTGTGTGTGTGTGTGTGTGTGTGCGCGCATGTGTTGTGTTTATGCTTCCCCTATGCCATCCATATGTTTTTGTTTTACTGGTTAACTGTTTGTTTACTAGAAAACTGAAATTCCTCTGGATCGCCCCTTTAGGCCCGCTGACACGTGTACATACACCAAATTACAAACACACATGATAAACACGCACATACATGAACACCCACACACATACAAAGTCAAGCGTGTGCAAACAAACACTCATACTCTCCCACATGTGTAAACACGCAGCCAGATCTCCTCAGCGGCTCTTGATTGCTCTGGTCTGATTTGAATTAGAGGCTCATCTTTCTCAGATCTCAGAAATGGCTCTGAGGTCGCGCGGTTTGGTGGTTTGATGCTAATGCCAACACACAATTGGTTGAAGGCCTGCTTGGATGGTACTAGGGGTTTGGTGGGGATGTGTTTAGCTCCAACAATCGTGGTTTTGAACGTTTACAGAGGGAAAGAGTCACAAGGCATACTCACTTTTAACCCATAGTACTCTGGGTAGCAGATTTCTAAATGAGAAGACAACAGACTACTGTACTGACATTTGGAGGGGTTCGGCTGACCAGGTGATTGAACGCGTACTTAGCAGGAAGGAGCAGGTGTTATACCCATATTCAGATACTTGGTGTATGGATTTATTCATATCTTTAACATTAATTTTTCCAACAAGGGCAGCGATACTCTCGTGTCCTTACAACTCCTATTATTTATTTTTGTCACACTTCCAAGGAGTTTTCACAACTCATGTCTTGCTAGTTTAGCAAAATCCTTATTTCTCAGATGTAGTAAAATGGATTCCGCTGAAGAAGACTGTTTTTTATTCTTTCCCGAAGTTTGCTTATGCTGGGCTTTCGTGTGGCTTTGATAATGACATAATGGCCCCCCAAAGCAGCTTCCAGAGAATGAGGACAAAACAACATGAGAGAGAGGATGAGTATAACCGATAAATGCCACTTAAAACGATTTTTGTTTGAATTATATTACTGATCTCAATATTTTCAAAAACCTGCCAACTGTCTACAGTCATTAAAATCAACTGTTGCCCGCCAGCACATGGTGAAATATTAAGTTTTTATGATCCATCCTCAATATTTTGATAAATGGATCCCAGCTGTAATAGAACAATGGAACATTATAGTTAACTGATAGATTTTGATGGACCAATTGATAACGGATTACCTAATTACACGAATATTAAACATTATGTTTAATCAGATAATTAAAAATACATGACTACATGGCTGGCTGGCAGGTTGGGCCTATGGACAGATGCATGAATGGAGTTACATATGTTTTCTTCTTTGAAACCTTTTTAGTTTGAGTGCTATCCAAAGTCATTACAATACAAGCAAAATGCAAAGGGATGAGTGAATGGATGTAATGATTTATATTCATTAGGGATGGGCACGTTAGCACGTTATCGCACGCAATGCATTCATTAAGTAATGCCAACAATTATTTTATCGCACGTTAACGCAGTTTTATTATTGTTATTATTTTGAAAGTCCGTTGCTCACTGGCTCTGGATACACGTAGAGTCAAACCATGAGTCACAGGAGGGGTGGGATGTTGATCAAACTGCAAATCAGCCACCGAAACAAGCAGCGGGAGGCTTCGTCAGGCTGGATGCAGTGTGTGGGAGAAATAGACAAACAAAAGCAAGACAAGCGATCAAATGCCATAGCAAAGTGGATAGCTACACACTGCATGCTGATTAGTATTGGGGCAGATGTTGGTCTTAGGAACGTTCTTAAAATCACAACATAGTCGTTTGGCCCTGCAGGGTTGCTCTTTGCTCTGGTGAACAGACAGTGCTCCGCGAGTAAACGGCAGACGCTCTGTGGGGAGTAACCATGGCAACGGCTTCTGTGCGCAACACAGCTGCAGCCTATTTAACTTCAGTTAAAATTATAGGCTACATAACTTTACGTAATAGGCCTTCATCTAGTTTTGCAGGGATGCTCTGCCATGCGAATTCCCTCCTGTTGATGTCCTGATAACTATTTAGTAAACAGTAATAGGTTCTGGAAACTCAGAAACAGCGAGGATCAGTCTCTCTTCCAATGAATTGTGCTCCGCGTCGCGTACAAAACGTTAAAGATGGGTGGGTGGGCGTGTGCATGAGTCAATCACCTCACCATCACGGCCACTTGCTACTGAACATAGACTGTTTATGCTGCTCCCTGATAAAAGAAAATGTTTCTGCTGATACCTGTTCAGAAAAAAACAAGACAACAGATTCATATGTGTTAACCTGTTGCCTGTTATGATGTTATGATCGTAGCTCTGGACTCTAACTTGTTTTAAAAAGCTAGATAAAAGGTAATGCCCTGGCAGTGGCAAATAGCTTTGGTTTAATATTTGATTTGATTACATTAATGTACAAGTTGAGATTTACAAGAAATATTTTATCGCTACTGTGCAAAGGGAATACTGCGGATAAAAAGCACCTTATTTGTTTAAAGTGTTTGCAAACCACATGTTGTCTATGAAGATTCTCAGTCATCCAGGTCATAGTTATCCAATGAAGGTTAAAGTCAAGGGCAACTGATCTTGGTTGAAGATACTGGAAGTCCTTTGGATGAGGGATGAAACGTCTTTCAGTATCTACAACCAAGTCCAGTTGCCTTGACTTTAACCTTCGTTGGAAAACCACATTATTGCACTTTTGTGTATATAGCAATACATTTAAATTAAAAGTGCACAATGCACTACTTTATGATTCATTATTCAATTTTGCGCATAACTATGAGATTAATCGCGATTAAAAATTTTAATCGTTGCCCAGCACTAATATACATATATGCTGCTTGCTTGCCAGTGACATACGTAGTCCATAATATACATGAGATATACACACATATCTCTTAACTAGACATTTGGCAGTGTCAAGGGCAACAGTTCTCACTAGTGACTTTCATATCTGAAGCCGGCTGATTGAGACTAATGGATGCAACATGGACCTTAAAAATGGCTTCCACATGCAGGAGACAAACACGTGTGTCTGTGTGTGTGTGTGTGTGTGTGTGTGTGTGTGTACCGCTGTCTAATACAACGGAAGAGCAAGAAGCACTTCCCATCCTTTCAGGTCCTGTTTACGTCTCCTCCAACTTCACACACAAAGAAATCCCACTACACAAAAAAATACAAATCACACAAATTCATCAAGGTTCAACCACCTTACATAGCCAAGTGATTCAGACCAGTTGTTTTCTAAGAAAATAAAGATAGTGTTCCTTCAGACAGGAACTCTACAGGTTGCAGGTTGTGTTGCATGTCATCCTGTTGAGCTTCACAAAATAATGGTTCTGGGTTCACTGTTCCAACAATATAACATTACAAACATTAGTAAAAACACTCACAAACATATTCACATATATATTTAACATTATGATTTTTCACGTGCAACGATTATCACATAATTTCATCTGTTACTATGTCAAGTAAAACTCGTGCTCATCTCATGGAGTCAAATTATAATATTAAATATTATTCTACTGATTAATTTGCTGATTATATCCTTGATTAAGTACATATCCTGACAAAGAAATCAGAGAATTTTGGGTGTTTTTTTCTTAAAATACTTAAACAATTAATTGACTATGAAAGTAGTTGCATTATTCTATCAATCAATCACTTGACTAACTGACAAATATCTGCAGCTCTAGAATAATTAAGAAAAAAATGGTTTCACAGATTCATGATATCTCAGGATGAGAATCTTGTCATTTTGACGAGACAATAACTAATAATATTGAAATTCAGCGCAGCCTTTAAAGTATACCAATAATCTTAGTAAATGGAAACTAAACTGGTCCTCTCTTCAGTAGTTAAACTAAGTTCACTTTAAAGTGTAGTAGTAAGTAAAATGCATATAATGGCATGTCAGCTTTATACTGCGTACAGGGGGGCTGGAGCCAATCCCAGCTGACATTGGGCGCAAGGCGGGGTACATCGCAGCGCCACACATAGAGGAACAACCACTCACGCTCACATTCGCACCTAATTTAGGGTTGATTCTGCAACTGCATGTTTTTGGACGGTGGGAGGAAGCACATGTCAGCTTTATAATAAAGTATAAAAAAGACAGCTCTGTCATATGAGCTGTACGTATTTTTATTCAAGTACTATGATTTCTTATCCGCATGCTTTAATGAAAAAAGCGTTTCTCCAACTACTAAGATGACAATCAAAAGCGTTAATACTGTAGTCGTATTTAGACAAACACAATATCAGAACCAGATAACTGGATTCCACCAACTATTCAAACTATCCCAAGAAAATTAAACTAATTAATTTTTAATTAAACTGCCTTTATTATGTTCCGTCTTCTCTTTCACTTCGCTCAAAGCACTCCTCTTACCTTTTCATTCAACTCTCTACTGCTGAGATACTTTTGCATTGACGTTATATAATTTAAATTTATTTAAATAAATGTATTTAAATAAAGTATGTGGATGTGAATGTGAACTGGAGACGAAGCGTATGAGAGGCAGAGGACAGGAAAGAGAGGACAGATAGAGGAGTGAGCTAGAGTGGATAGAGTAAATAAACATAGCCGGGAAGTGTTGAGTCCACGCACAGGACGTGGTTTGGTTTGTGTGCGCGCGTGTGTGTTTATCAAACCCAGCTGGCTCCCATTTGCCCAGGAATGAGTCTGCACCTCTCAGAGGCCCAGGCCTGCCCTGCTTTGAAGGCCTCTGTGTAGTGTGTATGTATGTATGTATGAGTGTGTGTGCATAATAACTGCTTCATTAGAGCACTGCATGGCACCAGTGAACATATAAAACACCCAGACATGTATTTACTGTATGTATATTACGTGTGCGTCCTCTTATGTGTTCATTTTAAACAAACACAAACAGCCATCCCAGCACACACATAGACCCACACGGATTTCAGGTTTCACAAGCATGCACATAGACCCCTAAACAGTCCTAAGGGGTTGGATTTAACTGCTTCCAGATGCAAGTTCAGGACAGAGCACACACTAACACATACAGACAAAATCTTCTGCTTTGTTGAAGTCAGCACAACTACTCAGTTTAAATTAATTAAGTGCTAGTGGATGGGAAATGACATGGGAGTAGAAAAGTTTACTGCAAGTGGGAAAACAGCTTGTTGCTGATAGCTTATAATATCCACTTGGATAGCAGCTACTCATTCAGGAAAGAAAGCTGGGGACCTGAACCTCTGAAGCTTCAAAATAAACTTCACGTAAACATAAAGCTTTGTGGTCACCCAGAAAACGTTTTTTAATTGTGTTAGTATTTGTGTGTTATCTTCTAGATGTGGCCCACATCTATACTGAGCCCCTAATACTGAGGTCAAATGGCACCCCAGAAAGTTTGCCAGGCGATGATGGAGACAAGTGGATCAGCAGCCTTTCACACACGGAGCTCACAACACCCAGCAAGAGTATTACATGTGAGTAAACAGCACCCTCACAGTCACACAAATTTACACATAGACCCACACACTCAGAGAGATTGGTTAAGAGTTTTATTTCCATTACTGATCACTGGTTGGATGAGTCACATTGTCCTGACCTTTAACCAATACATTTGCACACCCTGAAGAAATAGGTCATGTAATCATTCAGACAGACAGAAACACCTACATTGTCAGCTAAGTAGGTTACGTTTCTGATTTCTGAAGACAAGCGAGTGTGCACCCAAATCGTCACACTTGAAATGAAACACCTTTCCTCCGCTTTTCTTCTTTCTTCTGCTTCTCAGCATTTTATTCTGTGTCTGTTGTTGAGGCTGGAATTGTTGGGGAATCGCCATAACAATGCTAGGTGACTGTGGAACTTCCATTTCTCAGTCTCCTTTAATTATTTAGGGTTCACTGGACATCTCAGTATCGGTCTAATCAAAATAAATACCCACAAAAAGTCTCAGATTTGATCAAAAGAGAGACGAAGTCCTGGCAGATCCAGGAGAGCTGATTCCACTACCTTCTAAAACTCAATGCACTCTTTCATTGAGTATATCTGTCTTGCTGAAAAGTCAAATGTGTCTATATTGTCTATGTCTATATTCTAAGAGACAGTAGATCAATACACTACTAAAGCACTTACTATTAGAATTCCCTTCCTTTGTGTTTTTAACAAAATTAATTTGTTAGCTTTCATAACAGACAACAGCCCATCATTTTTATTCAGCACAGCCCTTCTTTATCCATGATATCGACCCACATACCTGTCACCAATTTCATCTTTCCAACATTTTAGCTGCAATCTCATGCTGTTTAAAAAATGTCCATGCTGGCGTCCTGTTGGCCTAGGGGTTTCAGATGGCGACAAAGTTATTACAACATCTATCCGCGTAGCTCACCCATGGCTTCAGTCTGTCAAGCTTGTCATGTAACCCTTAATAGTCTTAGGCGTGTGGGAAATGGTGTCTGTTAAAGGTTGCGTAAAACAGAAATATTAAATAAACAAAATTATATAATTTTAATAAAAACAGCCATCCGTGTGTGTAGACATATAGACTAAACCACACAGCACACAGTTGAGCTGGAACTTTAAGTAATTTGTGTTACTACAAATGTCAATGTGATTTTCAGAACCCAGAAGTTCCCTTTGTGCTCAGGCTCTCGGTTCTTGCAACCATTCCTCCCCAGTAACATTTCTCAGCGCATAAAATAGCTACTGTAGTTAGCAGTTACTGGAGTAAGAAAATTGCCGGAGGAGAGATGAAAGTGTGTGCTTTATTTACACTCTGCTCTCCAAGTCTAAACAACTTCCCAAAATCTCCAGCAGTCCGATTATTACACTCCCCACCGGCTGTATCAGCACCTTCCCACCTCAATTTGCTGGTGAGGAGTGTCACAACACGTGGAAGATCTCGTTCCAGAGTCATATCACCAACGGCCGCCACCCATTTCCCTCCCTCATATTACACGTCCAACGGTTATGTGTCAGCCAGAGAGAGACTCTCTTTCATTCTCCTTGATGTGCAGTCGCTCTAACCCTCTGGATAAAAGCCAAAGGTTATGCAAGTACGCTATGTCATTAACCAACCACGTATATTTCTCTTGCTTTCACTCCAGTTTGAAATAAGTAGCATCTCAACCTAATTCTCATACTATTCTATTCTATTCTCATTTATTCATTTACAAGGCCGAGCTTCACAATAGCAGCACCCACAAAACACTTGCTAAGCTGTCTTGATGCTCGGCCACTAACCTAAAAGCATTGTAAAACTTTTAAATGACTGAAAATGACTGAAATGATTGAGTGGTCTAAATCTGTCCTTCCTGTCATTCAAAGAAAAGGGGGGATGATGTAAGTGAATGAGGGATGGATGAAAGGAGGAACCGAGGAGTCACAAGACGGTTGAGTAAGCTGACATCCGAGCATGTGTTAGAAAGCTATGAGCATTTTTCCTGGAATCCAGGGCCAGACATTGGTGACACGCACAAACACACAAACCTGTCCCGACGTAATAGCTGAATAACTAGCGGTTCAGTCAGGAAATGGAGGTAGTAGGTGAATGCAATGTCTTTTGAGTTTTGAGTTTGGGCCTCTATCTGTCCCGCATGTGTCTATTTCAGGCCCAGGCTGGAAGATGTGAGAGATTTGGGTTTGAATTTCTTTGTGCCACTCTCACACTGCTTTATTTTACATCCCAATAAATCCTATGAAACCCACCAGCTCCATATGCTGTGCAGGGAGGGTTATGCAACTACAGTAGGCTTGGACAAAATGTGCCGCCATGCACACTAGTCCTCACTGGCTTTCCATTTGCCTTGAAGTGCCTCCCTCCACAACTTACACAACCACACGTGTTCACGGGACTTAAACCACAAACTAAACAGCACTTTACAGAACTTTATCCCTTTCTCAGGTGAACACAGACAGCTTATGCCCGCTTGTCTGCATAATGATATGTTTGTCTCTGCGTTTTGAGGTAGTTTGTGTATCTTCTGCGAGTCCTATAAGCCTCTATCAGCCTGAATGCAGTTTAAATGGTGTGTGTCATCTGCAATCAATCCATCATCAAATGTTTCTCTGGCTTCATAACTGGAATGCGAAGACATTACAAAATAGCCGCGTCGCAGGCCTGGGGTAAGGTCATGGCTGTGTGACATCTGTGGATGTGTGTGTGTGTGTGTGTGTGTGTGTGTGTGTGTGTGTGTGTGTGTGTGTGTGTGTGTGTGTGTGTGTGAGTGAGATGGTGAGGAAGCAGAAGCAAATACAGACAGTTCTTCTGTCGCAGTGATGACATCAGAGCCGCAGTATGCGTCTGGCTCAGGGCCTGTCACAAGCTGTCTGAGAACAATATGCAGAGAGCTGTTAACATATGTGAGTGTGTGTTAGGACCTGAGCCGCACACACACACACACACACACACACACACACAGACACACACTCTGTCAGTGATGTCATGAACACACTGCTGTCTTTGACGTCACCGCCACAGCAGGATACACATGTTCACAGATGTTTAACTTCTTGCACTCTTTTTGACTCACGAGGAAACAATGGCACATGTAATTAATCACTGACAGCATCACAGCAGCATTTATGATGCGTCCACTTTGTTTATTTTTATCAGTTTTAAATATTTTCTCTAAAAGAGATGAACATAAATGAGACAGAAGACTTTTTATGCATGTGTGAATGTGGGCATGTAAGGGAAATGCTGAGTGGAGCTGTTTGTTATTACCATGTCACCAAAGGGAGAGCGCAGTGTGTTGTTGGTGGGAAATCTGACAGGACTGTGACAGTGCCTTTAATAAGAGACCGGTCACTGTGCTGGAGCTGTTTTCCTCCTCTGTTCCTCTGCATTAATAAACTTTCTTGTTTCTTTGAATTTACAATTGCTTTGTTGGTCACATTTAAACACATACACACTTTTAGATAATGGTGACACAAGGATGAGTGTTGGAAAGTCCAGCTGTGTGGGTAGTGATGTCATGTCAGGGGTTATGCGTGATTGATTGAGGTGGTTGGTTGATGTCTCAGGTCAGGGATTAGTGTTGCTCTGAGTCATGTTGTCCTGGCAAGTCCACTGTCTTTTCCTCTTTTCTTCAAAATACGGGCCCTGCCATCCTCTTGAAATATTGGCACACTGTTTCCTTTAATTTGTCAGGTGAAATTCACACAAATGAGTCAGAAGTTGCAACAAAAAAAAATTAATTTAGGGTTTTTTCCAACAGCTGGGTCAAAGGGAATAAATAGTTATTGAATGTCAAAAGACCACAAGAAAAGTGGAAGGGTTTTTCCAGAACTTTTGGGTACTGGGCAAGTTGTTATTGTTGTTGAAATATTTCATGTTTTCATGAGAACACAAAAGCAAAGTACAAAACAAAATAAACAAAACAAAAGACTAATGGTCATGTACAGCTGTTTTTTTTTCTGTCCTTCTGCAAATGTGCAGGCACGAACACATCAGCAAACTTGCAATCAGGCAGGCAAACAAATTTTTGTTTGATCATATTTAGGCTATTGTATGTGAATGCTTCACAGGTGAGTGAGAATATCTCTATAATTTGCATATAATATATTTATTTGATTTGTTGATTAGAAGTACATTTATGTTAGCAAGTTAATTTCTGGTTTTTCGCACATTTCTGTATTCTGAATGTATTTGAATCTTTGAGAGTGAGGCAAAAACAAACGAGGCACAACATAATTGTAAAATAAATTATGAGTTTTGTCATTTTAAGTAAGTAGACTGTCAATGTGTGGTGGGTGTCACAGTTTGCTCCTCAGTTCCTCTCTTCAACCACAATGTTTCACTCACCAGACCTGCCATCCTCTTGCTCTCCAGCAGATGAACCTGGACTTTCCCTCATTTCCCTATAACCTGACTGTCACACCTGCTCTGACTCCAGTCATCAGCCATTCACCACATATACCAGTTCACTTCCTTTGTTTATTGTCAGTTCATCCTGTTTGCCATAGTCCTAGTTGCTTGCTGGGTTTTGCATTTCCATTACCTGGACCTGTATCAGACTGCCTTCCTATTACTTGTTTGCCTGTCTGTCTGTGTGCCTACCTATACTTGCCTGAAACACCTTTCTGTAAGCTCATTTTGGTCAAACAAAGTATTAAACTACACCAGTCTGGCTGTTTGGTCTGCGTTTGGGCCCAATCCCCATTGCCCACGGCAAACCCACCCTGACAGGTCTGTCTATCTTTGGATATATATTTAACTGTTCACTTTTTAATGTTAAGCACTGCATACAAATTAAGTAATTAGTAATTCTGTAATTCATAGCGGGGCCTACCAAGTAAACTACAAATGAAAACTTTCCACCAGTGTCTACAGCAAACAGGTCTGGCCACCAGTACTTACAACTATTTCTTTTAAGAGTAAGAACATCATTTGATTTACAACGCCTGCTATGCAAAGGTTAACTCAGCTTATTTTCAGTTTCGGGTGACGGTTTGCAATCATGAGGATTGAATGGGTTAAAAAGAAGGCTAGAAGTGTAGTTGTCTAGTACACCCATACCCACCAACTATTTAACCTAAAAAGTGTTTTAAAGATGTCCTTTTAACACAACAACACACACAATGAAATCAGACCTGCCTATTGTGCCTCTGTCTTAAATGTGCTGTGTGTAAAGGTTGGTTATTGGGACGGTACGCACATAAGTTCTGTTAGGAGGAACTGCCCACTGGAAAAATCTTTTCACATTACCCTTACCGATACGGTGTGGGATTTTTTGCAGGCCGTTACACACACAGTAAACGTAGCAGCACCACTGATGTTCGTAATCCAAAAAAAACAAACAAAAAACGAATACAATCATATCGAAAATAAAAATAAGTACCTGTGTGATTGTGTCATTATTGCTAATTTTAAATACACAGATACACTATACAAATATCTTATATATATATATATATATTATATCTAACTGAAGGTTATAAAGGTCTATTTGCTATATAAAGGTCTAATATTAAGGTCAATTTGTTTGCAACAGTTAAAAAATTGACCTTAATCAATTTGTTAACTGTTGCAAGAATTTTTGACAAGGGCACTCTGTTAAACTCTAGCCTTCATTTGAATGACGGGATAATGTACTTTTCACTTTTTGTGTGTGCTAAGTTCTCTGAACAAATATTGTTTGTTTTTTTTATTAAAAAGTAACAAAAATTAATCTTCAATTTTAGCCAAAGCTGAGTCAAAATTTTACTTGCTCACACCTAATTTTGAAGCAGCAGTTATGCGCATCTAACTGAACTCTGCTTTCACGTGACTTTTTCATTGTAGTTTGGGTGCAGCTAAATAGGCCTCATTAACGCTGTAGTGTTAGAAGCCACAAATGTGGGGATATCTCACTGAAAACAGTTTTAAATAACATTATACCGCAGCATCGTATCATTTTCCCATTCTCACAGTTTTAGTAGTTGACACTTAAGCTTTGGCCCA
This sequence comes from Micropterus dolomieu, assembly GCF_021292245.1. Taxonomy (NCBI): domain Eukaryota; kingdom Metazoa; phylum Chordata; class Actinopteri; order Centrarchiformes; family Centrarchidae; genus Micropterus; species Micropterus dolomieu. The sequence goes on from NC_060167.1 coordinate 25,024,185, forward strand.
CAGTTAAAAACAACGTAAATATGCAACAAAAACCCTGAAGGGAGTCAGTGGGTAATATGTTTCTGGGTGACAGGGGTGAATAGATGTTTTATAGACAGACAAACAGCACCAGAAGAGACAGCAGGATAAAGCAGCTGGAAAGGAGACAGACAGATTTCACCGTCGTTCTGGTGACTCATTCCAGCAGAGGATAAGTAGAAAGAGAGAGATGAACAGCAGTTTTCTGGGCTGAGAGGGAGGTGTGTAAATACAGGGTAGCTGAGAGACGCCAGGAGAGGGGGGAAGAGGTGGAGGGTGTGTGAATGGGTGCTGCTGCATTCAACTGATGATGACTCACTCATGCTCACTCAGTGGGCCCAGCACCGTTGCACAGACATACTTGTACAAACACACATAATACCAGAGGTCATGGGACCCCCCCGGTGGCCAACACTGTTAGCGTGTGTTAGGCAGCACATGTGTGCTCTGCGGTTTCCTAGTCTCATCATGTCATTTGGCTCTTTATTTGCTGTTATTTTTAACTAGCTCCCACTGCTGAATCATTGTGCTTTATGAGTCACACCCATACATCCTCCTGGTCCAAATATGCACAAGCAGCAACCCATTTCTTCACTGTGTTCTCTTTCTTTCTCACTCCATCTTCCTCCCCGTACTTTCTTGATTTCAGACAAAGGGACCTTGTGTTTTTTTTTGTGTGTGTGTGTGTGTGTGTGTGTGTGTGTGTGTGTGAGTGTGTGTGTCTGCACGTGTTCTTGCATGCATATATTGGTGTGTGCGTGAGTAGGCCCAACCTCAAGCTCTGTTTGGAGACGGTCTTGACTCCCCGTCTCTCTCTGTCTGTCTGTCTGTCTGTCTGTCTGTCTGTCTGTCTGCCAGATCCACCTATAGACTGTGCACACGCACCCACGCACGCACACACACACACACACACACACACACACACACACACACACACACACACACACACACACACACACACCACAAACTCACAAGAAGTATGAATTTCTCAACAACTCACAATCCCCTGGGCAAAACAGACCTAGAAAAATTCCTAAAAAATTGTGCGCAGCTTCCCTCCCCTCTCACTAATCCCCTTCTTCTCTTACCGACCTATATCCTGGCCAGCTCAGAGTGTTAAAATACAGTATTGTGCAAAAGGCTAAAAGGGAGAACACAGAAAGGGAGAAGATGAAGTGGGGAAAAGAGAAAGAGAGAGAGACATAACACAGGAGCGCAGCAGGTATTGACTTTTGACATACTTTAGATGAGAAAGTATGGCTCTTTCTCACCAGCCCTGCACATGCATGCACGCCTACACACTCATGCACACACACTGGCCCTGCAGCCTGCCAAACATCTGGAGCAAAGTTAGAAAATGCTGAATGAAAGAATCTTTAATAACACTGGATTGGTTGTGTGACCATGGCCATCAGCCAATCAAAACAGACCTGGATGGGTTATCTGTCTCAAGGCGGTTATCGAACGGACGCTTTTATTGCTGGCCGTGTTTCATAGTTAGAGCTCAGGACCACACTCTGTTTGCCCCTCAGTGCAACTGTCTGTGTGTGTGTGTGTGTGTGTGTGTGTGTGTGTGTGTGTGTGTGTGTGTGTGTGTGTGTGTGTCCCGGAGGTACAGAGTTTCTGCTTTGATTTTCTCTGAGTCTGTTGTACTCTACCCTGCCCTGTCTCACTGCACCTTTCGACACCATATGCTTTCAGGTCAAGAAAATATTTAGGGCCTCTGATAGGATGGTATTAAATACTACCATAATATATAAAAACCACCCTTCCATTTTATTCTTCTTTTCAGGGTGTGTGTTTGGTTTGGCGACGAGGTCGTGCTTTTCTGCCTGCCTTTCTCTAGCTGAGTAGGTAGTATTCAGTAGCACTTGGAGGTAAAATATACCAAGTGGTATGCTGAGCCAAGATTAACAAATGTGCCTGCGATCAAGTGTTTGTGTTTGTAGATACTCTATATAATGTTTCAAAACTGCATTCATCTAAGAACACTGGTACTGAAAGGATGGGTTTTTCCAGAGGCAAAGACCCCTCTCTCACAATGTTTTCACTTATCCTGTCTGTTTTTTTCTTCCTGCAGTCTCTTTAAAGTTGTGTAAGAGTCTAGACACGTAGGATCAGGGGTCAGTTCAGTGAATACATAGCTCTTCTGAGCCTTTGGGGTGGGCTTTGTAATTGGACTCAGTTTCCCAGAACCTCCCTCCCCATGACGCTGCATCAGCACAAGTCTGCGAACACACTGAGAGGGGCTCTTGGCTCTACATCCGAGCCGTACAGCGATTGGCTACATTGTCCACACATGTTGGCAAGCCTGCTCACACACTATACACATATTTCAGTCCCATTAATATATTTTATATAAATACTTTAGTTTCACATTTTTCAAGAATATCTGACATTCTGACGGATGTATGTACTTGTTTTTAATTAATGGTAGGTAGATCTCTACATCTAGTCCTTATTTTGTTTGTTTATATATTTTAAACTCATTGTATTTTTTCTATGTAAATATTTTGTAAACTTTGTGTAAATCTGTATTGTATTTTAATTTACGTAATGTATTGTTTTTCAACTTATGGTTGAAAAATTGTGTTTTATTTGTGCTATACAGGACTTCCTTGTGAAAGAGACTGTGTCTCAATGGGACATTTCCTATTTAAATAAAGGTTTATATATAAGTCTGCCGTACAGCAGTACTCACATGACCCTATGTACAAGCACTGTTGGTCACTCTAATTGTTCCACCTGTCCATACTGGCTGCAAAGAGATGTCTTCTTAAAGCCAAAGCTAATGATGAGACTTCAGCCATCTGCGTTTGACAAATCAGTTAGATATCTTCCAATGTCTTTTTAGCTAAAAAACATCACACTTTTTGTTACTGCCCCCACATTGCAGTGCAGCAGTGCATAAACCAGAGGGAGTTTGGTAATAAGAAGATATTGGAAGATACCCATTTTGATTTGACTGAGTCAGACTGCCGAAGCGTAATTTTTAGCTTCAACTGAAATGGATCTCTGTGTGGCCAGTGTGGACAGGAGGGTCAATAAAAGCAACCAACAGTGCTTTCAATGAACGTATGTGAGTATCGTTTCAAGACTTGAAAAAAATGTGAGCTTGAATCATATCATAATAATAATAATAACAACAAGTGACTCATCTTGTACATGTGATCCATCTTTACGAGAAACACAACAGGAACAGTGTTCAGCGGAGCAGTATGGTATAAAACAACCAGTACTGAATTTGGTTACTCAATTCATCATCAACAATTTTTATTAATGATTAAACATTTAGATAATTCATCATTAAACATTTCCTACTAGTACAATTCAACACAATAAATACTCCATTAATGGTGGAGGTTATTTCGTGTTATTTATATTATGTGAACACAATAACACTTACACCACTTATCTAAACTGAATTGTATTAATTTAAAAAAGTAAAATTCTTATTGTGTGCAACCCATTGTAAATCAGTGTTATTTTGTCCCTCCTCAGCTCAGCCAGCAGCCAGATCCACGCCCATCCACCATACCCAGCTGTGTCGGACACAGCCCAGCAGCCAAATGCGCAACGGAGCCAAGCACCACACACACACACACTCCCCTCACACGCACTGTCCGCATCACACGCCTCACACACATGCCCTCCAATCCAACGGGGTCCGTAATGGGGGGCATCCTAAGCTTGGCTCCCTCCCAAGAGGTGGCTCATCCACCTCCTCGTCCTCTTCAGCAGGTCCCAAACACACCAAGAAATTGCAGTCCAACCCTTCCATCACCTCCCAGAGCAGCAAGAGGAGCAAGAGCAGCTCCAAAAGCAACAGTTCCCAGATTCCCACAGAGGCGCAGGACGGTGAGATACAGAAACTGACGGACGGGCTTGTGCTGCAGGAAAGGGAGATATAGCTAGCTAAGGTCAACATCACTGTTTTTTCCATGTCTGGTCAGAGTAGAGGATCAGAATTCTTCTTACTTGTGGTGCATTTTCTTTAACCCAAAAAACAGTAATTTAAGTTTTTAAGGAAGAAAAATACATTTTATAAAGTCCCTGACTTCAGTTAAGAGTGTAATTTGTACCCACTCAAAATTTGTAATATATATTGCACTGATAAATATTTACCAACTGCAAATGGGTTAATCAAAAACCAAAGGAGAAACTTCTATTTTTATTGACATGACATGTAAAATATTTATGTTGCTAAAGCATATAGGGAAAGAAAATATTGGATAGAGAAGCAAAGGCCATTAGAATACAAACTGGTGAAAAAAGAAAATAATTATGAATGGTGAATGTTAAGTAAACTCACTGTCTCTCTTCCTCTCCAGACTGCTGTGTTCACTGTATTCTGGCCTGCCTCTTTTGTGAGTTCCTAACTCTGTGTAACATCATGCTGGACTGCGCCACCTGCGGCTCCTGTGCAGGGGACGACTCGTGTTTCTGCTGCTGCTGTGCGTCGGAGGAGTGTGGCGACTGTGACCTGCCCTGTGACATGGACTGTGGCATCATCGATGCCTGCTGTGAGTCTGCAGACTGCCTGGAGATCTGCATGGAGTGCTGCAGCCTTTGCTTCTCCTCCTGAGACCCCTAGCTACCACCGGGGAGGGGGGAATTAGATATCTGCTACACACTCCCACTAGGAAACTTTGACCAGTGTCTTATCAGAGCTGAGAAGTGCTACACCCAGCCTTTGTTGCCTGAGCTCTGTGGTTTACACTATATTGGCTGGCCTATTTGGCTTCACAATATGTCCAATGTTTCATACAGGGTTTGCCAAGAAAAAGATTTGACCTAATGCTGAGAACAGTCACTGGTGAATTCTTTCTTCCTTCACTGATCCAGTGGTGGGACAGTAGCCTCTCCTCGCTTGTCTTTGCTGTTGGTCCATTTCTTCACAGCTGCGTGTACGGTGCAGAGTGGGTTCCAGCTGCAGTCCACGAGTGTCTGTCAGGCAATGCAGACTAGGCCTCTGAACCCTCATAGAGCAAGCTATTATTACAATGGAGCCCCTTTTGCCATCTGAATGACTGGAGTTCTCCAAGCATGAAAAACGACCTCCAAAGGCAAATGAGAAAATGGCTCCATTTAACCGGATTTTAGTGTTTCTGTAGATAAGAGCAGCAGCATAATGGGAAAATGGAGACTCAGATCTTAGTAGAAATGTGGTCTGTCCTCCTGTCCTTGGCAATGTTAAAGTCGCCCACTTTGATTGCGTGCAGTGGCCTTTGCGACACTGCGAGGATGATGAATCCGCCGCTGTCTTGTTGCAATGTACAAAATAGAGAAAAAATTAATGGTGGCTTGTGGCAATATTACAGACAAATTTCTTTTGTTAATATGCATCTCACTTTAACGGACTTATTCAGAGAAGAACCATGAGAGCGTCATAAATTAGCCTGAAGATAGGTCCCATTAAAAGAGTACTGTAAGAGATGGACATCAGAGAGCGAATGGTTGATAGCATCTGTCATGGACACATTCTCTATTCTAACATGTGAAGGGAGAGAGTTGTTAATCAAAAGTCTCTCCTCGTTTAATGTTTCACATCCTGTTTACTTTTTTTATTTTGAGGTGCTTCGGCTGTGTTCAGTGAATTCTTCCTCGTCTGAATGGTCAGAACTGGTAAAAGACTGGTAGAGGATTGGAAGGCATCATCTCTTTTAGAATACATTTAATTTTTCTTTGTCATTTTTGCTATGTGAACAAATGGCCTTGGCTTAGCTTACGGCCTGAATTTTCAAGTAGATTCCTCGCCTTTACCAAATCTCTATTAATCCTTGTTTTGTAGATTTTAGTTAAGATATTTGCATTTCTCCTCTAATGTGAAAATCACATTTCTGTTATCAGGTTTTGCCGGGCGCTCTGTAAAGCAGACATTGCTCAACATCTAATTGAATTCCTTGAGTGAAAATCTCACAACATTATGCTAAGTTTGATCCATATGCTCGTAGGATGAATGGTATGCTTTTGATAACAGGCCCACATGCTGGTATGCTCAGATTCATACCTTCTCCAACCCATTACCTCTTGAGATGTCACCTAGATCTGTTGTGCATTTTAAAATGACTTGATACAAATCGCTCTTCTCTCTGATCAAATACTGTTTGTGCAATCCTTTTATTCTTGGAAATACCAAAGAGTTTTCCTCTTACTGGACCTTAGTTTCTAGACCTATAATTACTTGTACATTGAAGGGTTTTTGCTATGCTGATGTGGCTGTGGTTGATTAAACCCTATTTTAAGGGCTGAAATATATAACACTGTTGATTAAGAATATACACTAAGGCTGTACCTGATAACATCAAAGCAGAAAATGCAAGTTCTTTGGAAATCAACTAATGCAACTTGAGAAGATATTATATCAGATTGGACATGTTGCAAATTTTGGGACACGCACAAACTCAACTGAGACAAAATCCTGGAGAGCCCTGGAAAACAATGCAATTCTTTATAGTACAGAGAGATGTATGAATGGAGAACTGGATTATGTAAGGTTATGTGAAAGTGACAACAATGTCATTTGTTTTACAAGAAATTCCAAGTAGTGCAGATTCTTACAATGGGGCTTCATCTAGGGACATGTTCTCTGTCATCAGACAAACCTTGTCATAAAAAAGAACAGGAGTGCTTTGTGGAAAATATCCAGGGTTTGTGCATGGGCCAGGCTAACCCATATGAAACCAAAATAAAAATTCCCTCCTGAATAATAGGAGGTCAATCATTATAAATAATAAAAACTGGAATACAAAGTGTACAAAGTGTACACATTGAGCCTATAATGTTAACTAGCTTCAGAATCAACAAGTTAATTTTAGCATAACTGATCTCCACTGTTGATAATGGCATGACTCCTCTGCCTTAGCCTGGAGGTGTTAAAATAAACAGTTCACCTTGATTTTATGTAAACTGCTTTGTTAAGACAAGCAGGAATATGAATACATATAATCATAGCTATAGTAGCCATAGTTTCCTACTGGCCAGTTTTACTGCTAAAACAATAGGTTCCCTGTTTTTTAACCCAACCCAAATGACATGTTGTTTCCTATTATTTATGACTGTGCATAACCACAACCTCACTCACTCCAGTTCAAATTTCAAGATTCTTACCATTCTGCTGCAGCTTCTCACTGGGCTCAAACGCAGTCCAAAGGGGCAGTCTTTGACCGGGACAAATCCAGTTTTCAAAAATGGGAAGCTCAGAGACAGGCTTGTATGTGGTCTCAAACCTTGCTCTCTGTTATGTTGAACTGAGTCAAGTTTGCTCAAATTCCTGTTTCCAGCACAGATGTAACTGGAGAAATAAAATAAACAAAAACCTACCTGGTGACGGACAGCATGGCTTTGCAGCTCTCCTTTTAGCCGTAGATCATATAAACAGGTCTGACCCTCATGTGAAGTTCCTGGTTTCCAAAAGTAGCCTCACCTGGGTTTTTGAAGAGGTAAAAATTTCTCCTGTTGGTCTGTATAGTGCAGTGAAAAGGTGCAGCTGAGTGGTAAGTCTGTCAATACTACAGCTGGGGTTTTCTAAGCAACATAAATCATGTGAAACAACATTTTAATAAGGGCTAGAAAACAGTGAACACATCGTTTAAGTTTAATTTGATGATGTTGGAATAATTTTTTAGAACTTAGTCATTAAATGCAACTTTATGTCTGTACTGAGAAGCGCTTCACAATTTGTGGAGAAAGGAGGTAGTCCGAAGGGACAGAAAACACTAATTGGTTGGTTGGTCTGGAGATGGAGAACGCTGTCTGGACATAGAAAGTCCCCAGATGAACATGGGTCTTTTAGACAATTTTCTGTATATAAGAGATGATTTGATGTTGTGTCTGCACCAGACAGCTCATCATCTCATTTCCAAATATTTCCCCTGTTTGACTCATCCTATAACAGTTACAGTGTAAGAAAACACACATGTTGCTTTTAATGTTTTTCATGTAACAGTATTTTTGATAGAAATACCGTGACCACAGAAATTTCTAATCATTGACTATCATGGATTTATTATGTTATTATAAGATGTAATTTGAACATGAATTTAAATGGCTGGCCACCTTTGGCTAGTACTTCGACAGTTATCCTAGCCCAGCTGAATTGTTACTAGACTGTAGCCCACTATAATGTCATTTTGTTTACACTATCCCCATGTAAAGTCAATTTGAATTGCTGTCCTGGAAGTCACATTAAAATGTCCTTTTTTAATACTGAATAAACAATGTGAACTCCAAGCTCATCCTTTCTTCATTTTCTTCATAGGCTTATTACATTATAGCCTTATTACATTATAGTTACAGAAATATTCCTGTTGAACTGTAGTCTAGCCAATTTAAAAAAAAAATGTCTATGTGGCAATGCTATGAAATGAATCTAATAACAAAGATTTCCCTCTTCATACCTGGACAGTTAACAAAATTCAAAATGCTGACTAACAAACTATCGTCAAACTTTTGACCTTCCAATCTATGCTGCTTCGCACACTTATAAAACTATTAAGACATTCTGTAAGGCTAAATGTATGCACTACAAACAATGAAGGAATGCACTGCATCTGAAAATAATCACCACTCAGCATCGCTTTCTTCTCAAATCAATCTACATTCTATGTTTTCTGTGTACATATTTAAAAGTACTTACCAGTGGTGAGCTGGACAGATCAGTTTTCATGGCTGCTCTTACTTGTCCTTCCTTTACCCCCTTACATGACAGCTGCTTTGCAGTTGATTTAAGTTTGGATAAAAAAAATTTAACTACAGAAGCGTCTCACTCGTCTCTGATGCCTACAGATATTAATTCTAGAAAACTATCTAGCACTAGTCTTTCTTGAAATTTCAGCAACATGGTCTAACAGTCTGTCAAATGAATTACAAATTAGTGTGATGCTGATCTGTAGTTTAAACATGTACCATGTGTGATGGGCTTACTGCACAGTGCATACCTCAACAGAATTAGTTATAACACAATTTACACCACATGTTGCGATTTAGGGTGCTAATAACTGCAAGTGGGGTGGTGATGGCGCAATGGATAATATGCATGCCTTTGGTGTGAGAGACCTGGCTTCAATTCCCCACTGTGACCCATCCACCAATGTGTCCCTGAGCAAGACACTTAATGTCTAGTTGCTCCAGAGGCATGCAACCTCTAATAAATAGCAATTGTAATTCGCTTTGGATAAAAGCGTCAGCTAAATGAATAAATGTAAGCAAGCAGTGGAGTTTAAATAGAGTTAAAAGTAATGGATAAACAGTTGATTATTTAGTTATATGTAGGCCAATGGATATTGAAATGGTAGCTAAAAGTAATTCATAATAGTTTAAACAGTTAGCTAAAAGTACCAGTTAGCTAAACTAAACAATAAGAATTCAACCATTGAAATAGGATGAAATTTTGCAGAAACATCCATCAGTGTGTAAGTCCAACATTTGATGTGTCTAATAAAGTGACCATGTGGTAATTTTCTCCCATTTGCAACAATGTGGTGTTGCTGATTTTTCCCCTGCTGTGTTTGATTATTTCCCCATTAATAAATTGTCATCTGTTAGCATCTGCAGATTTTCCCATAACCCCATCAGATTAGTTGTCTCCAAGCTGAGAGGAGCAGGGGAAAACAGGGGGGAAAAGGGAGAAAACAGAGCAACAACTGGGCTCATGCAGAACAGAGCCCTTTAATGTGTTTTTTTAAAGGCTTGCCAAAGTCGTTCAGTAGGAATGTGTGTTCAGGCCAATACATCAATGTGTGGAGAAATGTAGGGGACTTTCGCTGTTTGAGATTTTCTATTCTGCCTAAATCTTTCCTCCCTTTTCATTTTGAAAGTGGCTAGCAGTTATGTGTCATGAACACAATTCCTGTCTTCAGTATTTGTACATGTGCTTATGATTGTGTGTGTGTGTGTGTGTGTGTGTGTGTGTGCGCCTGCATTTATATCGGCCAACCTCTGTTTCTTGTAGACTGTGTGTAGAGTTCACTGATAGGAGGGTGCCTGTCAAAGGGTCAGGCCAGCTACTGAATGTTAGTGTGTGTGTGTGTGTGTGTGTGTGTGTGTGTGTGTGTGTGTGTGTGTGTGTGTGTGTGTGCGTGAGAGAGAGAGAAAAGTGTGAAGGCATTGATTCAAATGACTCAGGTCAGACAGAGAGGCGATTCAAGCTCCTCTGTGGGAGTAGAGACAAAAGGACATCTCTGAACATCTGCAACTGTTTAGCAGGAAGCCATGCTGTGGTCCTCCCTTATTTCCTTTTCTGTGTACACACACATGCATAAACACACATACACAAACTCAACAAATCAAAAAATCATACACACCCCCTCCAGAAATTTCACATGCACAAAGCAGGCGCAGGGGACAAGTGGCTATTGAATATTAACCATGAAATTACAAAGGGTGCATTCTAATGGAGGTGATGAGGTCAGAAGCTGGGATGGAAATCATAAATTAATACCCCTGACATGACAAGCCACTCGCCCTTGGCTCCCACCAAACACAGCTCTCCCCTCCTCCACTGAAGTCAGAAAGACACCTAGAGAAGGAAATGCTCGATTTATTATTAATTTTGGGTCAAAGGAATGCGACAGCAGACACAAAACTCATACAATATGCCTGATACTTTTCTGATGTGACTATTGTGTGAGACGACAACGGTGTAACCTTCATATGTGTCTACATTTATGCGGGTTATTGTTAAAGCGTTCTTGAGGGCCCTCTATTACAATGTCAACTATTTTGCATCCTTTGTAAGCCATTCAAATCTGTGCCTTTCATCAGCGCTTTCTCAATATATTTTGTGATGATTCTGCATGACAATTGGGGTACAAATGCACTGTTCAGTAGTTGATGGTGCGTGAGAGTTTGACATTGCCAGATGCAGAGATAAGAACACTGCATTCTATTACAAACTGACTCTACTCTACAATAGCCTTCAGATAAACTCATTTGTGCTCAAATACACGTGAAAAAAAACACCTTCATTCATGTATTCATGTGTTCAGTCACTAGCTCTCACTCATGCTACATCATCATACATCAGACCACACATTGATTAATTGATTGATTATTTTATTTCATGTTTTATATGGCATGCACATAAAAGCGCCCAGTGGTTCATAACACACCAAACTGTGACGATTAACCAACACTTTGGATTCATTCGTACGCAACACTCATTGTTACTTCAAAATCTACAAATGCATTCTGTCACAAAGGAAGTTCTCTTTCTAAAATACCGTTGAAGTCTTTTGTAATCATCCAACCAGAAGAAATCTGCAGAGAGGGCGGACATTTTTCTGAAGTGTACAGTTCTTAAATCTTTATAAGGAGCAATGAAGCATAAAATGGACTTTGTTCTCAATCTCATTTAAATGACAGAGCAAAATCTTTTCTCTCAGGAAGACCTCTACCTGTTTCTGTGGCTCATGTGCCTGCACATACACTATAAGTTTGTTACTTTTTGATTCAAATTTAAAGTTCAACGTTAAAGTTTTTTGGGACAGTATTTATGCAGTTTAGGTTTGCACCATACACCAACAGATCATCTTAATACACTGAAGACTGAAGCACCGAACTCAACCTGGATTCACATAAAGAGTCACTTACACAGGATTCACATATAGAGACACAAGACGTCCCAGCTCTTATTCTCACCTCAGCACCCGCAACATTTAGGCTCACATGCGTATGTGCAGAGACTTTACCACAGTTATTTTAATAAAACTTTGGTTAGAAATTGGGCTTTAACTTTAACTTGAATGGCCATTAAAAAATACAAAACTAGTCATAGCTGCGGTCTAGAACTCCTACTAGGTATTGAATGTCCACTCTAAGAGAAGATTTTTTTTCACTTCAGTTCACATTGCGTAAAATCAACTTAACTCTTTAGGGATAGGGTTCTGATGCTATTCTTTTTTCTAAGCACCATTTGTTGAACAAGGTTATCACTTAGTAATTGCATAAATCACATCTTATCACGTCCTGTCAACCATGTTTCTCTGAATGTCAGAATTAATACGGTGCAAACGTCTCTGCGCAAATTGCAGAAACACAGACAGATGGACGGAAAGTGCCAGTAAATAACTCTGGAAAAAAAAAACTAGAATTCTAATACCACTACTGGCTGTAAATAGAGAGGCGCTCTATTGTGTGAGACAGTGGAAGTAGTGCCAGTGAGCCCTTACAAAGAAACATCTTTTCTTCCTACGTGAGAGTCAAAGGTGATAAAGAGGGTTGAGGAGACAGAGACACCGAAATAAAGAGTATTAAAGAGAAATGCGTTATTACAAGAGTTACTTTGCATCACTGTATTACTACATACTATAAGTTTTGGAATGGAGTTGTAGAGATAAGCTGGTGTGCAGATACAGCAGCAGATACTGAGAAAAAGCACTGCATTAAAACCCGATTTAGAGCCATTAAAATACGAAATCAAAGCCCACAGCAACAAATCAACTTCATTAAAGTGCATATAACCATCCTTCATAACACAGCACACTGTGTTCATTAGATGCTGATTACATGCTCTCCTCTTTAACAGTGCACAGCAGTGTTTTACAACAAGTTGAACTGAACCAAAATCTGGGCACGCAGACAAGCTTGGATCAGCAACAAAAATGTGTGTGTACTGTATCGAGTTACTGCCGCTGCAGGACTACTGAGGGAGCCACAGCCCAGTGGGCTTCCATGGAATACACACTCACACACATGCGCGCTCTTACAAACACATACACACAGAGTTGGCAGGATTGAGACATTTGTTTCTGCTTCGGTCTCACGGAAGCAGCAGAGCAGTGAGACTGGGTGGAACAAAGTCTGGGCTAGATGACCACTTGCACGTGTTGAGCCTTAAAAAGTATCTCCGACCATCTGATATGTATTTTGACGTCAGTTAGTGTGAGCGAGACGAGACAAGGAAAAGCTTTCTACAGCTTTGCTTTAGCAGAACTGCTTTAAAAAGCGAGGATTTCTGTTAAATGTCTCCTTGTAGGACAGAAACACAAAAGCCCCTGGCTCCCAATATGATCTTGGAGTGATGTTCTCATTACATTAATATGTCCAGTGCTGATACAAACGCACTCCCTTACTTCATCCCTGCTCTCTTCAACAATGACCATATATCTTCCTATACAATGATGACAGATAGATTAATCTACTGAGCTTGATCCCTATGCTGTGAGAGCATCCCTTAGATAATGAATCACTGATGAATCACGTGAAAGATCTCAGACAGAGTAAAGTCATTTGGTTTAATGGCTATGCATACCTTTAGTGCAGCAGGCGTTATCTGTTCAATCTGAGGTGCTCATCTGGGGTCAGTTTGGCCATTTCCCTGCAGAAGTTGAGGCTAAGACTGCCTGAGGTTGATCTGCGTCTGTATCAGCATTTCAAACAATTTGAAAATCCAACAATGAAGAGATAGTTGACCGTGGCGAGTAACAATTTTCTTTGTCCATTGGTTTTACAAATATTATCACTGCCGAGTTTTGGAAAACCAGGACATGACATATTGAATGAAAGAGACCCCAGAGTGCAGGGCAGGGACAATGTACATAACTGAATGGGGTTATAACCCATTCCCACTCAAACGGCCACAACCACTCGTACAAATTTCAACCACACTTTAGCCATGCCTCAACTTGAAGGCGAGTTTAAAGCAAATGCAGAAATCAGTTAGGGATCATTAAAATGCTTTATCCATCCCAGCTGCTTGTGAATTCTGCATAAAGGGAGAGAAAGGCAAACAATAAAAATGGAGAAATTGAAAAATGGGGAGATATAACTCATAACTGAATACATAATGAATGCCGTGTTAGCACACACACACACACACACATCAGCCCCCTCTCTCTCTCTTAGAGCAGAGCTCTTGTGTCAGACAGGGGAGGTGCATACAGAGCAGACACTGCCACTTAAGAGTTGGCTTTCATCTGTGTGGGTGGGACATGCCAGATACCCAGAGCTGGCACCACGACAATAAAGCACTGCCTAAATGCTGGCTCCCTGTTAGCTCAGAGTATTCTTCCTGTTTGGCTGCTGCTTTTAGTCTTGTATTTTTGGCCTGATGACTCACCCAAGGCCTTGTAAAAACAGTAAAACCCATGCAACTGATGTTATAATTTATTTTAATAATGGATCATTAATCAGTGCTAATTTGCTCAGCTTGTTTTCACATTCAACCAAGTAGATTGGTGATAGCCCACAGCCAAATGGCAAACTGGCATACTACAGCAAGAGGAAGTCATTTGAGGATTATAATAAGCATACTGTCCTGTAGGGGGTAAAATGTGGTGAAGCTGATGCTATTCAAACCTGATAAAAAAACGTAGAAAACTGGTTCAAAGTAAAAAACAAACTGGGGTGTCGCCTATTTTACAACAGTGAATATGCTCGTCCACCAGGGAGTGTTTATGAACATGTTGTGATCATGAACATCCAACTCATTACTCTGAGCCGGGTCAGCAGGGACAGTGTTTGTGTTTGTGTTTGTTTGAGTTTTAATGTCCGACAGCTCCTTTTTGGTACAATGTCAGCCACGTTCGAGATACATGGGGCAAAACTTGTGATTTGAAAGTGAAAATCTGTCTTATGGTCCTTCTTCAAATGAGTCAAATCATTTTGTGCTATTTGTTTATTTGTACTACAAAATACCAGTACTTAATTAAACTTCAAGTCTTAAGCCACTGACGTACTTGCTTTTTAACAATGCTTAGGCGTAGACAGGCGTTGGCGACGGAAACGGCATTGTTCACGTACTTGCCTGCGTACTTTGCGTGCACCTGGAGGATTAAACGTGAATTCACTAGTGGGCAGATCAGGGCTGGATCATCCCTCGCCAACACCGGATTATCTTCTTGACAACCTCTGAATTTGCACATCGTAAACAACACAAACATAGCGACACTTGAGGAGGTTCTGATTTTAATGAGACCTCATAACGATCTCTTTAATTGCGGACTAGCTCCAGGAGTTTTATTCTTTTGCATTTAATGGCGGTTGGCAAACCAACTGCATACCGCCACCACCTGGGCTGGTGTGTGGAACAGTAGACATACTGTCCCCACGTGCATATCGCAGACACATAGCTTTAATTTCTGGAGATGTGCACAACCTAAGCTCCAAAGGTAACCAGGATACGTACGAACGCGTAGTTAAAAGCAAGTATGTCCAGGGTTTAAGGCTGCTGTCATTCCATATTTTTCTTATTGTGGACAAATCCCACGAAGAGACCAACGCCACAATGTTAGCCTGTCTGTCAATACTCTGACTTATAATAACTGCCCCAGGCCCATTCCTTTATGCAGTTGTGAAAAATATTTCATTTTTGAAAAGTCTCAGTAATTGCCTGACATAGCTGGGCACTGTAGTTTTCAGCAAATGTTGCCCAAACAGGATTATGTAGGTCATTTGTTGAATTGACAAATAAAAAATAAAAAACTACAGTGCCCATGTTGTTTGTAATGAAAGAACATGTCACCCAGTGTAACAATGTGGCTGAATTTTTTAATAATAACACTTGTTAGTATGATCAGTTAATAGTTGGTTTTGGTCTATTGATGAGATTTGTTGACATGAGAAAAATAGAGAAAAGCCTTATGGCAACGTTTTTGTTTTGTGCAACTTTTGTGCAGGATAGTGTGAACTTCAAGAGAACTCTAAACTCTGAACTCTAAAATTTATGATTCATTGTCCTCTAACTGTCATGTTCTATTTTTGTTGTTAAAGACATGAATCATCATGAGATAAATTTATATTTAAGTATGCACATGGATGCCACACCTGACAAGATGGATGAATAGAATATGTATGATTATCAAGGACAAAGTGAGAAAATAAAAATGAATGGTTGGTAGAAAAGTACAAACAGGAAGAGATTAAAGCTGAGGTGATGAAAACTAAAGAGAAGAGAGAGACCAAGAGAGGAGGAGAGGCATGGCACCCCACTAGGTTAAGGTCATGATTATGCAACTTCTGGGCCTCCGCCAAACCCCTCTGGCTCCTCATAACCGCAGCAACGTGGCCTCGAGAGGCACAGGGGGAGGAGGAGAGAGGGAGACTCACCCCTGTAACACATCCTCATCCCATCCATCCATCCCTGATCCCAGACCTCCACATCAGCCCAAACTCTCAGCTCTCTCCCATCCTGCCTGAGCCACCAAATGTGCCTTAACCAATCAAACAAGTTTCACCATCCAACGTGAATCTAAACAAAATATGTTTACTTGTTATTAGTTTTGGTGGAAACATGAGCTCAGAAAATGACAGAGCTGAAAAATGAACAACGATGGAGAGCCAAGGGGCAATTTGCAGATGTTGACTTGCGTGCGGCTAAGTGTGTAAGTGTGTGCGTGTGCGTGTGCGTGTGTGTGTGTGTGTGTTTTAGACTCTGAGTGTGTGTTTGTGTGTGTGGATATGTGAGAGAGAAAGCAAGCTAAATGTCAGACAGGCAGTTGGCAGGCCACACAAACACAGGCTCCTGTTTTTGAGTCAAGCTGACTCATGCCACCTTAAGCAAACAGGGAGCACAGACCAGAGCCTTGTCCTTACACGCGCTCTCTCTCACACACACACACACACACAACAAACACACACACAGAATGCAACAGTAACAAGTCAGCATCTCACAGGTCTATACAGCCTCTCCGGTTTCTGCTACGTCTCTGCTTGGCTTTGATACACACAGTTCTGTCTGCTTCACCAATGACCTACTGCAGAACTGCAGCTCTGTGTTGCCAGCTGAAAAACTCAATGTGAACACATTTATTGGGTCATCTGGAGAGAAAAAATGAACGTGAAAGTGCCCATAAAGGTAAAATCCACTAACAAAAGCCCATTGTTTTCCACAACCAGAGAAGGAGGTAGGGACTGACACAGCGAGGATTAAAAAAGAGAGAGAGAGAGAGAGAGAGAGGGAGAGAATGGTGAGAAAGCATGAAGTGAGGAGAAAGAGAGCTTTCAGAAATAATTATATCCAGAGTTACTGTTTTTGAGGGAAGGTGAAATCCAGAAACATCATACAGAGCCTGGATTAGGGAGGTGGTGGCCCTCCGGGAACGCGCAGGAAGGGGCGCCTGCGTCCACATAAACACTTACTTCCTGTCCTGTGTCAGACAGAGCTTGGACCATTGTCTGTGTGTGTGACTAAAAGAAAAAAAGACAGTAACAGCGTGGTGGGTGGGTGTGATGGCAGAAATTCAAAAACGATCTGGTCCAGTTGACCTCAATGCAAGACCCACACCTCAGCGAGTGTGAAGGGAGGCGGGGGGGGTTCAGGAGACGGGCCGCAGCGTGGGTTGGGGTAATAGCCCAGAGACTGTTTGGGTCATAACGCTCCCATTACCATGACAACCTCAAAGCCCATTTCCTTTTAGCGCCTGTTGCTCTTGTGTAGTTGCCCACCTGCTGTCACATGTCCACCTCGGAGAAAAGACATCTTTCAAACACAGTCAAACTGCACGACATCACAGCTCTCCATCCAAAACACCACACTCACAATCAAAGTTTTCCAAGGCAAGATCACGAACCTCTCGTATGTATTTTCATTGATATGTGAAAAAGAAACTTGAAATCGAACCTTACTGTATTGTACTGCTGCAGTTTCCTAACTTTAGTTTATATAATGGTCTCTATAACTTATAGTTCACTGCCCTTAAAGGGTCAGTTCACCCAGATCACACAAAAATGTATCTTCTCACTTAGCTAGCTAGCTAGTTATGACTTTGAGAATGGTCACTCATAGGTCCACCACTTTGATCCAAACTGAAATATCCCAACAGCTATTTAATGAATTGACATAAAATTTGGTGCAGATATTGTTGGTACCCCAAGGATGAATCCTGATGACTTTGGTGATAGCCTGACTTTTCCTTTAGCACATCAGCAGGTCAAAGTTTCTGAGGTTCTACAATATAGACACATGTTTTGTATAAACAGCAATGGTACCCAAACAATCTGTCCCAATTATTTTGGTGATCCACTGACTTGATCCTCCAACGCCACAATGAGGTTCATATTTGTGGTTTTGAGTAAAATGTCTCAAAATGTCCATGAAATTTGTTGCAGACATTCATGGTCCCCTCAGGATGAATTGTATTTTTTTAGCACCGTTACCAGGTCAGAATTTAAGTGTGTCGTTTATGACCACATATCTGCAAAACTACTGACTTTCAGTGCTAATTAAATGTTAGCATGCTCACACGTGACTATTGTGGTAAACATTGTACACATTACCTGCTTATTATCAGCATATTACTCTTATCATTGTGAGCATGTTAGTGTGCTGACATTAACACTGAGCTTGAAGCACCCCTGTGCTTAACTAAAGCTTCACATAGACGCTAGCAGTGCTATTCTTTTAATGCTGTGATAATCACAAACAAAATTATATCTATCACCACTGCATTTGGTAATCCTCCTAAGGTCAGGAGAAATCTCAGAGATGGAGATCTCAAAGTCGGGTCAAATAAAGTCGAAAGCATCTGCATGACAGTATGTTTTTTAGGAAATAAGGGGGTGCAGTTTGGGTGAAATCGCTCTTCATAAATGCACTTTAACATTCAATGACCTCAGACTGGTCTGATCTGCCCGACATATACCACAGTGGTGCTGTTTCAACACTGCTGTGATTTAATGTATTTCAGTAAGTCTTGCGACTGAGATGGGGACTGAACATCTGAACTTCTGACTTCATGAGTCATGAGCCTCACTCCATTATCAGCTTAACAGAGGCTAGAAA
>NC_060167.1:25045423-25050319 GCF_021292245.1 Micropterus dolomieu
CAGGTTTGCTTTGCATGTGAATTCCCATATAGAATACAATATGAGACTTATCATCATCTCTATAGACAAGTCTTTCATTGCTGCCCATTCACAATAGGTGATGAGACGTGCCTGTGTTTGCGGTTTGTGTGCCCCGCCATTGAGCCATTGCTGTTGTTATCTCAAAGAGCAACAACACACACCACCTGCATGCGTTGCCAGTAATCATGTTGTGGACAGCTGTGTGGCGACTCTGTTAAGGAGTGAAACCAAGGAGTATGTCTTACGAGGTCGAGGGAAAAGACATTGCTCCTCCCAATGGTAATAGGCAGCATTGCATAACGGGGAGGCGAGTAAAGGAGAGAGGAAAATTAATCTGTCTCTTGGTTTTGGTCGAAGGTTAACAAACTTAGGCTTTTTATTTTGGCACACAATCGTGTAGGCAAACAGAGTGGAATCAAAGGGAAACACGCAACATGAATTTTGGGGGTTTGTGTTATTTTCATAGGTGGTAATTTATTTTAAAATCACAGACAACAGGTCATCTTTCATACTTTTTTCAGTGTACTGCTGACAGAGGAGTAGCCGATAAAAAAGATGCAGAATGTGACACGTACGAGAGCAGCAAGAGAGCGTGTGTGTGTTGCTATTCTTCCTTGTGTTTCTGTGTGGCTGGCCCGCTGACTGGCCCAGATGTTGGCTAATTAACACCACTGTTAAAGACGCTCTTCGTCTGGGTGATTAAATAATCAAATAATTAATTCATTAAGCAAGGGCTTGCACTGCCTCTTATGATCTCTGGCACACAGCCTGCCAGGGTGGGAGGAAGAGGGGTGAAGAGGTGCAGGAGGGAGGAAAGCAGACTGCTGAGAGACAATGGCCAGAAAGACGAGAGGGAAACAAAAAGGTGCATTTTAAACTCGGAATGGCATGCGTCATAGATATACATGCATTTATCCAGTTTAGACCAATCAGTTTGTCTGGTGGCGGAGGGAAGGACTGCTATTTCCCAAAGTGTGAGAGCTAAAAGCCTTCATCAAACAGATTAGACTGCAGTGACAGTGCCAGGGAGCTCTCGTACTATAAAATGGTCATAACTCCAAAACCCTAAACTCACACGTGGGCTTCTGTATTTATATGTTTCATTATCTTCCAAGGCAAATGATATTAAACAAAAGCCAAATGCAGTGGAAGAAAAACTTCTTCACACTTTGCGTGTGTGTCGTGTGTGTGCATGTGTGTACATGTGGGAGTGTGTTAGGGACAGAGAAAGATCATCTCTCATTACTCGGAGAGAACATTGCCCCGCGTTAACAGAGTCAGACCAGACAGATAGATGGAGTAGAGATATGAGCTGATGGGGGCCAGCAGGGAGGAGAGACACAGAAGGATGGGGAGAGTGACAAAGATGTTTCATCATGCTTATTTCCACTGGTGTAAGGTGGTAGCATCAGCTGGGCAGGACAGGGGGGTTGGTGGTGGCGGTGGAGGGGGTTGCATGCACCACCTTCAAACAAAGCCATGTACCTCATACATACACACACATACACACACACACGCATACACATCCAGGCTTCCGCAGCCCTCATTTTAAACACTCCTTTAGCCATAATCATTTTCATATAATTCACTTTCATACAATTCCTTCTCCTAATCATTATCAGGCCCACTAACGTCTTAATGACTTCATAAATTTAAGCTATAAAAAGTAATGGAGAAAGACAAATGAGATAATTAGGAATAAATCTTAGTGGAAAGCCATTTATCAAAACATGGAGAGGCCCTGAATATTCCCCACCATTAGGCTCTGCTGTAATTAACACGGGCTCTCAGTTATGAAGGAAACCTGGTAGCAGAGATATTAAGATCCAAAAGCCTCACTGTTATTAAATTGACCGATGAATCTGCGACGTATAATATGATGTGGATTATTAGGATCCTTTTTAATTAAAAAGAGCGTTAAGAGTTTTTTTTTTAATATTTAAATTTTTAACGCTTTAATGGTGGCTTGAACTCATCTCTCTGTGGTTATGGGGCAATGAGACGGAGAGAGAGAGAGAGGGAGTAAAAGAGAGAAAGAGACAGAAACAGAGGGAGAAAGAAAGTGTATGAATGAGTGTGTGTGTGTGTGTGTGTGTGTGTGTTGGGAGGGAAAGAGAGCAGCAGTAGTGCAGAGAAAAGCAATCTCTCACAGTCTTACTTTCATACACTCCTTTGGTGGAGACTATGTAAGTACATGAGAGAAAATGGTATTCTAATTTAACAAACTCCTAACTAATGCATAGATGGACTAATGCATATACAGACAAGATACTATTAATACTTATTATCTTTAAAAGTGTAAAATGTAATGTAAGGGTTTGCTCTGATTAGTGAGAGTAAGAATCACATTCAGCATTTTTTTAAATTAAAAACTGTATTTCTACACTCTTTTTTCTCTCTTCTCTCTCTCTTTTTCACACACACACACACACAAACCGCACACTATCTTCTCCTTTGTCCTAAGAACAGTCAGCCTCCACACTTTCAAAAGGATGTCATCGAAAAAGTCTGGGATTTTCCGGGGTTTTTTTTCTTTTCTCCCCTTGACCTTCAATCTGGTTCTGGTTCTTACACAATGGGCCCCCTTTAAAATTCATCAGATCTCCATTGATTTTTATTTCCGTCCATTCACAATGTATTTATTCTGTCTGCGACTTATTTTAAAATGATAATAAGAATGTATTGTATTTGAAAGGATAGCCATGCATATTCAAAGTAATTTTGTCCATATCACAATTTATGAAATTGACCTCCTAAAATTGCAGATGCTTCCATTTGGATACAAGTATTTTTAACAATAACTAATTATGTTGGATTGCTGCTGGATATAAGGCCTTAAACCATTACATTCAGATAAAATGACTGAATTTATTACATTTTCCACTGCAGTTAAAAAAGGTAATCACGTTCTGATATGTAAAGCTGCAGCAACTCAGACGCAGAAGATCTCACTCGAAGAAGAAGAAGAAGAAGAAGAAGAAGAAGAACTAGTAAGTGTGGGCTTCAACATATAGAATCTTTAAAATGCTTTTGAGGGGAAAGTACTCTGCTGCCTTATGCAAATTATCTTCATATAAATGACATGCCATCCTCCAATCACTGACCAATTAATGACCTTCAGGGGCATCTTGTGACACATCAACGGCGCTAATTTATACTTGACAGGTCCCCTGGTGCATGCCGGCAAAGTTTGTGTGTGTGTGTGTGTGTGTGTGTGTGTGTGTGTGTGTGTGTGTGTGTGTGTGTGTGAGGTCCCCTTCTGCACCAGTTGAGCTTATTACCATGGAAACCCAGTTTGCAGATGTGTGGGTTTTGTCACCAAAGCGGGTATCCTCATCGCAAACTACTCCTTCTGTTTTTAATTCCATTTGTAAGTTATCCCACTTGTATGTTTGGTGTGTGTGTGTGTGTGTGTGTGTGTGTGTTTGTCCATCTCAGTCCAGTTTTGGACAACCTGATCCCTGCCACTATCTGCACTGTATCAACTCCATCAGCTTCTGCTCTGTCCCATCAATCATTGTAGTTATAATACATCTCTCTGCCTGTCTCTACCGTGTGTGTGTGTGTGTGTGTGTGTGTGTGTGTGTGTGTGTTTCTCTCGTTCACTCCCTAACTGCCTTATCAGACTTCTGCACCAGCAGCTCTCATTAGAACATTAATTGAAAAAGTGTAATTAATCCTGAGAGGTGGTTAGACTGGACTCCGGCCAGAGAGAGGAGAGAGAGAGGGGTGGACAGAGAGCTGGGTTTTTAGTATGACCCAACACTGCCCCCTGTTGTTGCTTCACAATGTCTTCGCATATCCTTGCAGCCAGGACGATGCTGCTGCTGCTCCTCCTCTTCATCTACCAAGAACACCTACAGTTTGTCTGAAATGTCAGCCTTTTTTATCAGAACTTCAGTCACACAGAAAGACATATTTTGTTGCAAGGATTACAACAAAACAAAACACATTTTACCTTTCATTTTGAATTTTTATTAGAAAACACACAAGCACACACTCATTTATTTAAAAAAAAAAACCTTTTTCAGCATTTTTATTCATCTCTTGTGGTGTAATGGACTATAATAAAAATTGATTGAAATTCACCTTTTCAAAATCACATTTTGAAAAAATAAAAAAGACAATTGAAAATTAAGATTGAGATTATACAAACAGACACACAGATGGTCACTAAGACTATATGGCAAAATGAGGATATGGAAACTTTAATAAATGAAGAGAGGTGTCTTGTTCCGTTTCCTCCGTGCCCCCTATGGAGAGGAGAAGAATGGCGAGCCAAAGGAGGAGCAGAAGGCCTGCTCTATTATTCTAATCCTTGGTTGTGTCTGGGTGACCTTTGGAGGGATGATTGTTTCTCATTTAGGAGTGTGAGGTGTGATCTCCCCACCCGTTTGATTCCGCTCACCTGACCTTTGTAAATTGGCTGTTAAGCATATCGCAGCTCGACCCTCGTGCCTCACACATGGCCTGTCAATACACAAAAGCCGAGCAGCCGCACCCTCATAACTATTTAGGCACTTAGACACTTTAGATAGCCTATGGATCCCATTTTTTTCATTACTTCAAGTCACATGGCTGAGCTAATTCCGGCCATTTGTTCTCTTGGTGTGAAAAAAGGGAAGAAAAATGTCATATGATTTTGCACATATGTGATATTTTTCTTGTCACACAGACTGTATGCACACATTTTGGTTACAGAATGATTAATATGCATATGCATGCCATCAAAAGAAAAAAAAGACTAGAATTAAAAAACCCATAATAAAATTGTCCATTGTGCCGATCACCTTTTCTTGGCTTGGTTAATGAGTGGCAGAACTGAATGGCAGTGAGGTGATTTTTCCATCAGACTGATGAGAGGAGAATTAAAGC
>NC_060167.1:25050419-25062919 GCF_021292245.1 Micropterus dolomieu
TGTGTGTGTGTGTGTGTGTGTGTGTGTGTTTCTCTCGTTCACTCCCTAACTGCCTTATCAGACTTCTGCACCAGCAGCTCTCATTAGAACATTAATTGAAAAAGTGTAATTAATCCTGAGAGGTGGTTAGACTGGACTCCGGCCAGAGAGAGGAGAGAGAGAGGGGTGGACAGAGAGCTGGGTTTTTAGTATGACCCAACACTGCCCCCTGTTGTTGCTTCACAATGTCTTCGCATATCCTTGCAGCCAGGACGATGCTGCTGCTGCTCCTCCTCTTCATCTACCAAGAACACCTACAGTTTGTCTGAAATGTCAGCCTTTTTTATCAGAACTTCAGTCACACAGAAAGACATATTTTGTTGCAAGGATTACAACAAAACAAAACACATTTTACCTTTCATTTTGAATTTTTATTAGAAAACACACAAGCACACACTCATTTATTTAAAAAAAAAAACCTTTTTCAGCATTTTTATTCATCTCTTGTGGTGTAATGGACTATAATAAAAATTGATTGAAATTCACCTTTTCAAAATCACATTTTGAAAAAATAAAAAAGACAATTGAAAATTAAGATTGAGATTATACAAACAGACACACAGATGGTCACTAAGACTATATGGCAAAATGAGGATATGGAAACTTTAATAAATGAAGAGAGGTGTCTTGTTCCGTTTCCTCCGTGCCCCCTATGGAGAGGAGAAGAATGGCGAGCCAAAGGAGGAGCAGAAGGCCTGCTCTATTATTCTAATCCTTGGTTGTGTCTGGGTGACCTTTGGAGGGATGATTGTTTCTCATTTAGGAGTGTGAGGTGTGATCTCCCCACCCGTTTGATTCCGCTCACCTGACCTTTGTAAATTGGCTGTTAAGCATATCGCAGCTCGACCCTCGTGCCTCACACATGGCCTGTCAATACACAAAAGCCGAGCAGCCGCACCCTCATAACTATTTAGGCACTTAGACACTTTAGATAGCCTATGGATCCCATTTTTTTCATTACTTCAAGTCACATGGCTGAGCTAATTCCGGCCATTTGTTCTCTTGGTGTGAAAAAAGGGAAGAAAAATGTCATATGATTTTGCACATATGTGATATTTTTCTTGTCACACAGACTGTATGCACACATTTTGGTTACAGAATGATTAATATGCATATGCATGCCATCAAAAGAAAAAAAAGACTAGAATTAAAAAACCCATAATAAAATTGTCCATTGTGCCGATCACCTTTTCTTGGCTTGGTTAATGAGTGGCAGAACTGAATGGCAGTGAGGTGATTTTTCCATCAGACTGATGAGAGGAGAATTAAAGCCCACAGCTTGGGGTCTGCAGCACCATTACAGAAGGAAGAAGGTCTGAATTCATTTGGCCTGGCCACGATTCTAATTAACAACTCAATCCAACACAGTTGGGGGGGGCAGACAGACAGAAAGAAGAGAGAGGGAGGGAGAAGAGGGAGCTCCTATATTGTGTGGAAGCATCTATCTGTTCTGGAGAAATGTCAAAAAGATTGGTTCATCTTTAATCACACACCATAGCTACAGTATAATTTTGCAACCTCCAGCCTTTTTCCAATACACCATTCTTTTCTGTCTTTTGTGCATCTCGTTTGTGTCAGATGTTTTTTTTTTTTTTTAATAAGCAAACATCTTCTACTTTTACAGTGTCTCTCCCTTCACTCCTATGCCTGTGCCTGAAGCTGTAATGTGTTGTCCGCCGCACAGAGCCGTGCATCCCGCGGTTCTCTAAAGCTGTGGGCTTATGAGGGACATTTCCCTGGATTAAAAGGATGATTTCATTAGCCTCCACGGGTGTCAGGTTTCAATCTAGGGATTAAATCCTGCAGATTAGAGGCCAGGGCTATTCTCCAGCATCTCATTAATATCTAATAGCACGGGAAATGTAATTTAGAAAGCTTGTCTTTCTGATTACTAAGCATACGTATGCTTTGCTCTTTAAGACCATAAATTGGGCTTTGAACACTGTCTCTGTCCGGGGTTTAGCCCTCATCCCCAGGCAGGGTCACACACGCATACAGTCTCCCTCATACAGTCTCCCTCACAGCCAGCCACATGAAGCCCAACTCAGGAAGGTCAAACTATGAGCAGCAACTTTTATCTTGCTGCAAGCAGTGTTGATCATTTTTCTCTAAATTACCAACTGAATGCTCAGAAATTCTGCAATCCCAAAGCATTATTGAAGCAGTACTAGGTCACAGCACATCTCAGTCTCCCCTGATCTCAAGGGAGAGCGTGTTCTGAGATCTGACTTCAGTGGCGGTGAGGATGCCTTCTTCTTCTTCTTCTTCTTCTTCTTCTTCTTCTTCTTCTTCTTCTCCCCTCGCAGAACATTAGAGTGCTGTCCCGTCAGCATGCTGGCCGGTCCCCACAGAGGCCTGCTCTGAGTGCTGTGTGCCTCCTGTCAGTCAGAATGCCCCTCAGCTGCCTCCCTCTCTGATGAAGTATGGACAATGGAGAACAAGGTGGGCGCAAGGGGAGCCAGCCAACTTAATGAGCCAATTTCTCAGATAATAAGATTGGTGGATATGCTAATATTTCTACCTTAAGGAGATAATTATGATGTAGAAGATAGAATATTTTATCTTAAAGCAACAGTGCACTGGTCCCAAACCTATCTGTGATTTTTTTTCTCCCTTATGGAGAGTATAGGGAGGGGAGATGGGGAGGGGTTGGTGGGGGGTGTTGATGTTCAGTTTTCAGTGTTTGAGCTGTGGGACAGTAGAAAAACAATGCCAACAAAGCCTTGATGCTTTTAGTGTGTCGTGTGTTTTTGGGCTGAGCCTTTGATCACGCTGAGCATTTGACACAAGGAGGAGAGGCAGGGGACTTTCAGCCTTCATAAATATTTATCTCATTACCTCGGGCGAAAAATCACAGAAGAAAGGATAAGGAGATATCAATTGATCTTTATTGTTAATTGACCCAAAAGTATACTCTTAAAAACGGAACAACAAAAACATTGTTCATCGCCTTATTCTCCCGCTGTCCCCTCCTCCCCTCCCTCTTGTGTCTCAGATTCTGATACAAACTTAGTCACCCCCACCCCCCCCCACCACCCCCAATCCTGGGGCTCTTGCAATAACTCGCTGGTAATTTTGTTTTTGTGTTTAACTTTCTTATCGACAAAGTCCCCCCTTCAATTCCCCAAATGGAACATGCTCTGCCACCTTGATGTGTATAACTCGAGGTTAAATGATAAAATGTGTTATTGAAATGTAGGCCTGCTGATTATGGCTGTAGTTCGTGGCCCATTCCAAATAGCCGGGGGCAGAGAGAGGGAGAGATAGGGGCCTTGTGGGTTAACAGTTTAATAGAGGGGGAGGGAGAGACAGGGATTGAGTGCTGAGAGTCTAACTCTCTCTCCCTCTCTCTGCTCTTTCACTCCTTCCCTCTCCCTGCCCTGTGTTTTACCATTTTAATTAGGCCATAACAAGCTCAATCATGTAATTAAGAGCTCAGCTGGACCAGAAAACAAGTCAGCCATTAGCCCCGGCCAGCCCAGATTATACCCACAGCAGCTGCTAAATTGAAGTAGATATAACACGCAGATGCCCACATATGCCAGTGTCACAAATACGAGAAATCACTCCTGTTCTACTTCAACTGAAAACTTTAACTGTTGTAAGACTCCACTGGTACTGTAGCAGCCTGCACAAATATTTTGACAAAAAAAGTTTTCATATCAGCCCAGGTTTCAGCCAGCCCTAGATTAAACCTCACACACACTTGACAGCATGCATGTACACACACGCACACACACACATACACACATCTGTTTTTGTACTGAGAAGAATCTCTGCAGTGACAGGTATCCCCCAGGTGTTTTGTTTCACAGAAACACTTTATTTTCTTTGTTCCTAAAAAAAGTGTAAAGTGAGAGTGACAGCACAATGGCCTTTTTTTTCAGAACACACACACACACACACACACACATAACAAATCTCTTTATCAGACTGATGGATGTGAGCAGCTCCCTCACCTCCTCTCAGTGAGCACAGCTGCCTTTTGTACCTCCCTCCGGTGCCAGCGATGCCTAATAGAATTCATGTATATGTAAAGATTCTTGCATCCTATTATGTACAATAAACTGCTTGCTTTATCCGCGGCAGCACCTGGTGAGTGGCACAATCTGCCAAACACACCCTTTCCAAATCAAATTTATTTAGTTAGACCTCCATTCAAACCCACTCATGTAAGCTATCATGTTACACTCTGATCTGAATAACTACAGGCGGGAATCTAATTCATTTCATATTCACAGCAATGCCGCACCCAGCCCTCTTACAGGCCTGTATCAGTAAATTGTCAATTGTAGATGCTCTGCCACGCAACATTACAATGCAAACAAGGTTAGTTTTCAAACACCTGATTTGAATAAGCTCAACAAGGAAACATATCAGGCGGCGCTGCTTCAATAGTCTTTGTATTGCTTCCAGGAGAGGTGAGGGAGGGGAGGAAACGGAGGGAGCAGACGGAGGAGGTTGCAGGGACACTTTTGCAGGCAGGGTGATGCTGGGCCGATAGCACTGGAGGAATGGCAGTTAATTTGAATATGGCACCTCAAGCCACGATGATCATTATCATCACCAATTCAAGGAAATAAATGAGAAGAGGGGCTCCAAAAATAGCGTTCAGAGCCTTTTGTGCATAGCAGGTAGGCCCAGTGGGGGGTGGGGTTGGGGGGTAGTTCGCTTGCTCATTATCCAGGGCTGGGCTGAGGGAACGGAAGGGATTGAGAGAGAAATTGCATTAATGTGACCACGGACACTCTTTTCATAAGCACCCCCTCTGCACACACACACGCTGTCTCTCTTTCTGTCCCTTTCTTTCTCACTGTCTCTCTCTCTCTCTCTCACTGTATGCCCTGTTTAATTTGAGTGCCAGCGGGAGGTAATTTAGCCATGCTGCTGTCACCTGCAATGAGGCCAGAGATAGGGGTGGGAACGGCGAGAACAGATTGAAAGTAGTGATGCTTGAGACCTTTCCTTTCACTCTCCTTGCCCATCCCACCCACCCCCCTACCTCCCCGTCATATTGTCACCTCTATCTCTCTATATTTCTTCATAAGCGCTAATAGCGCTCTTTCAATCTCCCTTTCTTCTTTGGACAGCACATATCCTGCATCCCTCTCGTCCCTCGGTTTTCATGCTCTCCTTCCTGAGTCCCCCCTCCCCTCCCCCGCACCCTCACCCGTCTCTCCTTTCAGCCCACTGTCCACTCTCTTCTCCAGCCCTTCTCTGTCTGAGGGTACAGGAGATGGTGTTTGGTGAGTCATCCTGGGCCCTGGCAGTCGTTTGATTCATGCTGCTCCAGGCTCTCATCTCCCCAGAGAAATTACCAGTCATTTTAATCGGACCCACGTCTCTAATTCATTACACAACCCCATCCTGACACACGCGCGCATGCACACACACACACATACACACACACAGGCAGTGAAAAACCTCTCAGTCAGATAGCTACCTTCACATAGTCACCTCCGTCTTTGGTGTCAAACGGCACTTAACATCCCTGTCAGTCACACGTATTCAGAGGAGAGCTGAAGGAGAGAACGAGAGAGGGGAAATGGGGCGAGGGGGTGTATTTAGCCTGCAACTCATTTCTCATCACTTTCCCACACCGTCTATTAGTTCTCCACTTAGTCCCCTCTTCTATACCATCTGTTCTTATCTGTCTGCCTTCCTAAATGGGTTCCCTACTTCCCTTCTCAAATCCAATCATCCCATTCCCTCTTTTCTTAACTTCCAAAGTTCACTAATAGATGCACTTCTGTTGGCACCGGGAAGTTGGAAGTGAGAGGTTTGGTGTTCAAAAATCAATAGAGTAGTAAGTTGGGGAGAGGAGGTTGTAATTTTGCTCCTACTAGTGCTACCAGAGCAGTGACCAGCAGCGCTCTACCACAATATACCTTTTACCAGATGGACATTTTTAAAGCCTAAAGAAATGTTCTGTTGTAGGAAAAATAAGAATTACTTGCACAAAGTTCTCTATGGAGTTGTCTCTCTCTAGAATATCAAATCAAATGTGTATAAATAAATGTTGAGGTTACATTATTGCTAAAGCAGTCAAGATTCTACACAATCATTCAATATATTTTAAGGTTGCAACATATGATTAACTTGTGATTTCTTTCTCCAATTAATCATTCAGAAAACAAAATGCCAGAAAATAATGGAATATGCAAAAATATGCATAGTATAATACATATATACAGCACATCACAATTCCCAAGAGCCAAAAGTTACAAGACATAAAACACAAACATATGAGAGCAGCACATCCTCATGTTTGAGAAGCTGGCCTAGAACCAGCAAATATTTATCATTTTTGCTTGAAAAAGGACTCATGGATAAGCTATCAGCTGGTAATTTTCTCTTGATTGACTAATCGTTACATAACAAAAAAGCTTTAAAATTATATTTTAAATTATACTCACCTTATAACCCAACATACATATTCACACTAAATTAATTTTACAAACACTATAATAAACTTTAAACTCTTATGGAAGAAGTGATGTTTCCCTTCATTTGTGGCATGCAGATACAGTATATTTTTGTAGGCAATAGAGCTGTTTTGGTTCATTTTTTAACTAAATAACTATTCAAATTATTTTGTATTACAATAGTTTCGCTGGGTTCCACCTGAAGGCCAACGCGGCAGGGGCCGGCCATGACTGACCTGGCCACGGACCTCAAGGCCCTCAACGTCTCCTGGGATGAGGCCGAAGAACTTGCCGCTGACCGCGATCGATGGAGAACCCTTGTTGCCCAATCCGCTAGCTAGCATGGGTGGAAAAGAAGAGAATAGTTTCTGTTCAATAGGTATATCCTTTTTTGTTGCATAGAATTTACAAAGTACTTTGACAGACAAAACAAATAGCAGCATACTCAGAAGCACACAACAAGGCCAAATAAAAAGCAAGACAAAATAAAGACGAACTGAACATAAAGTTAAAACAAGAAGACAAAAGATGAAAAAAAACACAGCAGAGACATCATCCCAGAAAATCAAGTCTATTTTAAAAATTTGTTCTAAAAAGTGATTTAAAAGAAGTGGCTCATTCTGCGAGCCTTCTCTCCTCAGGCAGGTCGTCCCAAAGCCATGGGGCCTGGTGGCAAAAGTCCGGTCACCTTATTCAATGCTGGAGAGAGGAGATCACCTCTCTGTGAGCTCCGGAATTGAATATTTTCAAGAACATTTGAATTGAAATCTGCATTTGTATAGATTTTTAGTAGCATGACTAATTCACAATTCACAAATTTCACAAAGGTGATTTTAATTCCCTATTATGTGTAGTTGTTTGTTCAGTAACTGTGTTTGCATCTGCACATGTCTTGATATTTCTCTGAATTTGGGGGACTTTTTTTGGAAGATAACCATTTTGTCCATAAAATACATCTCAATTTATAATCATTATTGTCAAATAATACAATATTAATTCCTTTCAAAATCCCATTTATTTTAAAATAGCGCGTGACACATGGAAGGCAAAAACAACACATTAAGACAATGCACTTTTAATTAAATTAAAACAAGGAAATGCACTTTCAATGAATACCAGATAGTGATAAAGTGGCTAGTTTTAATCACTAACTAGTTCATAACACATAAATCACACAATTTAAATTAGATAAATACATCAGCCTGAAGAAATCAACACCCTCAGTATAATAAGTCAGTGAGGCCTACGAAGGGCAGAAAGATCTGCATGAAGAGACAGTGAAAAGATCACAGTGCAGCTTCATTGACAACATAAACCAATTAAAAGACACACACACACAAACACATGCACGCACGCACATACACACCCCTTGGAGCTGAACAGCAGGGTTAAATCCAGGGTGAAAGTACTCAGCTCTGTGCTTGACGCTGTTTCTCTAATTGCAGGTTCTTGGTGACTAAAAAGTAAACTTTAGTGACCACTTGCAGGTCACCATCATCACTCCCACACACACAAACACACATCAGTTTGTGTATGTTATGTAATGCTTGTTTACTGGGGGCCAGAGGTAAGCAGCCGTGACATCATAAAGGCCAGACGGGCAGTTTGCTGATGGGAGGTGAGTGAAGGAGAGGGTTAGAGGAGCGGGGCCACCATGTTGGCGCCGGCTGGGACAACAGGAGAGGCTTCTCCTGGCTTTAATTGGCTCTTTACATGGAGGAGAGGTTCATGGTGTGTCAGTCATCCTTGCCCATCCTCTCCTCTCCTCTCCTCTCCTCTCCTCTCCTCTCCTCTCCTCTCCTCTCCTCTCCCCTCCTCTCCTTGTCCCTTCTTGTTCAGTAGGGAGCTGTGATGGGTCACTGATCAGGATTAATGGCTATGTCTTTTTGATTTTTTTTCTCATCCTTTTTATAACATTTCCGTCTCCTCTCATTCTTACGATGGAAGAATATTAAAGATACCGTGTGTTAATTAATTGTCAATTGCACAACTGATCATTTTAACCATTTCATTTGAACACATTGACTTAACACAGAAAACAATGTAACAAACACATCTTTCAAGTTCCCTCCTGTCCAAACCCCCCGTTCCTCCTCCTGCGCCGTTAACTCCTCTGCCCCCCTCGTCAACCTCCCTTTTTAAAGATTCCTGAAAGCAAGCCAAGGTGTACAGTTGACAGCAGGCTCTAGTGATTAAGTCTTTTCATTGGCTAATTAGCCCCTACAGCAGTTGCACACAGGCGAGGCAAACAAGGACCGACTCACCAAACGATCAAAGACACAGCCTGTCAGGAGGCTCAAACACTCTCTGTACCTGTGGGACAGTCACACAGAGACACACACGGTCGTACCTGTGGGACAGTCTCTCTCCCTCTGTCTCACGCACACACACAAAGGCACCACACAGATCATCATGTATCGCACCTGAGGGAGATTCCCCCGTGTCTCTTGTTCCAGAGTTGAAGCGAATGCACTCACACAGGGAAACATTTCAACAAGAACACACTTTCTTAGACACCAAGTCACTGACACACACTTTCTCTAAACACTAATCAGCACTGACAAGAGGGCAAGAGAAATATGGAGGCAGACCTATTTGTTATCCAACAGTGTCTCCCCAGGAGAATATTGATTTTGAACTCAGATTTGGTTAAAAGGCAGACTTGTGATCTGATCTTGATTTGAGAAAAGAGAACTCCATCTACATCAATTCAGGCTCGACCCTCAACACGGCAGGTTGTACTTGGTGTGAGTAGACTACATGTGTGAAAGTGAGACATGACGAAAAAAGTTTATTCAACACAATTTTCTTTAAACAAATTTTACATCATTTTTAACAGTTAAGGTCTGCTGAGCTACCTACAATATTTTACTTTTAGTGAAATAACTGAGAGTGGAGAATTAGTGGGCTTATGAATTTCACAGCCTAACGTTAAAACTTGTTGTCGTTTTTAGTTTAGTAGGACAAAAACAACGATTTTCTTAAACATGGATGATACACAAAGACTGAGTCGACTGGTTAACTTGCAAAAACTTTAGAAGAATAGTTTGATATTTTTAGAAATACAATTACTCTTACGTTTGCCGAAAGTTAGATTAAAAGATTGATACTACTCTCATGTCTGTACAGTAAATATGAAGTCAGCTACAGTCAGCAGCTTGTTAGCTTAGCTTTGGACAAAGTCTGGAAACAGGGAAAACAGCTAGCTAAATGTAAAACTATGCGTTGTCGTTTCACAGGTGGGTGTCTGCCAGACAACGTGTCATTTTTACGTTTCAGGATTCGATTAAACAAACAAGTTGTTTAATAATTGTGTTAAACTGTGAGGTTTGGAGGTGCAGAGCTAGCTGTTTCCACCCTGTTTTTAGTCTTTGTGGTGAACTGGCAGGCTATCCACCATAGTATGGTCTCATGTTGGTGCATGGTGGCCATACAAACATGAAAGTGGTGTTCATCTTCTTGTTTGACTCTTGGCAATAAAGTAAATGAGCATATTTCCCAAAAATGATTAAATATTTGTTCATGTTAGCCTGTTGGCAAGGAGAAGGCCTGCTAGAGGTCAGAGCCCTTTATCAAGGTAAAAAGAAAATCTTGTCTTTTGTCTAACGTGTTATTTCAAAGCATACTAAAGAACATGTAACGATATAACTACTAACTCTCTTGTTTTTGTGCATGTGCTTCTGGAAGATGGCATGTTCTATTTCTGACAGACAGTGATGTCTTGCAATCCTAGGTGGGAGTGTCATGGGACAAATAATTAATGTTAGCCTATGTTTCACAAATGGCTTGCTTTTACCCTGTTTGTAGTTAACAGTGAAGAAACTGACTATTAGATCACACTTCTTTTATAAGGTACTCATTATATAGTGGTGTGAACAGTTGATAAGCATTTGACATTTCTCAGTAGGCCACCATTGCATTAGTACCTTAAGTGCATTCTGCTTTTGAAATAATTTAGGGCAGTTAACCCACTTTGTACAAGGCTGCATAAGATGCTGGTCCATTGCCTCAACGTCATTTGTGACAAACTAATGGTTTAAAATTTTGATTTTGAATGCTGTTGATCGACACCACAAAAGAAGGAGCACACTAAGCATAGCAGCCTCGGTGCTAGTATGGCCCACACAGCACTAAAGAACAGTAATGGTTCTAATTCCAATAAAGAGAAAATCCAAGGTCACACTGTGAACTTCCTCCCCATCAGAAGACCACAGAGACTGGCTGGGAGAGTGCATAATATCCTCACAGCTATTTTTACCCTCAAATTAAAATCTATGACATGTTGAAATGACTGCAGTGTGCAAGAGGGGTATTCAAAGCAGACACTAATGACGCTTATTAATGGCGTGAATGAAGTCTTGACAGGTCGTGTGTCATTCTGCAGGCAATGCTCCACTGGCATAATGGCTAATGTAAGTGGGGATAATTATATATATTATACCCTGTCTTATGGTATTTTGGCAGGAGTATGAGGAGCCAGGCAGTTAGTGCGAAGAGTGAAAGCGCTTGCTCTTTTTGAGACAGAGATGTGCATATGTGTGTTTGTGTGTGCGCACACGCATGCATGTGTTCAACCACCATCTTCAGCTGTGGTCCAGGGGATGAATAATAGAAAGACAACAGCACCAAACAGTGGCTGAACAAGATGCCTGCATAAAGAGACAGGCATCAGATAAGCAGCATTCACAACATCAGTGCTCTGTGTTTTAACATTTTGTATCAGGAAACAATGTGACATTCAGAGTCAGTGAACACTGTGTGTCTGAGGGGACTGAATGCATTAAACCAAGAAAACAGTGATGGCTTTCTTTTGCAGAACAAATGTGGCACACATGGGGAACGTGATTAAGCATGCAAATGTGTGTGATGTATTGTGGTTTGCGCTATTTGTCTAAGGCAGACAGACAAGCAGTGACCATTAAATCCATGTTAGAGGACCAGAAGAGAGACAAGAAAGCCATTGGTATGAATGCAAACATTACAATAAAATCAAGAATTATTATTATTATTATTATTATTATTATTATTATTATCCCCATTTTAAAAAGAGGAAAAAATTATTTTTATTTAAAAACTGATTTAAGTAGCTAAAAGACAACAACCACTTTAATTGTAACTGAATCTTTATTATTACACCTATGAAAGGTAAAGATATCTACTGAGAAGGAGATAAATTAAAAGAAGGAATAAGGCAAAATTGTGCAACTAAATAAATAATAAAATAAAAATCAATAATTTGCACTTCTATTAACGTCACTTTTTAACCTTTTCTTTTGTTCTTGTTTCGTGTTTACTGAAATAAATACATTAATAAATGAATTGTTTGGGTGCAGCTGCTATCAAACCTGTTTGTGGGTTCAGTGCAGTGGATGTGTGTGGAGAGCCAGGGACAGCTGTGATGGGCCGGTGGGAGGTGGGGATGTGAGGTGGGAGTTGGGGGGGCTTGCTGAGTGGATCTTAGTGGCTCTCTTCTCTCTGTGATGTTGGCGGGAGAGAGTTGGCTAATTGGAGGCCCAGCGGTAAAAGCTGTTCATTAATGCCTCTGCCTCTTGGTCCCCCTGCTCAAACACCTTGCCTCATTTATCTCTGTATTTACCCACTCCCCCCAATCCCAACACAGAACCTCAGAACACACCAAAGGTTCAACATGGAACGAGGGGAAAAGGAGAGAAAGAGAGGTGGGGAGGGGGAGAGAAAGAGGGAGAGAAAGGGTAACTTATGCTCAGTGGGAATTAACAAAGCACTTAGTAATTAAATCTAAATTGACATTCTGGTAATTAGCCTCTTGATTAGGAGCAATAACACAATTAGCCAACCAGTCTTTGCTAATTGTTAATTAGTATAAGCAAAGTTATTGTGTGCGTGGCAGAGGGAGGCATGTAAAAGAACAAATGTTAATCTGTCTCTCTTTCAACAGCCGCGTCCCCTTTCTTTTTTCTTGCTGCCTCTCTATTGAGCTAGCAGGCAGGTTCATCGCCTTTCTCTTCGCTGAAGCTGCATTCAGAGGCATCAGTCAGTAATTAGCTAAAAGTCTTA
>NC_060167.1:25067919-25095933 GCF_021292245.1 Micropterus dolomieu
AGAGAAACAAACACAGCAAAAGAACAAACAGATCTCAGGAGCTTAGGTTTGAACGAATCCTGTGCACCAGACCATTAGTTAGTCAGTAATCTTCACGTGTTTTTTTTTGGTTGTCAAGGACGGTGATATTGTCCATCATTCGCGGGCATTCTCAAGATAAATTCCTAGTCTGGAAAAAAAAACTGCAATGAAGATGTGATGCAGGATTCATCACTCTCATAGCCACTCCATCTGCTGCCAGAGAAAAGGATGGAGTGGTTAACCTTCAAAACGTGACAAATTCTATGTTAGACGCGTTATTTATCTTAATAATGATAAGCTTAATTTAGCACCTCTCCAACCAGCCCACAAAACTAAGAGATGTTACAGTGTTTGTGTTCCATCTTTGATCATTCAAACAGCCCAACAACAGCTTGCCTATTATGTTCCCAGGCAGCCTGCCGGTGGAATTTAGAGATGACACCATGTCTTAATTTTACAGAGGTTGCACCAGACACTTCTGTCACTGGATGACATTCACTGCAATTCCAAACAACATATTCATTTTCAGTGTTACAAAATGTCAGTCAGGCCTTGTTTGTCCTCTGCCATAACTGTGCGGGACTATGCTGTGGACCACTAACTCCCCCTACTGGCCATGTGGGAGGAAATACACTCTTTCATAGCATCTGGGGAGAAATGACTGTAAGAACCCAGGATACATGGACTTCATTTTGAC
The DNA here is from genome assembly GCF_021292245.1 of Micropterus dolomieu. Lineage (NCBI taxonomy): Eukaryota > Metazoa > Chordata > Actinopteri > Centrarchiformes > Centrarchidae > Micropterus > Micropterus dolomieu. Next base: position 25,068,638 of record NC_060167.1, read on the forward strand.
ACAAAATTGAATTTCATTAATAAAGAAGCTGAAATGATTTCTAATTTATTTTTCATGATGTTGGGGGGAAATCTTAATTATAGCTTTCACAAAATGTACTTTTATACGCCTGTTTCAAAAGAACCAAAAGTCAAAGACTCCAACTGTTTTATCGTAGATTCGTTTTTAGAGCTTGCTGCAGTAAACTCCTGTGTGATCAGTGACTCTCAGCACACATGCATTGCACACACACAAACCGCCACCACACACTTTTCTTACTCTCTGCAGAAAATCTCCATACGAGTCACTCCTCCACTCTCTTCTGCGTCTTCCTCAGCTGCAGTCTGAGCAAAAGTTAGATAAAGACCACAGCCCCCACCACCACCACCACCACCACCCACTCCTCACCTCCACACACATGAAAAGACTGATCCTTCTATGCCAGTGTTAATGGCGGGGACATTATTCATCTCTCCAGCCAATTTGAGCTCCTTTTCTTTCAGGAATAGAGGCACGAGGGGTTGAGGGGAGTCAGCGGAGAGTATTAAATATGTAGAGGAAGATGGACAATGGTGCGGCAGAATAAAGAAGGGCAGGAGAGGTGGGAATGAAGAAGGACAGGAGGTGCGTGTCGATGGTGTCGAGACCGAGTTAGTTAGTGAGAGAAAGTGAGGAACCTTTTTGTCTGTGTGATGGGTGTTTGTGAGCTCTCAGTTTTGACCTTTCAGAGGGACACCACCTTTACAATTTGTGACAGCTTTCATTTGACCCTTTTTAACACCCAACTGAGATCCAATATAGATCAAGTTACAATAGGTATAAACTGGAAAGCCATATAGGCCTATGTAAACACACACTGTGTGCAGGCTTTTAGCTAAAATATTGTAAAAAATGCTATCTTTTCAAAATAGATTTGAGGAATCAGAGTTTCAGAAGTGCCCCAAAAACTTTAGAACAAACTTAAATCTGCAGAGCTGATGAATTATGGAGCTAAAATCAATTCTGTGTCATCGTGCCATCTTCATTAGAGGCTTTGTGATAGTGGGCCATCAGGTCCTATAGGACTATGTATGCCCGCAAAAGCTATAAAAATTGTCTCCAATCTCCATCCATGTGGTAAAAGCCAGTATTTTTTGGTGTGACTTCCAGTCTGCCTGTCAGGGAGAATGTACGGTGAGTGGCCCGGGCAGAAGAGATCATAAAGCAGACTGTGATTGACGGTATCTTAATGGAAGAGGACGGATCAATAAGTAATATCAGCAGGTTTTAATTCAAGGCAACACACATAAACCTTTACCAACTTCACAATGTCACTCAGTGTTCATAAAAGTTTTCTCCACATCCCCTCGGACAAAAAGAGATAAATCCATCAAGAAGTCATCTCAGTTTTATAGTCCCCCCTCCCTCCTCTCCTCTTTCTCTCCTTTCATCCCCCCCTCATCTCCATTTTGATGTCTGTCTATTAGCAGAGGGTGAGGCCTTTCCTGCTCTCACATCCAGGGGCTAAATTAGCTCAATCAGCCCCCTTTCACCTCTCTTCCGTGGGCTTCAAGCTGAGTGACACACTGCTCCCATGGGAGGGAGGGAGGAGTCACAGGGAGGGGCAGGTAGAGGGAGAAGTTGGAGTGAGGAGGAAAAGGATTGGTTGAAAGAGAGAATGAAGCTTCCTATGTCCCTGCTCCAACAGAGCTCTGAATGAAGCTCCTTGTTCACTGCTTGCTGAACATTAAGAAAACCTCTGTGATTATTTTACTTCTCCCTTTTCCTCACCCTTCTGCAGGCCACTGTGGTGCTCAAGGTGCTGCGCCCAAGGTGCTGCGCCAAGCCCACTTCAAGAGGCCCAACCATCAGAAAAAGAGGTGATGAGTGTTTCTGAGTGAGTCTCCCCTCACTGCAAGCCCAGCACTCTACGCCAGGGCCAAACTCTGCGTTCCCCTGCCAACATCTCTTAAATTACACCTTCATGTTTGATTTGTCTCAACCCTTTCCCCTGCTCCCTCTTACTAAACAGCCACCCAAGTATCTGTGGAAGTGCAAGGCAGGCACTTCTGCTTCGGTAATAGCTGTGTGTGTATGTGTGTTGGGGGGGTAGATGGGCGAAAAGGTGGTGATCAGAGTGAGCCATAAGATCTACTCTTTGCAGCTCTACAGGGATTTATTAGACTGGGGAGTACATTAGCATCATAAAGACCCAGGAGAATGGGCCTGTGGATGGGCTGCAGACACCACCACTACACTTTAACATGCTCTGCGGCATCAGTCAGTGTGTGTGTGTGTGTGTGTGTGTGTGTGTGTGTATGTGTCTGTGTGGGACTGAGGAATAAGATTACCCTGATTTAACTTAAGAAAGGCAGTTAAATGGTTTATGGATCATCCTGAAGCAGCCCTGGACTAATACATCAGGAGGTGATGAAAAGAGTTGCAAAACAGGAGAAAAGAGGCCAAAAAGAGAGGAGGCAGGTGAAAGGCCAACAACTCTGAGGAATTAGGGTGATTTTTCCAAATTGGCACCAATACATTTAATTTCTCAAAGGATTACTATCTAAAATAAAATGGTTTTAATCAACATCCCCAATAACAGTTGCTGTTTTTGTCAGCACAAATAACATATTGCGCATCACTCAACTCTGCTTGCCATTCGTGAACAAGCAAAAATAAGATTGGGTTTCTAAGTAGTATTTAAAAGAGGTTAATTGCATGGTGGCTCAGTCCTTTCTGTTTAGTTGAAGGAGACGCTGGGACCGTCTTCCACAATATAGATCTCTGGTGCTCCCTGGTGGACATATAATGTCACATTTAGTGTCTTTACTATTCACACACACACACACACACACACACACACACATATAAATACATACATACATACATACATATATACACACACACACACACACACACACACACACACGTATTTTGTTTTTATATATATAAAACCAAAAAAGACTTAGAGACACAAACACTAAAACATTTTATGCACACGTATATTCACTGTCTTACATTTGACTAATTGTACATATGTATTCTTTATAGACACTCCAACTTTTTAACTGCACTGGTGAAAATCTCTCTCTCAGAATAGCCACATTTCCCACATTTATTTAGATCTGGTTTTAGTTCTAAATACAGAAAGGGCATATACACTTTAGATTTTTAGATGCATGTGCATTTCTTCACCAAATTTCAATGTAAAAACTGTTCAAGCTTTTTTTTTCTTCACTTAAGAGGGAGACTTGAGACCACCTGTACTCATCTTAAACTGAGATTTAAGGTGAGCACAGAGAAACTTTCCCTCTTCGGCAGATGAAAGCGAAAACAGCCCTCTAGTCTCAAGCTCTGCACATACATCATTCTGCACGGTGAAGGTCAAACATCCAAGAAGTAACAATAACCAAAACACATTTTTGAGTCGAGGGAGACTTTCACCTTGTGGGGACTAGATTCTCGTCCCCAAACGGAAACAAATTCCCCACAACGTGACTGTTTAAACTACTTTTGTCCCCACCCAATTAACGTAAGCGCGCACACACACACACACACACACACACACACACACAGCAGTTATAACAATAAAAAAAAAACTAAAAGTCAGTGAATGGATTCTGGTAAAACATTTTATATTCTCAGTAAAATCAGAACCACTTTTCCCTGTATAGTTTGCTCTGCAGAGCACCCTCTAGTGGAAGAGTAGAGGAGGCGCGAGCAGCTCTTTGGAGTGTTGGCTGGGTGACAGTACCACAGTCAAAACTGTGGCTGAAAAGACAACACCGGCAGACAGAGAAATGCAGAGTCAATGCTACTACGCCACGGCAACCACAACTCCTCGGCTCAGGGTTTATGTGAAGTCAGTCGTCCTCCAGTCTCCATGGAAAGCAAAGTCAGGGAGGGAGGAGGAATGGCGAAAACGTCAACCTGCTTCAGTCTGACTAGAACCACTGGTAAAGCTTACATTCATAAAATGAGCAATTTGAATTAAATCAAATCAAATAATCACCTTTCATCTATGTCTGGCTCCAAATTTCAAAGTTAAAACAAAGCGAAAAATAAAATCCCAATCATATAAAAATTGCATCAAAAATGTACAGAATCTCTTCATCTCTCCAAAGTCAGTTGAAATCTGGAAGTACATAAATGGCTCCCCACTCCTTCCCCAATAAAACATTGGCAGCGTAAATGCCTTAATAGTGTGCTTACTGAAAATGGCTCTGAGAAGAAAGGGTAGTTTTGGAATAAAATTGAAACAGAACTAAAACAACAAATACAAATAAAATACATTTAAGCGGCTTAGTGGCATATAACATCTGAAATAAATCTTATTCCATAATTCTTCCATGTACAAATTAAAAACAATAATATAGTTTCCAGTGCTTTGGGAGATGAAATAAACAACACACTATATAGTAAAGAAAATCACCAACGTTTTATTTTTTTCTACCTTTATCGGTACTGATTATAAGCTATGTCAAATCAAAGCCAAGCCCCATGTCCACCACAGCAGAGATAAACCTCAGGCCCACCGCAGCCGGCCCCAACCATCACTGTGATAACTGCAGCCAGTGGGATAACAGCTTCCCTTTACAGCAGGTGGCAGTTTCAACAGCAGACCTGAGTTCTACCTCTGCATCTGGCAGCTTCAGAGAGAGACTGAAGCACAGGAGACTTATTAACGTGCTGATTTGAAAACAGCCTCAAGGGCTGCACTGTATGTATGTGAGCACTATTCTGCACCTGTGCGTTTAATGCATGCCTGTTTGTGTGCCGAGTGAGTGCTTGAAATGCATGCAAGTGTATCCCAATGCTGTGCTTTTACAGTGAAGATTACACTACCTCTGCTGTCAGCTGAGACAAAATATCTCTTTCTCTCTCCAGTATTAAACCCTGTCACTGAACCTTTCCTTCACCTGGCCCTACAAAGTCAGTTAGTGAGAGAAAAATGAAACATTTATCGACTGCAACAACAAAGGCAGAGTTGGTGCAGAAGCAAACTCTAAAGCATTTACAGGCATAACTGAAGTTGATATTACACCTAAACCCTGGTCATGAGGTCCTCTGACCTATAAAAACATGCCTTTGAAGGGCAGCAGCTGCAAAAATCAAAAGGCACATTGATATGGGTTAAGAGACTGACTCAGTTCAGGTTTACATCTGCTTCAACTTAAAAATGATCCTGCACGTGTATTCTGTTACAGTACCTGAGTATTTTTGACACCTCACAGATTTGGATGACACGCTGTTTGAAGATTATGTTTTTCTCTACTCTCTCACCGGAGTCAACACACTTTACAGTGTCTTCTTCGTGGGGGTGGGGGGTCATGACAGTGTCAAGTGTTAAAGATGTGGGAGCTGGGAGACAGTGTGTGGGCATGTGTAGGTGTTTGTGAAAAGACAAAAGTTACAGCCAGAAGTGGGGAAGGTGCAATAAATTAAAAGGGCTTCTGCCTCCTAAAGTAAATTGTCCATCCAGTGAGTGACGTGTCCTAAAATGTGGACACTTTATGAACAAACATGAAAACACAGATCTTTCTCAAACACAAAACAGCTAGTGCTAGAAGCAAAAGCAAAGGGTGGAATAACAGACTGAGGAACAGAGTGATGTGACTGGACTGCATCCCCTTAAGATAAATTATGCATGCAGGACCATAAAGCTATTTCCATTTTATTTGCTATCGTTCATTTAATCATTTATGGCTGCTAGAAGAGGTTGATGTAAGGAGAAAAATAACGTGTCCTCTATCGAGTGAGACAATGCACTCGGTTGTCCTTGTATCTGATAACTTCAATCTAATTAACTGCTGGTTTTGTCCCCTGTTCCAATTATGATTCAGAGCCACCTTTTACGGAATCAAGGCCACGTGTGCAATATAACTCCTGACCTGGCAGTGTTGGTTCACCTCCTTGTAAATGCTCAAGTCTGCTGGGCAAAGTTTCAAGCTGCTCAGTTTATTTCACATGCACTTCTGTGTGTGGACACAAATGTTTGCGCTATACAGAATATTTTCAACGGTGTGAGTGATGTGTACCTTCTTTTGCTCCTGCCTTTAAGGGGAGATAATTGTACCACAAATGAGTGTCATCGGTGTCAAATTGTGTGATGTGTATAGCACGTGTGTGTGCTGGGTGAACAATGTCTGGTGGCTGATTCCTTTCTGTTGTATGTGCTTGTAAATGTGTTGTGTCGTGCTGTTTTACATTTTTAATGCAACCTCTCCAAAACCACTGCATGTGCATGTGTGAGTGTGAGCGTGTGTGTGTGTGTGTGTGTGTGTGTGTGTGTACGCATGTGTCTACAGTATGTCTCCATCCTCTATGCTGAAGCTGGATCTACGGCTAGAGTCGACCGAGGCTTCAGGGGACATCGCAGAGAGCAGCGGGTCTCTGCCCATAGGGGACAAGGGCTCGTCCATCATCAGGAAGGCCAGCTCGCCTCTCCTCCCCTGGACGTCCATTCCGCCCAGGTCGCCTAGCCCCGACATGCCGTCTGAGAAGCCGGGTATCCCATCACACAAGTCCAGCGATTGGGCAAAGTCAAAGGGCTGGGAGCTGCCTACAGAGGGGTACTGGATGGGTGGCTGAGGCTGCAGGTGCTGGGGGAGCGGTGGCAGCTGCCTGGGCTGAGGCGGAGCCTGGCCCTGATGGTGGAGGTGGGTCTGCTGGAGGAAGTGGTGCTGCTGGGCCTGGGGCTGAGCCTGGTTCTGGGGTAAGTGCTGGTGCTGGTGGTGGGCTTGTGCCTGGGGGTGAGAGAGGTTCTCCTCTGGGCTGGTCTCTTGTTTTATGTAAGAAGCCATCGGGTCATTCGGGTTCAGGCCAGAGGGAGAGTTGCTGGGCAGTCCATGCAGACGAGCCTGCATCTCCAACTCCTGTAGAGAGTGGGCGGAGGGCAACATCATCACTCTCTGTGTATTTGCCGTGATTGAGTTGCTCTGCGTGTGTGTGTGGGTGTGTTACCTGGATACGTAGCAACAGCTGTTTGTTGGCCATCTCCATCCTTTTGAAGTTGTTCTCCACCTCTCTGGTCCTCTGAACATCCTTCTGCATGCGTTTGATGTACTCCACAGACGCCCGCAGTATAGTGCCTTTGTTCCAGCGCACATCACTATGCACACAGTAAAGTACAAACAAGCAGTGCAGTAGGTAAGTAACTGGCAGTAACGGATTTCAAACAAATATTTTATCCATGCTGAAATCACAGTTTTGCAAAAGCAACTCACAGGTCATTGGTTTTGGGGATCATGGTGCCCAGTTCTTTGATACGATCATTGATGTTGAATCTCCTCCTCCTTTCAACTATTGAAGAGAAAAGAAGAGACAAAGGGAAAGACATGATGAGGACAACAGTACAAAGAAATCAAAGGCATGAAAGAAGGAACGAACAAGAACTTGTTCAAGGCAGACTGTGGCCTAGAAACTACAAAAGTCAGTTGGCATTGTAGTGCATATAAGTATTGATCAGTGCATTCTGAATATATTCAGTAAAGGACAAACGTTTAGGCACACACAGACCCAAACACACACACGCGCACACACACACACACTCACACACACACAGTCACAGGCAATTACACTTAAGTGCCAGAGCAGCAGAAATGACCAGGTTAACCATCCACCCACTAGTTGCACTATTTCAGCTAAATCAGCACATGGCTGTTTTTGCAAGAGACAGATCATAGTGTGTGTGTGTGTGTGTGTGTGTGTGTGTGTGTGTGTACAGTATTGTGATAAGACAGTAGAAAAGCAGGTACAAAGACTTACTCAGATTGTGGTTGTCTTTCTTCTGTCTCTCCTTGGCCAGCGCACGGGCTTCTGCATCTTTGCAACAACAAAAAGTGATTAACTAATAGCTGAGACTGTGCCCATGTGTTTCAACTAAAACTGTGGAGTCAACAACATAAATTACAGGAAAAGGTAGGAAGCAAATGTGTTACATTCACTCAAAGACAAAACAGTCTTTTATATAACTTCAATGACTTCCTAGCTATCACAAAGTGCAAAACGTTGACTTTCGCACCTGACAGTTCTCGTTTGATGGTCAGGTTGGCCGGACAGGAGTTACTGGTCATAGCAATGGCTGGCCCCTTCATCCCAGGACCTGTATACACATCCAGGTGACTGCTAGACAGGGGGAGCTAAAGAGGACACACACACACATAAATGCAACAAATATACACATTTAGAAAACCAACAATCTACACTTTGATACATTTTGTTTGAATCAACCACTTCATTATGTGAGCTCAAGACAACTGCAGTTCAGAGATCTCTGTGATACAAATGAAGGAGCAAGTTGACAGTGGTCTCATCTGAGACCACAGCAGAGAGTGAAGAGAGCCAAATGGAAGCTTTGTTATGATCCGACTGGTTGTGAATCAAACTCCTCAAAAGCACTCAGATGTTCACTGAGTTCTGCTCTAGTTCTACTCAAGAAAGTGAAAACCCTAAGAGCACTTGCAAAGAATATAATCAACATAATGGCATCAATGAATTATTTCTCTGTTTCCTAGACTACTCATTTACAACTTCATACATCTTTTCAAATACTTTACAAAGTCAGCGTTCATGTTTAGTGTGCTGTAAAGACCAGATAAGTCAATAATATCACAACTAAGAAACAGTCTGCCAAACACACAATGATTGACTATCATCCTATCAATCTTATCTCTCTTTATGGCTTGATTCTCCCCTCTGCCTTCTCCAGCTCCCAAACTCATACTTGTGGAGTGGCCTTCTAACTCTTGCACTGTAGACGTTCTGTAAGAGCTGTGATTTAGTTTTGTATGGGCTCCTAAAGAGACGAGATCTCCTTTTAATTGTGCTGTAGAGTTTGAGTGCCATGGATATTTTTATGCCTCGTTACCACTGAAGCGAGGGCAAATGTGGCGCTGCTAATGAGGCCTGAAAGATAAAGAACTTAAAGGAATAGATACCGTATCTGTTGGCTACTGTGTGAGCTGTGTGAACACATATGCACACGCACATACAGACCTCCACAGGTTCATGTCTGTATGTAAATTCCATGCTCTATTAAAAATCTCCAAAGAGTTTAAAAGAATGCAGAGATGAAGTATAAATCTTCAACCGTAGATAGAGTATTTTGTTGTGGTTTGCAACTCCGACTAAAAACAGAAGCATTTCTAAAATACTGATACTACTGTTTCAGCTGCATGTTAATTGCATGTTAAGCTGTTTAGATTTGGAAAATCACATCTTGAATTGTCTAGTTTTTCTTTTTCACATTCAAAGACGTAATTTAACTGGTAGTAGGAATTGTGATTTTCAGCTGATTTTGTCAAATAATCCAAATGTCATTTGGAGAAAAAAGCCCTGATATATATACTGCTTTCTACTGTAAGTTATAAATAAACTATAAAATTTCCAGCCTCCTCCGTGCTTCTGCACTGACCTCCCATCTCCTCACCAGGCAGCCTACCTCTCACCATGCCCCACTCCGATAAGAACCCATCTAACCCATATGAACAAGCAAGTGTGACTGGGACTCAGTAAGGCTCAGTGTAACCATCCATACACACACACACACACACACACACACACACTTAAAGAGTCAAACTGTTCACTTGTGCCTGGTATTCAGTGGTGCTTTTACTAAACTTTAAGATTCCAAGAATTCCATGGAATTTGCTGCTTTAATCCCCATGAGGATTATCAAGTGAGTTTTACTCACCGGTCTGTCAGTTGGGAAGAAGGGTCATGAGAGTCGTTTCCAGCGTATTTTAATACAAAATATTGAAAATGCAGCACTATTAACATATTGATTTGTGCTTTGAGTTTCTCTATCAGTTTATTGGTTGTGCTGGCTCTACACGCACTGATCATCCCCAGGGGTTGATCTAATCAATCAGTGTGATGTTACAAGTACACACACACACACACACACACACACACACACTCGCACTGATTAAACCAATCAACCACAGAGGACACACTATCAGATAAAGCTACAGGAGGCTGTTTGGGTTTCCCTCTCACTCACTCACACACACACACACACACACACACACACACACACACACTCACAATTGTGAAGCAGTGAGGCATATAGACGACCACACAATAAGCTGAGCCTGCACTTGTCGAGACCTGCTAATATTCATGCCTTTATTGCCCAACCCCAACAACTCAAGCAAGAGTTCTGATTCCAGTCCTGCAAAACCGCCCATCACATGCACAACGAGAAAATAGTTCTAAAAATGAAAACCTCACCCACACCATCGCCCCTGCTGTGTCTCATTTTATAATCAGGGACCTGAGGCTGGGAGTTAGCGCTGTCTCTGCATCCGTCAAAGCTTTGGTTCACACAGAGCAAAAGCTAAACTCCTACAACACTAACTAAAGTCACATTAATAGATGTCATTTCTGACAAACAACAGCGCATCAATGTCTTACCAGCTGTATCTGTTCTCCTTCAATAACTTCCACAATGGCATACGTTTTACTCATCTCCTTCATCCTTTACTCCTTCCCTCACTAGGCCAGTGTTCTGTCTTCTTGTTCTCTCAGGCACCAGCAGCAAACACAGCTCTCTCTGGCACTGCTGCCCCTGTCCTGGGAGACTGACCTCAGCAGCTCTGATCCCGTCTTTCTTCTACCTCCCCACCACACCAAACAAGAGTGAACTTTCCCCTAACTGGACTTTCAGCCTGTTTTCCCCTTGCACAAATTGCCTTCATCCCCCTCTCCCTCCTCCCTTCTTTTCCTCCCCCTCTCCTTCTCCAGCTCCCTCTCTCTCCGAATGTCTTGTAAACAAGTTGAACTCTAACTGCTGGCAGTTTAATTGTTAATTTTCTGAGTTTGCTCCCTCATACACAAAGCACTGTACAGTCCTCTTCTGACATGTCCTCTCCAGTGTCTTAACTACATCCAGAACGCTGTAGGGATGGAATGTGTAGCGTTTAAGTCAATTATGCACTTATGCATCTGTGTGTATGTGAGTTTATGTCTGTGAGTATGGGCGTACAAACATTTGTTACACTCATTGTGGTTTAACGGGACTAACAGCAGCAACAACAACTGGAGACATTTACAATAAATGAGAAGAGTGACAAAGACAGAGAAATACTGGACAGATACAGGAACAGTGATTATAGGAACTACTGAAAAATCTGAGAACTGATGACTAGGCATATCCAACACTATGACTCATTAAGGGCAGACTGTTCCCAAAATATAACCTGAAGTGGATGAGACTCTATTTTAATGAGTCATTTTGTCTATTACTAAATCTTAGTCGGAATTATTCCCCTTACAACAAGTAAAATTTGGTAATTTTTGAAGAATACTGCATGTTGCTTTTGTTCCAAGGAAAAGATAAGTTATCACAAAGTATCCATGTTGCAGTCTACATGGTACCCTCTATCCTCCCCAAACTCCCTAAAACATGTTTTAACCTTCCTGAACCATGGTGAAAAAGGAGTCTGTAGGACACAATGCATATTAGTCGTATAAAATAGGCACTTAAAATGAAGTACTCCTAAAATCACACCATGTTGGTGGGTAGGCTCTACTTACTGTGTTTGGCATCTGGACAGGGTCAATGTATGCCTGAATATCATCGTAATTGGACTGCATGCTGATGATGTCATCAATGACCTCATCCATCTGGTAAAGCAAAAACAGGGGAAAAGTGATTATGACAAACTTAAAGACCTATCACAAAAGCTGCACCTACTCTAAATGTGAATGTTAGCAAATATGATACAGAGAAAACTGTCACTACGCGAATGTTTATTAAAGCACCTGAAACCTGATGGCATGTAGGCCTCATGTAGGTGCATGTCTTACTCAAGAGAACACTTTAAAGATATCTGACTTCTATGTCATGAAGGCTAACTTGAGAGACTGTTTTCTCTCAGAGACTAAAATAAGACAGGTTAAGGGTTGGAGAAAGAGGAGGAGGAAAGTTGGTCAAAGTCTGCCAGGTTCAAAGGGCCTTACAGTCTGCTGTTTCCCTGTCACTTGTTAAGCTGTAATTACTCTTGCAAAGCCATAATGGAGCATTTAAATTCCAATGATCCAGTCTCAGTTATTGATAGTTAGTCGACACATTAACACCAATACATTTACAAATACTGCTCCAGCCTACCAAAACCAATTAAATCATTATGATGCTTTCAAAAATGTGGTGATAATGTCACTTTGAGGTTAATATTCAATACTATACTACTAGACTATACTGTAATTTTATTTTATAGGAGTGTCATTAAGTCATAATATAGGGATACCTGGTTCTTATAAAATTGCCCTTTACAACCTGCCCAAGCAATAATGTTTACAGGTTTATGTTTGCGCCAGTGTCTGCCTGCATTTGCTGGCGTCTACCTCTTTCTCGTGGCTGGAGCCGATGTTGAGCATGGCCATGGGGCTGTTGGGGGCACTGTTTCCAGACATGAGCTGCTCTGTGCGCATATGTGGGGAGTGGAGGTGTTGGGGGGCAGACGCTGAACCCCCTGTAGGTCCCATGTTGGGGGGAGGAGAGGGCCCTGCTACGGCGTGGACAGTCTACGGACAGAGAGACAGAGAGACTGTGATGATGGTGACAATGGCATAATGGGTGGATTGTTGGACAAACCAGACAAAAACAGAAAGACAGGCTCTAATTACATGGAGTTGATCTAATGAGAGACAGACAGACAGACATAAACAGGTATACAGTACAGAGTAAAGGCATGCAGAAAGGTACCTGTTTAGTGGCATATGTGGTGGACAGGTATTCTTTCACCTGTTGCTTCAGAGACTGACGGATGTGGTAATCTGTAGGATTCTCGAGGTGGGTCTGCACCTGTATTAAGGGTGGACAGCATGTGATCAATTCTTATTCCATTTTTAATTTTGCACATTGATCCAATTCTTTGTTGATTCTGTTTTGTATGACTCCTTTTTGACCAATTCTTGGTGAAAACACATTTATAGAGATCATTTAGTGTTGTTAACAGACGCAACCTGTGATCCAAATATAAACAAATGGACTGAAAGCTGCTTTTACACCCAAAGTTACGTGCTAAATACTACTACCAACTGATATGGTCAAAAATGACAGAATTGGCTTTTAATATGTTTGAGAAAAGCAAACGTTGTTAAAATAGAATATTTTAGACTGCCACGTTAATCCGCATACATTACAACTTTAACTGGGAGTTAGGAATAATTAAATAACATCAGAGCAAAAAACAAACAATAACCAGAAATAACTTGATTTGTAAGTCAGGCTATCATCTACAATAAAATTGGATGTGTTTTTGCATAAAATCCATTTTCTTTTCTTCTTAATAGAGGGCAAAGGCAGCCATATGTGGCTTTAAAATTAATTTTAAATGCTAGATTTTACCACAGGTGAAAGATGCATTAACCTAATGGAATGCAGCTGTTAAGTGTAAGCTTTCAAAGATTTTTAGGGGACCATATTGCTAGTTTCACTGCAAATATTTAATTTAGCAATTGTAGTCTACGTTTCAACTACACCCCCTATTTTGAGCATTTATTTTCATTTTTTGTTGTGGTGCAACAAACACCACATTAAAAAACTTCAAAAAAACCAGGAGCCTAACAGTGCTAATATATACTTCTATATCGTCCCTAAACACACAGGTTTCTCATCAGAATTATATTTTAATTGATATACAGGTTTAGTGTGTTACATAAGCTTCTTAGTTCAGCATGGTTTAACACAAACATTTAAACGCATAACACACTAAACATTCAGATGTACACCCCATTTTTCCATGTCCTATAACATTGTGATGGCACAAAGATATGGGATCATTAAGTCAGTAGTAATGCCTAAAGGAGTAAAGTCACACAAAACCCTCTGGTGTGGCCACATAGAGCAATGGGCTGGCCTCATTCCTTAACATCAAAGAGAAAAGCTCAGTAGAGAGCCTGCTCCCCATTACTACAGAGAACGACTCTACTCCTGAGCCCTCCAAACCCCCTTCTGTTTTATAACCAACAGCAGGATTATAACAAATGAAGCAGAAACTTTTCAATAAATAGATGTTTTTAGATCTTCATGCTATACTGAGTACTCATATGTTGTTTAATAGCCAGTCTTGACACTTAGGATAAATACACATGATTGGCTGTCAGTTTTAAATGTGTTTGGGTCCCGTGAGCCAGAGGAACAACTATACATGTATGACTATTCGACCTATTCAGCCCAGCTCTGTCAGCACAGTTGAAGTCCAAAGAAACACAGTGCAGGAGGTATGACAGGCTCAGTGAGACTTGCAGACAGACAGCTCATCTTATCTACAAAATGAAAGGAAAGACACTGACATCTCTAAACAGCCCCCCCCCCACACACACACACACACACACACACACACACGCATGCACACAGAGTAAACTGTTGATACAGCAAATTGCACCACACCATTACCAGTGCATACAAACTGTACAGATTCACAGCTGAAAATACCATAAAGAAACACACACGTAAAGGAGTACTGCACAAACCCATGCACACACAAACACACACCATCAAAGATAAGGACACACACAAGCATCTAAGGAACCAGGCAAAATGTCACTTCAGCCTTATCTGTACCCGTCTGACTCCAACTATCTACATCGCTCCTTTCTGTCCTATCGCAAAACATGTCAAACCTCTCTTATCTGCCCGTCTTTCTCCCCCTTCTGTCTCCCTACCTGCTTGCTGCTCTACCGCATTTTTCTCTCTCTGCCTTTGTTCAAATCTGTCCCTTATTTTCCCGTGTGGCAGCGCTGCTGTGTGAGAGATCACAATGCCCAGTGAAGTCCTGGCCACCTCCGCTGCGCCCTGCTGCCCTGTCTGCTTCTCAGCAACATGTGAATGGATTAATGTGCCACGGCCCCCTGTCCTTTTGAACCCCCCGCCCCTTAACCAACATCTTTTCCCTCTTCCGCCAACCCTCTTTAATGAGACCTGTTTAGTTCTTTGTCTTTTGTTGTGCGTTTGCATTTTGGCCATAAGTAAGTCACATAATTTTATTCCCACTTCGCATGTAGAACGATGGAGGGGATTCTGTGTTCAGTGAACAACGGATCAAACCACAAATTCATGTAAAAATACTCTTCCTACTTCCTAATACTTCCTTTTCAATAAGAAATTTTCAACATTCAGATTAAGTATCCTCATGACCAAAAGCGCAGACTGCATTCCCACACAAACCTAATGTAATTAAGTGATTAGTATATCAACATAAAAATCAATTGCTCGATCATTGAAGTCATTTTTCAATGAAAAATGCCAAACATTTGCTGGTTACAGCATGTCAAAAATGAGGCTTTGCTGCTTTTCTGTAAATTCAATACATTTGACTTTTTGACAAAAGCAGCTATCTAAAGTCATCACCCCGGGCTTTGGGAAATTGAGTGTGGCATTTTTCACCATCATCTGGAAAATATATTGCCTAATTGAGCAATTTATGTGAAAAGAAATCTGGGGGAAAAATAGATTGACAGTAATTGATAGCAAAAATTATCATTTGTTGCAGCCCTACTGACCTTAAGGACCTCCACAGGGACCTGCATGCTTTGGTAATGCTGTGGGGTGCTAATGGCTGGGGTGGGTGCAGGTGGCCCAGCCATACGCTGCTGCATGTATTGCAGGGCTGCATTCTGCTGCTGCTGCTGTAGCTGCTGCCTCTCACGCTGCTCCTCTTGCTGCAGCTGGTCTCGCATCAGCTGTACACACACACACGCACACATTACAAGAATGCTCTTTAAGCATTTGACCTATACACTGACTGTGTTAGGGCGATGCTGCTTTTGGCTATTCTCTGCCCCTCTGCTTTTTCAAGAGCAAACATGAAAAGCTGACAGCTTGTTAGCAGAGCACAACTGGTGACTCACACATCTATTAAATCTCCCTGTATGAAAAGTATGTACAGTAAATATATTAAAATAGGCGAGGCCCAAATAGTACGGAAGCCTCCGTTTTCCCATGATAACGGGATAATTATTTGATGATCTCGAGATTACGAACCATAGCTGAATACAGGGGTCGGCATGGTGCGTATCTTTATGATAATTTTGAGGGAATTTGCTGAGATAGTAGTTAGCTCACTTGGTACAGCGCAGGACTTGCATCCCGAGAATTGCAGGTTCTACTCCCGCTCTCTGTTTTTTATTCTTCTTTTGTGTGTTTTTCAATCATTCTCTTCAACAAAGTTGTTATGAAGATATTCAGGGGAATCCAATCACTCATTTCCCGATAGCTATTTCAAAGGTTCTGAAATAGCCGTCAGGAAATGTGTAGTTAAATGGATTCCCCTGAATGAGAAGCGGATGAATTTCTTCTGCCTGGGAATGATGGGGAAATGAAAGGTTAGGTTGATGAATGTGGACCAATTGCCAGGATGCGCACAATCCAGCACGTGCTTAATTGTGAGCATGTGAATCAGTCATCTTCATAACAACTTTGCATAACAACAATTTTTTTTTTTTTTTAAATTGGTCTTCCATGAGGATCAAACTCTCAATCTTAAGACTATGAGTCATGTACCTTACCAACTGAGCTAATCAGCAACACTGAAATCACCTCGAAATTGCCATTAAGAAACATTCTTGCCAAACCCTGTGTTAAACTACTGTTTTGTTATCTTGAGATCACGAGAAAATGATCCCATTATCAGGGGAAAATGGAGTAAAATAAAGATATGAATCGATGGCCGCTTAGGGCTTCCGTAAAATAGCATGGCCAAATTTAACACCCAAAATGCTCTGACATTGCCCAGAATAACTTCCTTATCAGTGTCCACTCGATCAAACAAAACTACTAAAAGACTTTACTAATGAAAGCCTTTCAATGTGCTGCATATTAGATGAAGAAGGGTAGTTGAGTTGTACCTGCATCCGCAGGCCAATGCGTGAGGCCATTGCTGGGGGGCGAGGGGGCAGGGGAGGGCGAGCCGACGTCAATGCACCGCAGTCCAGCCCGAGAGGTAGAGGAAGCTGTGGAGGAGAAAAGAAAGGGAGGAAAAAGTGAGAGTTCGGACAGAGGAAAGAAATGGAAAATGGGATTGCTAAAAATGAATAGCTGTCAAGAGTGGATTCAGTGTAAACACTTCTACCTCAACTGACATACTGGCTTTGTAGAGAAGCCTGACACAATGTGCAATTGTTAATGGGTGCATTAGTGATAGGAAGAGGGAGGTGAGCAGAGAAGGGGAAGTGTGCAAGGATTCAATGATTCCAAGGATTCAAAGTGTCCCTGTACACTGAAATTCTTACTTTGCTGTCCACTCACACACGCTTTATGTTCCTAAAAAATCAAAAGGCACCGAAGCAACTTTTTACAAGTTCTTGAAAGACTAATCCTGTTTACCAAGTGTATATGCCTTTGAGCATCCACTGCTACAGTGTCTCTTTCTATTTGTATGAGGCCTCAAAGAACTGCCTTTAGAATAAAGACAGGCTGTCTTGTACATAAACATAGGAAAAACAAAGCAGGAGGCTTTTCAGGTCTAGGCGCCATTATCGTTCACAATGTTTTGACACAACAGAAACTCTTTTCAGCCAAGTTACGCTTCTCAAATGTATCATCATTACAAACATTTGAGAACATTGTCTATATGCATTTATTTTTATTATTGCTGCTTGCTGTATTTTATGATGTAAGGTGACCTCGAGTGTAATGAAAGTTGCCATCAAATAAAATGTTTTTTATTTATTCATTATATACAATGCAGTGTACATTATTTTAAGTTATATCAGATAATACCTAATTAAACAATAAGATAAGCAAATATATAGTCATCGATCGATTGTCTCTTTGTCAATGTGAGTTGGATTTAAGATCTATTCAAGAAATCTCACATCACATAACTCATAACATGACAGTAACAAATCCCACAACTGCAGAAACCAGTTTTTATTTTTAAGTAAAGCAAGGAGAGGACAAAAAAGAACAGAGGGAAAGACAATAAAATTCAAATTGTGCTAAATAATCAAGTGGCCATGAACAAATCACAGGAGGGATACAGGATTTAATTAAATTCTAAATGAGCACACCACTTAGTATGACTGACCATACGTAGTATTGCATTGGACCCTGTTTGTGCGCAAGTAGAGCAAACCAAAGAAAAACAAGCCGCATCTCCAGGCTAACATCTAAACCTTGTGTCTCTAGGTCCAACTTCATCTATTAAGTAACGTCACATCTATTACCGTGGTTGAAAGAGGGCTCTGGGGTGAAGAAAGTTAGCAGTAGTGCTCTCTTGCCCCCCAACTCTGCCCCTCCAAAAAATAAAAATAAAAAAAATAGAGTGAATTGTGTGAATAATTGTGGAGGGGTCATGTGGGGAGTCATGTGGTCCTGTTGTTCTTGGGTGATCATGTGAGCAGGACGACGATGGGGAACACCCATAAACCCTTTCCAGCACATCCTCCTCTTTTCTCTCACGCATACACACAGGCACACACTCAGTGGGGAGTCCCAAGACTGATAGTTCCCCTTCTGCAATGATCTGTGTTTATCCCCTGAATGACTAAGCTCATCTGGACCCACAGAGCTGTAATAAAACCGATCAAGGGCCAGGTTTGAACTGGATTCTAATGTCTCTGCTTTTGGTAATGTGTTGCGAGACAACTAGATACAGAAAAGCAGCAATGGGGACATCAGGGTCTAAACAACCAATCAGAATCGGATTCCTCCAGTCTCTCATCAGAAACACTGTCTGTATATGGTCATAACGAGAGAAAGACACAGAGAGAAAGACTGAGAGTGAGAGTGAAAAGCTCATTGTGCGTGAGGTACAATAAGAAGGGCAGCTCCTATTGAGGAATGAAGCCGCCTGTTGTCCCAAGTGTACATTTCAGCACCCGAGGGGGCACACACTGCCCGCTTTGTGCCCATCGGATGGCCCACATGAAAAACACACACGATGCAAAGATACAAACTAAAACACGCACATTCCAACACAAACATGTACCACAACTTGAACACAAGGACAGGCTCACTCTACATCATCAGCTCCAAAAATGAAAATCCTCTCCACAAACAGAAAGTACAGAAGTAGAGATGCACTAGTCGCGAATGTTTTAGTGGCAGGCCCTCTTGTAGTAGTGGCAGTAATAGTCTTTCAAGGCCCTTCCTTACACTGACAAACAAACAAGTGTATCCACACATACACACCACGCTGGAATTCTGCACAGTGTATTTATAGAGCCTGACAAATGGGGTGATTACATCTCCAAACTCAATAGGCAAGGTAGGCATGCCAGCCAGTGGAGGACATGCGCTCTGTGCTTAAAGGGTCTAAAGAAAAGCCCTCTGATGCAAATTTGTGATTTTAATATAAACACAAGTTTTATTTGAACCAATAAATTGCATTTGACCTCCACCAGAGCATAGCCAACCATATTATGTTCCACTGTACAGGTCCAACACATTCATTCCTGTAGCTTTACACGCTTTACCCAAAGCCACAAACTGTATACTATACATGCTAATTTACCGTTCTGAACTATAGAATGTCATGGTACAGAGAGACAATTTTCAACACTTCTACTACTTATCTATAGCTGCTACTCCATAACACAATATCAGCACAGACAAAAAAACAAAGTTACAGTGCTATTTGCATTTTGTAGAGGAATGCGTATGTCATTTGGCCCTCAGACACAGGTTTGAATCCCGTTTGTATGAGTAAAGAGGTTCCAAATTCATCAGCTTTGGTTAAGAATGTATGCAAATAAAGATTGAAATTTATTGGCCAATATTAACTTGAACTGTTATTTAAATTCCCCCAGCTCAGCAAAATGAAACGGCTTATGTCATCAGATGCAGTGGCTACAATGTTTACATAACACTACCTAACCTTCCTACACGTGAACACCCAAGTATGTATCATACAGCCTCCAATTGTGACTAAGCTATGATACATAATATATATGTGCTGCAACACATTCAACAATAACACTGATAGGATATCACTTCCTGATATCATATGGTGACACACTGCTACCAGGCAGCATGATCTCCCACATGGCTCTTCCCATAGCCTGGCATCCTCCAGGGTAAGCAGGCATCTGTGACGCAGTAAGAGCACACAGCGGCCATTGTATGTCCAACGCTGTGATGTCACAGCCCCTTCACTTCAAACGCTGACAGCCAGTAGGAGGATGTAGAGCGGAGGAAGCCCGGGGTCAGTGGTCAACTCTGGATTGTGCCACAGATTAGTCACACACATACATCGCAACAATAAGCAGACAATACACAGACGTATGCAAAACTACATTAAACATGCTGTGTCTTAAGTTCCTTCCTATACATACATGTGCAAAGTGTAACACATACACTCACAGACACACACACAGTTGGGGGCAGTGTGGGGCTATGGCACCTGTGCTCAGAGACATGTTAATTTGTGGAGTGTGTATTTTTAGAATTGACTGGGCAGTGCCAAGAAAGGCCCCTTTAACAGCCAACATAGAGCAGATGAGTGTGGGATGTGTACATACACATATACACTAAAGGTGCTCTCTCACAACAAAGCATGTGTGCATCCATGCATATGTGGCAACAGCTGCTTCAAAACTTTCAAAGACAATATACAGACATATTGAAAATGGTTTTGGGACAAGTGCACAAGAAAAAAGAAATGCCATTTGTATGTTAGGATCACAGCAATTCTGCACAGCGAACAAATGTGGAAAAGAAATTCCTCAAGTTCACACAAATGTTTGTATATCTTCTAACATGTCGATATAATTTTCTAGCCTTCATATAACCACAGATAATGATTTGTGATACTTTATACTAATAACTTCCTGTTAATATTGCAAAGGTTCCAAATGTGACAGTGCACTGTGCACTTCACCAGCCTGTCCGCCGCTGCACTCAAACACACACGCCCTTTCCGCATTAAGCTATCGGTCTGCCTGCTCTAATGACTAAAATAACCCCCCCTGCTCTCTGTTCTCCTTTTCAGGAACACCCTGTTCCCCTTAGCCGCGGTGTGTGTTTTTTTGTTTTGTTTTTTTGTGTACGTGCGTGTGTGTGCGCGCATCTGTGAGTGTGTGTTTGAAGGCAGGTGGGAGTGAGAACAGATCATGAACAGTTAGCGTGCATGTGTGTTACTGCTCTACAGCGTCTGTCAGCTTTTGAGTGGACTCTTTCACAACATGTAAACAGACCTAGAGTATCAATATTCCTAAACCGCCGCCACCACACACACTCAACATTTAAGGTTGGTAGGATTATGTGACAGGGCTGGCATGGCAAGCATGGGGTCCTTGGCCTTCCTCTTTGGTCTCACACACACACACACACACACACACACACAAACAGCTGTATCCCTTAGCGACAGAACACACCGAACTATTCTGCATGCAGACAGACAGACTGGCAGAAGGCCGAACTGTCAGATCATTTTCAGGACTCTTATTATGTTGGGTCAAATGCTGCTTCAGATATAAAAACTTCCCTGTTACCACCTCACATCTGTACTAGATACTGAGGATTTAGTTACAGCACACAGGGGTTTTGTATACATGCCAAGTGGATGAGGTCACATTAGGGTCCTGTAAATTTAGTTTTTTAGATTTTCATTTCTATTTATGTCATTTAAGTCTGCTGTGTTAATGCAGGGTAGAGCCACAATTTGAGTGGGTGGACTTAGAGAATAATTTAGAATGATATACATAGAAGCACATTAATGCACAGACAGACACATATGGACACATGTTCAATTACCTGTTAAGAAGAAAAAGAGTTCAGAAGGTGGAATATGCTCTGCTTATGCTGCTGACTACATGCCTGGATGCTGGAGAAAATGGACGGCAATCTGCAGGGAGGCGGTCATGGAGCAGAGAGAGATGACAGGTGATGGAGGTGTGAAAAAAAAAACAACATACATACAAAGACAAAGAAACAAAGAAAAAAGATGAATGGTTATAAAATGTAAAACTCCAAAAGTAGACAGATGAAATGAATAAAACATAAAATATGCAGCTGTGACTGATGTGTGGAGAAGCAACAGAGGAGGCAGTGGAGTGTTCAAGAAGGGGAAGCAGCAGGTGTGCAACACACTGAAGACCTTAGAAAAGAGAAGAGTTTCCATGGCGGAAGCAAAAGAAGCAACAGACCATGGTGAGACCTCTGTATGAACACGCACTGAATGGTGTGAAGAGAGGATACTCACTTGTTTTAATCTTGGCTCAATTCTGTAACTCTGTTGCAGGAGACACTTTTGATTCAGTTGTTTCAGTTTTGTCTTACAGCAAATCGCTGCAGCTGTTTTGCAGTTGGTTCTCAGCCATCATGGTGTCAAGTTTACACACTCCTATCTGGTTTTAGCTGTTTTAACACCTACATTTGAGTAAAGGTTCAAGCAAACTCTTGTAGGGTGGTTATATCATACAAAGGCTAACGGAGCACTGAAATAATAGATTTAAAACACTGCACCCTCTTTTCACCATCTACAAGCATTGCGTTTCTGCACAGCAACCGACTTTCTGAAGGTCATCTGAATGAATCACCACAACTCACCAACATTGTGTGTGAACCACAGTGTCTGTCACCTTCTAAACACAGTCTATAATAAATAGAGAGACCCTTGTCCAGAGTGAATCTGTCAACTCAGTCCTGCTTTCCCCAGGTCACTCTGCTTCACAGATCAGAGAGAAGAGAGTTAAGTGAAACTAGCGAGTAAAGGACAACAGTATGTTATCAACAAACCTGCAGCCTTATCTAATAAAAGTAAAACACAATGACATACAGGAAAGACAATTAAAACCACAATGCATCACTTCCCCTTTCCTTCCATCAGTTTTCACAACTCCTAGATTTGTCAGCAGTGAAGAAACTTCCTCTGCAGGAAACCCAGGGAAAGAACAAAAGCTGTTTGTATATAACGTTTTGATATTGATAGCCACTTCTCATCAAATACGTTTTTTTTTTTAAAAGAGTAAAAGTTGTCCAATCTACTAGGCTATTCCCTGTCTAAACAAACTGGTTAGACACATAAAAAACCTTGTGATGCACACACATACCCACACACGTCAAATACAGAATGTAGTAAGAGACACATGCACATACAGGTATTCACACTCAGATCATGAGATACACACCTGCGGCACAGGTGTAGTGCTAGTAGCTTATGAACTAGAATAGCAGCCCTCCAAACACAAAGGACCTGTCAACACTATGACCTCTGTTTTCTGTGTTTCTCAAACTGATGCTTGATTAATTGATATAGCATACAAGCAAACATTAGAGAACTGTTGTATTTCATATCATAACTTTAAGTGTCGACAGAAATTTATCCAATGCAGCTTCAGCCACTGAATCTATTTGAGTTTAAAAAGGAACTGCGGGTGACTAAAAACACAAACTGTTGAGATATGTTCAGTTTCATTTCTGATTTAACAACAGATCTGCATGAATGGAGCTCAGCTTGACAGTGTTGTATCCAACAGCCAGGCAGTGAGATACTGACACATAGAGTACAGTATGTAGGAATTTAGATTCTTACCAGCAACTCTCCAACTATCCCAAAGACAACATAGTGTATCCAAGAGAAATCTGCCCCTCCACGTGTTGATATACGCACTAACTGATAAAGACAGACAGCTGTTTGCTCCCTGGGCCCGACCAACTAATGCAACATATGCCGGTTCACTGGTTGTAACGCCACTCCTCCCTCCACCGGCCGAGTTACAGTAGGCTGAGTGACAGTCACTATTAGTCACCTTCCTCTCTCTCTTTTTAACCAGCTCAGCTTCCAATTCCTCCTCCTCCTCCTCCCACTCTCCTCCTCTTCCCCTAAATTAGCCTGAATGCCATGGTCTGGGGCAACAACAACGAGAGCCCTGTGTCCAGTAAACTCATCTCTCCCCTTCTCTCTCTTTCGCACCAATGTGGTGCCTTCTCCTACAGTCCAGCCTCCTTCCTAAAGCAGCATTTACATAAAGAAACACCTACACATGTGCGTGCATAAACACCAATAAACCCTGGAAGCAGTTACTTATTTATTTGGTCAAGTCACTGTGTGTGCGTTTGTCTGAGCTTTAGGCCAGAGAATCAGCATATTTACCTACTTCCACTCCCACACACTGTCTTCTTGCCACACACAAACCTGTATGCTTAGATGGCAGTAAGACTTAACAGATACACATAATCACGAGGACACAAAATAGCACTATATTTATTGTCATTGATAACCTGTGTCCTTTCACTATTTTTTATCGCATACCTATGCCTGATCATAATAAAAAGAAAAGTCCCATAGCAATACTTTTATAATCGACTGAAAGTCATCATCATTGCATTGTTAAGAGATTATTTAATGGGTGTGTGGGACAAAAATGAGTGACCACAGAACACTGAATCACAGCAGATATCTAATGACTGATGCAAATGCATCTCTCTCTCTCATCTCTCAGGAACGTCACTGATTGGTTATAGGCTTGGGCGGTATCTATTTTTTTCATATCTTTCTGACATTTTACTGGGGTATAATAGCATGTATAACTAGCCTAGCCTACAATACTGTGTGTCTAATATACAATTAGTCTACATAGACAAGTCTTGTTGGGTTTAAATACTTATGGCCCACAGAACAATGAATCGATGGGAAATAAGCATCTTTCTGCCATAGATTCTTGCTGGAGGACCCAATGATGATACCATCTGTGTGCTGAACAGAGATGATGTGCACACAGCTTCATCTGTGTTTGCTGGCTTACCTTTATCATCAGGACTAAACCCAAGATACTTAATAAATAGTATTTTCTTTTTTACTAGTCCTGTAACGTTATCCTGACCACTCACTGTCGCCATTGAGGTTCTCCTTTTTGTGTGCGAGAACGCAGCGGAGCAGAGAAAAGGGTGAGCAGTGAAGTTTAGTAGTAAATGTGCAGTGTAGGCTCCCGTGTGTGTGCATGTGTGTGTGGTGTGTATGTGTTTATCAACTGCTGGAAAAGTAAAGGGGGTTATCGTGTTGTTGCATTGAAGATGATGTCAGGCAGTTTCATGCGGCATCGCCTGGCAATGTTGTACACACTAAATTACATCACCTCAATATAGCATCTCCCTATCAAATTTAATAGAAAAAGGAGTGTCTGTATTTTTGAAAGTCATCTCATCAGGATTGCTGGTATACAGTAATACCTTGATACTGCGCAAGCCTAATTAGTTATGACATTGCGCAGGTGGTTATACAAAAAACACTATTTCTTCAAGTTGAAAAAAAGATGCTATTAAAACATTTGACATTTTTCAGTGCAGTGCAGCACACATTTTTGTAACATACTGTAAATGCAATATAGACTATCCTTGCAGTTTTAGAGCACTAGAGCCCGACCAATTTATTGGCATGCTAAAATTACTGGCCGATAAGGGCTAATTGCAGATAAATCAGTATTAGCGTTTAAAACAGCCGATTAATGATAATTAAAAAAGAAACAGATAGGGAAGATTGATCCTTCAGTCGTTATAGGTGTTTTATGGTTTGTCCCCCAGAGGGCACTGTGCAACTCCCCTGTTGGCAACAACGCCACAAATAAATAGCATGAATGTCAGCACAGTCAGTCAAACATTAAAATTGTGTTGAAAGTTACAGTAGTTGAGTGGCCGAGGCTAAGATGTTGATAAACTTAATTGTAGATTTATTTCTGAAACAGTGTGGCATCATATAATTTCTCCCTAGTTCATCACTTCTAAGTATTCTCCAACACTGCTCATTGCTAAATTAGATTACCCACAAAGCTAGCTAATGCCATGTTTATCAGTGGAAGACCGCTAACGTTAATGAACGGTAAACTAATTCTGTCTAAATGAAGTAATGGTAAATATATCTGCGACCCGCTTGTCTGTAGTTACAGCTACAACATTACAGTTGGTGCGTCGGAAATTATTAAACCAGAGGGGACATGTAAATAAACGTGAGCTGAACAAGTGTCTGACAAGGCTTCCTAGCCAAACAAAGTTATCTAGCTTCTCTTCCAAATGTGCAAAGTAGTGTGAAATCTCAAAGTTGCAAGTCCTCGTTGTAGACAACCATGTAGTATTAGATGCATTCAACTGCAGCGTTTCCTCTGGGTCACTGAATCAAAGATGCAATATTTTAGGCAGCTAAAACATGGTTGAAAAAATTTCTTTGAATAAAATTAAAAGAGTACTGGTAACGGGATAAACTCATTGTGAACATGCTACATGGAAAGTAGTCCTTGTGGCAGATTATGTGTAAGGTAATAACTACTGCACAACAACATATACACACACTGAACAACATTATAAACGCAGCACTTTTGTTTTTGCCCCCATTCATTATGAGCTGAACTCAAAGATGTTGTATTATTTTTAGTACTAGTAGTAGTTTTAGTATGTCAGTATTTTTTATATATAGTTTCTGTTTGGTAGGTCCAAACAATATATACACACTTTTTCCTTTAATGTTTATTAGTACTAGTAGTACTTTACAGTTTATTATGAATCTTATATTGTTTTTATTTATTTTTTGTGGTTTTAACCATTTGACTCTTATTTATGAAAACTTTTATATATCTTGTACTTTTGTTCGAAATACTATTTAAAACAATAAAAAAAAAAAATCCCATATCGGTCAGGCTTTAGTACGCACATCACTGGATGAAACCCAAGATGAATCAGTAGACAAAAAAAATACTTACTAAGCTAATCTCAGTCTTAGTCTCATACAAACTGTACTTTGTATATTAAGTGGCACTACAGGACTGTATGTTTACTTATCAGTGATTGGCTTTTCTGTACGAGCCCTGTGACAGGCTAGTGAATTCAGTTAAAAGAAACTTCTGTAAAAACTCCTGTAAGATCTGTTTACAAGAAACAGTACTGGTCCAATCCAATAGATACACAAACAATAAACTCAACAGTTGTCTGTAAACAGACTAAAGAAACAACAGAAGGTTAGATGATGACTCTTTGCTGACAGGGCCATTAAAGGAGCCTCCTAGTGGTGAGATCATGCATAAAAACAGAATATATTCACTGCACAACATGTTAAAACTGCTATACAAGGAAAGGTCTGAAATAAGGAGGACGTTTGTTTTCTAGGGAAGGAAAAATGGGCAAAACTTTAAACATAAAATTAGTCAACCCATTAAACTAGAATACAGAACTGCTTTATAATCAATCAACAAATCAATACACATCTGCCTCGGGTTGTTACATCACTTACAGTATGTCCACTTAACATGCTGTAAAGGCCACATGCAGAATGTCCATTATGTGCAGCGGCTTGTTTGATGGATCTTCTGTGTTCTGTGTGTGTGTTTTTGCAAGAGGTGTATAGCGATGGTAATAAAACACTGTCTCAGGCTTTTCTTCCATCCTACTAGTAGAACCTCCC
>NC_060167.1:25095953-25132670 GCF_021292245.1 Micropterus dolomieu
ACCCCCCCCCCCCCCCCCCCCATACTAGGTTCGCCATCCTATACCCCTGAATGCAGAAACACAAACACTGGTATCAAAGTGCCACTCAGCTAGTTGTGCCTATCACAACAGAGGAGAACACTGGCCAGCGTGGTTCAGCAGTACCCGGCTCACAACCACCCCTTGTTTGTACACAAAGCATTCACCAGTGGGCCAGCTCCAGTTCTCATAGTGCCCGCAGTGTATTTACTGGGTTATTTTGGTCCATGGGCAGGACCCCTCCAGGCCCTCAGCTTATTGGTTGGGAAAGCTACGTTCCTGTCAAGTCTGGCCAATCACAACGTGCATGTGTAGGAGGGGAAATCATTGACCAAGACAGCCTTGTACTCTTTTGACAATGGCCTATGGAGGAGGTAGGACCCAAACATACACTTACGTCCACACACGCAAACACATCAGCCAAGACCCTCTTCTACTCGTCCGCCAGGCAAGTTTCCCGTTGTTTACTCTCTTTGTCACCATGGCTGCAAAGAGGTTGCAAGCAAATACAACACACAAGACCACCATTGTAGCTCTATTGAAAGTGTTGAACAACTGTGTCTGAGTGAAGTTTGACCCAGCTATGCTGACCTAAGGCTATCTCTCTGTTAAGTAGGACAAACAGTGCTGTCAATATATCAGACAAGTTATGACCAGGGTCGCAGACAATGGGTCGACAATTTAACTTTTTAAACCTGGATTTGCACCTAAAGTGTCCCTAACATTTTGTCTGTGTGATATCCAGTATATCTGTATCACATACTGTATATACTCTTTATCTGCGCTGTAAGATGCTGCTGACGCTAAGTGAAATAATCACAACAAAGATGTCATTTTCCTTACACCAAATAGAAATATTATGGACATATTGTTAATCATTTTATACCCATTACTTCTATATCAGCGTTAAATATTTGGTATCTGTTCAAATAAAGTTCTATAAAAAGGTTTAAACAATCATTTTCCGCCCAATGGTGGTGGGTCCAGCAGAGGTTAAAACCTGCTGCTGTTTTCAATATCCACTTGTCTATGGTTTATTTTTCCAAAAAATAAATAAATAAAGCACTTCCTCATACTAAAAGTGTTATATCACATGACCTGAGGTGACCTCAAGATGTGCTCATTAGTATTACGCTGCTTTTGTGGTTTAATGACACAAAACACCTGCCAAACCTGATGACAATAACCACATGAAGGAATATTAAATAGATAATAGTAGATATTTGTATTATTATTATTATTATGTATAATTATTAATGTAGTTGCTTTACAAACAGACAAACAGTCAGGTTTCTGATGTAGCAATAAGCCACTTGAGGTTTTTTGTTAGAGCTCCCTTTTCATATGTGGAGGGAATACAAATAAACAGTTACTCACATTGAGTAAACAAAAGTGGGGATCTTCGAGTGCGTTTGTGTCTTATACAGAGGGAGTAGTGCAATATCCAGCCAACCTGCCGCACAGCATTTCTTTTTGCATGGGTGAGACTCACCATGTACAGTGAGATGGAATGGAAGGCATTTGAGAGAGGAGTTGTGAGATAAGGTGTACACACACACACACACACACACACACACACACACACGGAGAGTGAGCAAAGAAGAGGTACAGTAAGAGAGTACAGATTAAAAATAGTACAAGGAGGGGTCAAGAGGATGATAATCAATAAGATAAGTTTACATGAGAACTTCCTCTCTCTCACTGAGCATGTGTGCATGTGCATGTGAGTGTGCGCCAGATCAGCATCCATTTCTTGTCCAAATATGGGGTACCGACAAAGGAATGATGTGTCTCTATACACAGACACACATACACAACCTTATACAGTACATCACTGAATTTCCACTGCAGATGATTCTGCCACAGACTGTAACCAACACTAACAAAGAGCAGGAGATTATCCAATAAAAAATGTCAATAAACTCAGGCAGTGCTGCAACCAAAATTGCAGTGGTTTTCAGCGTCACTAATCCCAGCAGATTAGATAACCTTAAAGACATGAGGAGTGCCTGCTATCAATTGAAGAGGGAGCATCCATTCACTTCTTCAGCTGAGCAGTGATATCCCACAGGTTAAAATAAGTGATAATCTCAGTTAAGATGATTTCACTCTTGATATAATCAAGTTCAAGATGATGCAAGTAACCAAATCAGTCATGCCACTTAATTTAAAAAGTATGTGTAACAATATTCTGAAATAATTCTGAACTGAGAAGCTAAGTGTCTTAAGTGAAAGGACATAACCCTCTGAATGAGATGTGATATCCATCATAAGAATATTAATACAGCCATGCCATGAGTCAGTGTTTAAAATCTGCATTAGAGCTGCATTTGTTCTATGTAAGCCTAGGAACCAGACTGAAACTGATCAAAGATGTTGCAGCCTGTTTGTATTACCATTAGTCTACAAATACTGGCAACAGAAAGAACACTACAAATGACATGGTGAAAACCTGTCTAAGGACCCTAGAGGGCCATACATTAAGAACACAGGCAGCAGAGTTCATAGTAGTTAAGAAAAAGAAAAAAGTTTCAACAGATTTTCAACAGCACTGCTGCGTTAAAATAGACACATTGTGTGCATTGGTTGAATCTAAGCAGGTAGAACATCCATCTTAAAAGCTTAAGTGCTGTGTTGAACATTTTGAAATCTGTTGTGGGCCTCAGAGAGCTAAAGTCGCAGTGTGCTGCAAACTACAGTCGACCCCTGCAGTTCATACTAACAAGCAAACAGTCCAAATGTACAGAACAGGGCAGCTGCAGTGTGTGCTCACAGACGCAGCTGAGATGCCATTCTTACAGAGAGTAGAGAGAGACTGCGTATAAGACCATCACTACTGTCTGTCAGTCAAAAGAGGATATGAAACAGTGGAATGGAGATAAGATGAGGAAGTGGAGTCACACATTCAGCACATGTCCTTAAAACGTCCCACCCACACTCACCTCTGATAGATCATGGGTCATGTTGTCACATAGCACATGCCAAGCTGTCATTCATGTGGTTTAAAAAGTCCAACTTTTAGTGACAAACTTATACTGTAATACATGTTTTTTCTTTTTGTTTTGCTTTATTTTTAAAGGGAAGTCCAGAAGTACACCATAAAAACACCTTTTCCTGGTCTAGTCTTGAAGCTGAAAGAAAACTGTCCAAGTCATGGGACATCTGTCCATATGGCAAACGGATGAAGCTGTGTGTACACACACCTGATGCTCTCACACTAGAGTACGTCCATTGAGCCTGGTTAGCGTGCGCATGTGTGTGTTTGTGCTGCTGCCTCTGTTTACCTGAAGACAATTAACCCCATCCATAACGATTACAAGCGGACCTGAATCCAATGAGGCTGAAAATATGACCCACCCACACACTTAATTTTCCACACACAGCACATGCTCGTGCTAATTTGTGCACTTTTGTGACAAGGTGATCAGATCATGTGTCACACATTAAAAC
This sequence comes from Micropterus dolomieu, assembly GCF_021292245.1. Lineage (NCBI taxonomy): Eukaryota > Metazoa > Chordata > Actinopteri > Centrarchiformes > Centrarchidae > Micropterus > Micropterus dolomieu. The sequence goes on from NC_060167.1 coordinate 25,099,422, forward strand.
ACAGATATACACTTAAAAACAAATGCCATGGAAATAGAAATGCTCCATTGCCACCCAGTAGTCTGGTTAGTCAAGTTAGTGAAAAGGGTCACCTCTCCTGTGAGGTTTTAGTGCTTTAAAGGCGTGTTTTCCTTTGCTGGCCATCTGAGCGGGTTGCTACTGCTGTGCTATAGGAGAGAGGCGTCACCGCTGCTCTACATACTGGCCAGTCACCTCTGACCTTGCTGACAGTAACCTCATAGCTCAGTATGTTAACTAACCCCTGACCCTTCGTACTGTGTGCACTCCATAACCCCACTGACTCTGTCCCATTCTCAACCGTGCTTCTGCACTGTACACAACGTCGTGTTGGCTATGAGAGAGAGGGAGTGTAAAGGGATAAACAGTTACACAGACACCGTGCATATACAGTATTTTCCTCTTACACAACTGGCTATTGCATCCAAATTTTGTCTTAATATTCTCTGATACTGTGTGTATGTGGCAGGCAGTAGATCGCTTTGACAGGAATTCAGTTCAGAGACATCTGTCGGAACATTATATAAACAGGCTAAGAGGCACATGATAAAATTACAAGACAATAATTCAATTTAATTGTTTTATTGATATGTGGCAGCACTGCATCAGCGTGACAGCTAGAGCTAAACTGCATGCCAGTGTTGCTGCACAGTAGATTGTAAATCTTTTTTCTCTGGTTCCACAACGGAAATTCATTAATTAACAGACTCATACAAATGAGGAGGCAGAAGAAGACTATGAAAAAGAGAGACAGAGACACGCCAAAAGATACAGCGGGAGAGTGGTTTACAATCCTGCATCAGTGTTTAAATGTGTAAAAATGCCCGCAACCCTGTACACAGGATAAGTGGTTGGCGATGGATGGATGGAAAATGCTCCCGTAGCATGCCCTGAACACACATCAGCTGCAACTGAACCTCCGTCCATGCGTGTGAATGCCCACCTTCTGTGTGGTGGAAGTTCTCCCTTCAGTATCACATTTCTGAAAATACACGTGTCGCCAAGAAAATACAAATTGCCAGTGTGGTTGACTGACCTCAATGATCCTGTGCAACTTCCTTGCAAATCTCATCTTAATGGAAGTGCCTTAAAAACACATTTCTACCTACCTCCAGTCATTTAAAAGAATATTAATTAGTGATTGTTTAAATCTCTCTATTTATGGTTTTCCTGTGGTTTCCCGTGGCTACAGTTCCATGAAATCCATCGTCTACAATTGGTCATAAATAATCATATACTTAGTTTATTAGGATAGCTGAGCACTAGATTTTCTATTTCTGGTCACTCACTTTATGAGCTGTCAAACTGTTTCATAACACAACATGGTCACCGCTGCATTAGCGCTAATGGCAATGTCTAAAGGGAAATTTCTTATACATGCACTAAGAACGAAATTAGACAAGTCAAGATTGTAAGCAGAAGCTTGAAATATACTCATTAGTTACAAGCCATCAGACCTATTGACACCTTTTTGCTCTGACCTTTGAAGCTTACTTTGTTCTCTGGAGAATGGTATGGATGATCACAGAGGCAAGGCGGAGAGGTCAGGGGTAGGGATTTAATGTTAAATACTTGGTTGGTGTGATGTATGGTGGCACACATATGCAGGTGGGCCTACAGACTTTGGACAGACTAGCTGTGGCAGGGGGTAGGAGTTAGGATGACAGTCTCGTCAGTCCACAAAACTTCAGTCTCATCTTCACTCTCAAAAAGCTGTAAATCTTCAAATCTACACTGATCATGGTTAATAATTTGGTATGGCAAAAGTGATCAGGACTACTCCTAATATAATAATTTCTAGGAGGATTACTAATCAAAGATCACACTTTTATGCAACAACCTTTGCTCCAATAGTGACTATATTCTATAGTGGAAAAAAGATAAAAACATGTAGTTCGTTATAAAAGGCACAGCTAAATCCAGGTATGTGTTAATGAATAAAACACTGACATTGCATTACTGAATAAAATCAGGCATAACAAATTGTACCCTCCAATGAACACAAACACACACAAATAATAAACACAGGGTATGCAATTAAAGCCCGCACTGCAGATGGGACAAAGGGGGCATAAATAGTCAACGGTGCCTTCATTATTTTTGTGCTTGCACCATGCAGGACTTTCAGGCAAAGCACTTGAATTGGCAGCACAGTATTACAGTCTGTATAGTTTACAGTCACAGCTTATACATAGCAGCATACCCCGGGGCTGAGGTGTTGTTACTGATACCGGCCTGGCTACTGCTTATAAATGGCAAGAGGGGCTGCTCTCAACAGAGACTCACTGGTGACAGTAAAAGTGGGAAAGTGGTGCATTTTTGGTATACAGTGGCTCCCAAAGTGGTACCAGTGTCCTCAGAAAGGCCTACAGCAGAAGTTCAGTGCAATTTTATTTCATACTACTGTGTAGGCTACTAATTGCCACTTATTTTTGTAAAACAATCAAAGTACAATCCATTCAACATCTGAGAAAATACACTTGAAAAGAGCAAATATAAGTGTGTGAAAATGGTTTGGATGTCTACTTTGTTCTTTAGAGTTTAGTATGTGCTCATGAATGTCTCAGTCTTTCTACAATTACTCTATTCAGATTCATAATAACATTATCATGAGCTGGATACAAACTCCTAACAACATAAAGCACTGTAATTTGAGTTGCTTGGGGTCTGTATGTCAAGTTCAAGGATAAAGTATGGCTGCAAGCCTGCAGCTTCATGTCTCCTGTACAATGCAGAAAGAGTTAACTATTTCTGCTACGATTTTTCTACATTTAATTGAGAAGTGCAAGACCGTGTTACCTTTAATGTTTCCTACGGACAAATTATAAGTTGTCTACTTTTCATTTCGAACAATAAATCACAAGTCTTCGCATGTAAAGCGAGATACGCAGTTAAAACTTACACTCGCGGGCTTTCCAGAGGTAATAAGAGTGGTAAGAGAAGCTAAATTTCAGTGGCGGTGGTGAAATATCACTTACCCGATCTGAAGGTCAGACAGAACGAAGTAGTCAGGTTCAGGAAAAGTGCGTGCCCACTTCTCTCGTGCGCTCTGATATTACCAAACCTGCCAGGCACTATCAAGAGAAAAGGTCGCGTTTAAAAGGAGAGAAACTCTTAAGAGTTTTATGTTTCAGTGTATTTCCAAACACTGCTACAGCGTGTACAACCTGCCACTTCGGAGTCAAATGTGTTTTCGTTTTGACCGTCGAGATGTTGTCACAACTCGGAGCGTCTGCGGTCACCTGTGCCACCACCATTGGCACAGCGCACAGTGTGTTGTGGGAAATGTAGTTTTCTCGTATCCTCGAAAGTCGCTGCGGTATTTTCGGGCTATGACGTGACGCCTGTTGACTCCAAAGGGAGTTTTAAGAGGTCCTCTAACTTTAGCCGAAATACTTCCAAGACCAACACAACCGAAGGGAAAGAACTTTATCTTTTTTTCTTCTCTCGGTTTATTCTACATGTGTCTTCAAGTCTATACTTATGTCCCATTAAGTTTCATTGTTATGAGTCAGTTAGGATGTAGGGATTGGCCAACCTATTTATTCAACCCTCTGCAATACAGTGTAATCCAATAAAGATTCCTGCAACAAGTTTACTTTTTTAGTTAGTTTGTTAGTTCACTTACATTGTTAAACAGTTTAGTTTACACTGTTTTAGTGGTGGCCTGGTGTTTTAGAGTCCAGTTTTGTGATTTTATGTACTAGCTATATTGCACAGGTGTTCCTCATACTGCATGAAAGACATGACCCATACATACAAAGAGATGTGAAGGAGGCCCTTGTATTATCCAGTGACTGTTGAGGCAAAGACAACTTGAAAACTAACTTAAGCCATGAGGAGGAGGGACTACAGATTGTTCAACACGGGTAGTTCTCAGTATGACCACAAGAAGGAAGCAAATTCAAAAGGAATTTAATGTACATCAACATTTCGGGAGGAAAAAAACTGGAGGCATTTTGAATGGGCAGTTTTAGTTTTTTATTTCAGTGAAGTAAGATTATTTATCAATGTGCCGCTCAATCTGATAAAACACTAAAACAATCTGCTAACCAAAATATCCAGCTGTCTTCTGCCAAGGGGTGTCTTTTTATGTAAAATGTAAGTGGCTAAACGAATGATTTTTCCATTCACAATATACGTATAAGTGCAAATCAATCCAGGTTAAATTATGTTGGCTGTGTATGATGGATTGACGTTATCTATGTCTATGGTAGCTCTATCCCCATCACAATCAAGCAGGTGATTGGTATGGTTCTACTCACATTCAACACTCATAAGACAAACCACTTCAAACATTTTGAGCCAATTAAGAGTTGAGACTGAGATTCCACAGGAGGCAGTAGGTGACATGGCTCACATAAATCAGCAAGGAGACGATCAAGATGTTTTTAGCCAAGAAACACAAGAAAGCAAAGAAACACTGCCCAAATCAGCAGATGACGTCTGAGGTAAATCATCACTTTGGCCCCTTTAGTATAGAGCAGTGTCATTAATATCCACATGAATACTAAATGAGGGTGCCTTGAATTAAATACATCATGAAAAAAAACATGGTTTTAAAAGAATCATAATCTGTTCTGCAACATTGTCAAAATTCAAAACAACACAAGAGTAACTTTTCAAGTAAGCATAAAAACAAACCACAGGAGGATGGTACAACTGTTCAAACCTGTTAATCCACAGGTTTTAAAAAAAAATTTCTAGGAAATGTGTCACACATGTAGGTTCAACATGCAACAATGTTGTCTATGTAAAAATAATGGCAGACCTGCGAGTCTCTTTATGCAACTGGCAAATGTACAGGTTCCTCTGTCCCACGTCTGCAGGGCTGAGCAATATATCACCATTTATCATCTATCAACTATCACTGATCATATCACAGGAGTTTCTATATTGGGAAATATAATGCACTTTTGTGCAAAACAATGCAAAACTAAACTGTATAGTTACACTACTTCTGAAATTCTTGAGAATGCCATCTGAAACAGTTTGACGTTCCATTTCTTTGCTGACCAAAGTGAGAAACTACTAAACAATATGATGTAGTTTTTCATATATAAACATACCAAAACAATTACTGCTGCTTTTCTGGTTAGCATGAGTCTTCCCCCCCCTTTTCCATATTACCAAGCCCTACTTGTCACAGTGCATGATTTATGTCCACTGCCAATGCAGGAGGATCTATGTTTAAATATTTGACACTGGAAGGTGGGAGGCCAGACTATGTTAGCTTTATTTAACATCTAACAATGTCGATCGAAATGTGAATGTACAAAAACTTTGTCTTTGAATATAAGCCTGGGTTCTGCAATTTCATATTTGTGTATGTTGAGTGGGATGAGATAAGAGCAGGGTTCTTAAGGTGACGCTTTGCTATAGTAGGAACTGAGAGGTCAGGACTCCTATGTGTAGGGTGAGGAGGGGTATTGAGGATGCCACCAGTCCATGAGCCTCACACTGTGTACGGGATCCAATACAACCTGGGTCCCACCATGATCGCCCCTCTTCTTCCCCCGATGGAGCGGCGAGTCCTGGAACAACAGACGAACGCGGTGGTGGCGCATGTCTGTGCTAACACTGATTGTGAACTATGAGAAAGACAAAGACAGACCAGTTCAGATTAGGAGAGGGGTTAGAGACACATGGTGCACCAGTTCATAAATAAATAAAAGTAACTAAAATTACTTTATTTATCATATCTTCAACAAACATGTTGCCAGTAGAGGAGATTGTGGATGTTTTCTGACATGATTCACTTAAGACTGACCTTGTTCATTTATTGTGTGTTGCTATGTGGCTACAATAAAGGCCTACAAAAGTCATACAGACTGTTGCTCATATAAACACACCACCTGCTCACTGGGTGTCAACCACAGACTATACTGGCAAAAAAGAAAAACAACCCTAACCCAACAAAGACTTCCTAAAGATTTTAGAACAACTCCTGCGTTCTTGCAAGTCAACCCTTCACTGATCTCTGGCCTTGTTCCATAACATTTCAAAGTTTTGTTTCATTTCTAAAGTCTTATACAAAGCTATTTCTGGACAGCTAACAGATAAGAGCTCCTTGAAGAGTCCCAATCTGGTGTTTGATCAAAATATGGCACACAGCTTTGCTCAGAGTCGCTAAACCTTCTTACAGCCACTGACAGTGGGCAGGGTTCAATTCTGGTCGTCCCTGATCTCGGCACTACCTTGACACAGCCGATTCAACACCACCAGCTGACCATGTAGCCGATTTTCTGAGAATAAAGTCGCTGCTCCTAATGAAAATGGTTTGTCCCATTTCTAGTTTTCTACCTAATCTTTAGCATCACTAAGCTGTGGTGTTCCCAGGGAGTAGCAGCAGAGTTTGAGATTGTATCATTCACATTTTAACGCTAATTGTCAATTTATGTCCCATATTGTGCAAAATCCACACATTTACATCTACAGACCCCCAAACTATGAGGAATAAAAACAAACATCCTTTCTCTTTTTCTCCAGCTCAGTCTTTGAGTCAATGTGTGTGCAAGCATGCCATTTGAGTTTTGGCTCCCTTCTTGACATAATGGAGGACCTTCTCCAGTCTTTCAGCGCAGTACACGGCCCGCCCACTGAACACATACCGAGTACACCAAGCGGCCATTCCATCATTGAGCTAGACCTGGAGGTGGTTCAGTGTGTCTCACAAAAAGGGCTTTAACGGTTATGAAGGAAAGGTTTCCACGCTCTGCCTCAACTCTCTGTGAGTTACAGAGTGAATCTGATAGACGGATAGCTTTACTTCTTGTTAGCATTTACTTTAGCCAATAGCTACTGCTAACTGTAGCTGCCGTTATCAGCTGACTCTGCCCGCACTGGGTGCTCCCAGCGGTCCAAAGTTCCTGTACTAACGTTACAGGTATAAACACCAACACACCCCTGAAGCACCAAGCTTCCAGTCCATGCAGAGTCAGCTAACAGGACGACTAGCAACAAGTAAAGCCATCTGTCAGTTAGGAGCCGAAAGCTGAGTCAGAGGACATCAGAGGGAAAACCAGAAAATATTTTTTAGATAAAATAATAATATTTTAAAAATGTTTTTTTTGAACATTAAAGCATGTAAACATTTCCTAGTAGACACCCAAAATAAAAGTAGGAACCTGAAAATGAGTATAATATGGGACCTTTAATCCCACCTGACTGTTAAAAATGTGTTATTACTACCAACACAGGTCAACTACAGGGTGGGTAACACATGCAAATAGTTAAAAAAAAAAAAAGAACGGTCTGTGCTCTCTACCATATGAAGTAGTTGCCAATATCAACCAAAAAAAGGTTACTAACCAAGGCCAGCGTCATGCCCATGACCACAGGGGTGAAAATGAAGTTGAGTGTGGTGACCTGAAGCACGTAGCAGTCAGAGTCTGGGTTTGTGTGGACATCTTCGTATTGTCTCGGCATGCGCAAGGACTTGGCACAACCATTCTTACTGTGTCCCTGCTGGGATGAAGATGATCACAGAAATACACAAAAATATACATGACAGCTGCAACAACAACAACAACAGGCTTTTACCAAGTATGTCAAAGATTATCAGTTTAGGAAAGAAGTGAAGCTGGTTTTTATACAACTCTTTTTACCTGCTTTTTAAACTTGAAGTTGAACTCCCACAGCGCCTCTGGCCGAGTACCTGACACCTTTCTGACCCAGAATAGTAAACACTGTAACAGGAAACATAAGCATATAAAGTCGACATTTCCACAGTGAAAACTTGTTTTTACAGACCTGCATTGATATGTTTCTACCTGGTTTCTTTCTTATTTAAAAATACAAATGCAAAAATTAGACATACTTCATATACATAACCCAGATTTGTCTAATTACGTGTCAAGGGTCAAGTCCCCAAGTTTTCAGTCCAACAGACACCACCAGGGGCCTCTATCATGACGAGAGATCGACTTAATCTGGCTCTCTTAGCCCAACTAAACCTGGTCTTGGATAGCCTGGATATCACAAAGCTGGTTATCAACACAGGTTTAGCCCTGAGCTTTCCTGTTTAGCCTCCTAATTACAAGCCAGTCACTTGCAATACAGATCAGAAACAAGATAAAAACAAAACTTTCTCCACATCCATACACTGGCAGTTAGGTGACTGATGACACATCACTTAATTTACCTTGGAGTTCAGCAAGGTTGTGGGCGTGGATTCTGGCAGGGCAGGAATTTTCGAGACTCGCAAGTCGAATGGCTCATACAAGTGGAAAAGGGAACGAATCACACGTGCCCGTAAACAGCGCATTCTGTGGATAGAGTCGGGCTGGAGACGAAATGGCAGGTCAGCATCATTCCTGTAGTGTCTGTGTTGGAGAGACAGTAGATGGGAGAGAAAGAAAACCTGTTAACTTATACAAAATGTATTGGACCACTCAAGACATTTGTCATACACAAAACTAACAATGCATATGGTAGTCAATTTAACAAGAAATGATGAAGTTTACATGTTTTCCATTCTAACAACTTTTTTTATTTATTTCATTATTTTAAAAAACTGAGTAAAGTGGAAGCAAGGATGGCACAGAAACCCAATAAGTTTATTTTTGTGCAATAATACTAATAGAAAGAAACAGCACTCTACTTCTCGGTTTTTATTTTCACCACTGACTGCAGCAGTTGATCAATAAAACCACCTCACCTTCTGTAGAGCCTGGTCCAAAAAGCTGCAGTGCATGTGACTGTCCAGGCATTCTTACAGATTAGAGCAAATTTGCACACATCCTCAGGCCGAATGTAGGAGGCGAGCACTAGCCAAATATCCACTGGATATTCCCCCCCATCACTGCTCTCACTGCTTTCTGTGAAGACAACATGCAAACATCACAGTAAACACCTTGGTGAGTTGTGCGAGTCCTCCATGTTCTACTCCCTCATACTCTACGCTGTATAAATTATACCCTTTCTCCTCTTGTTTTTCTTCTTGCGGGACACTTTAGTTTCATATTCTCCATCTTCTTCGGGGCCTAGGTCATCGCTGCTGTCCAAAGCATCAGCTTTGACGCTCGCTGCAGACGAGACGACTTCCTCTACTGCACCCTGAGATGCTTCCAGGCCGCAGAGTAATTTTACTGAAACACACAGTGTTAAGTTAAGCACCCGAGTCATCTTTCATGACAAGGCCAAGTCTGACTGTCTGAAATGGCCTGACAGTACATCATAAGCTAACGTTACCTTCTTTTTCAACTGCATTTGCAACAGCCTTTTTCACCCTCCCTGACTTCACGACGGCTGGGTCGGCATCAGCATAATCAGCAACGGTCACTAGGGAAAAACAGATTTACATTTAATAAGTCATATTTCTTAACTAACTTTCACAGCCCATACATAACCCTTCTGTTACCTTTAGCGGCACATTCATCTGTACCGGAAAGTACCTGAGTACGGGCTAGCTTTGATGTAAACGTAACTTAAATGTTAACGTTACCTGATTCCGAACAAACGTCCCCGGCCCGAAATTTCAGCCGTTTTCGGTTCCCTTTCTTGGGCATGTCGACACCAATGATCTGTGGACGCTTAACGAGCCTGTGATTCCTGCCATGTCTCTATGGCAAGCGGAGGTAGAGAGAAAGAAAAGAAAATGAGAGAGAAATTGAAAAATGTTCCGCCAGGATCTTCAGCCATCATGGAATGACGTGACGTTGCAAGTCACGCGAGAGTATCGTTGTATTTTCGTCCGCCGCTTTATTGCCATCTGCCGGTGATTTCGAGCATTTCAATGCTTTGTCGTGACAAGAAGTGTCAAAAGTTTTCCAAGGCCTCCGGACTTTGTCTGAATATTAATAAATGTGAACTTATGGCAGTGAGGGGGTCTGACTTACCCTCTATTTGCAATATCCATATTAAAGACAGTGTTACATACCTGGGCATTTATGTAACCAAGGATCAAAAAACCAGAGAACTTCTGAATTTTGATCATATTATAGAGAGAACTCAGAAAAAGCTGAACCATTGGTTAATGAGGGATTTATTACTGAGAGGTAGAACTTGGTTATCCAAACCAGAGGGTATCTCTAGGCTTACTTACTCCGCTATGTGTTGACATGTAGATCAAAGGACGATTAAAGTCATTGACAAGATGCTCTGTAACTTCTTGTGGAGAAACAAGACCCATTATGTTAAAAAGTCAACGAATAGTATTGAAAAAGGTGGCCTTAATTTTCTAGATTTCAATTCCTTAAACAATACCTTTAAAATTAACTGGATCAAGTATTTGTAGAAACAGTCCAGCACACTAAATAAGCAACACAGCACAGCCACGAGAGCTGGAATAATAACAATTAATTTAAATAAGTAAATGAAAGAAAAGCATCAGGAATAATTCTACCAGGGACAACCTAAGTTTGTTTGTGTCTATGTGTGAGACTGTGTGTGTCTGTGTGCGTGTGGGTGAATGTGTCTGTATGTGTGTGTGTGTACATGTGTGTGCGCATAAGCCTGTTAAAGAATGTAGTTGTTAGTGAGAGTGGGACGCCACGACTGTGCCACAGCTACCCCAGCAACAGGCAGGCAAGAACCTCAGTAGCCAATAGGGGTGGGAGAAAGAAAAAAAAATAAATCAAAAAAACAAAGACTCCCGGATGCACCGCGATGCAAACGCGGAAGACCCCGACCCAAATGCCAGCTGATTTAAAATATATTTACAGTATTACAGTATTTTAAAAAAACCCAGGTTTGATCTGGAACTGTGTATCCCAGCATCTTTTCTCACAAATTGGTGGACTTAAGTGTTTGCTTTTATGTAACTATAGAATAGGAAAAAAATCCTGTTTCCTTATCTAATTTTCATAAACAAGCACTTCTTGCTTGGTCCCTGGTATACAAGCATAATATTTCGCCGCATAGCTATTATATTTGGAATAATAGGGACATCTTGTATAACAGAAAATCTTTTTTTTTTGATAACTGGTTTAGAAAAGATGTTATTTTGGTAGGCCAACTGTTTAAGAAGAAATGTGTATTATTTAATTATGAAGAATTTCTTCAGCGTTATAAATTTCCACTAACTTCTCAACAATTTGCTATAGTGTTTGATGCCCTCCCTTCTGGAGTTACTATTCTTTTCAAAGATACTTGTATACCTAATTTGCTACCTCCTCTTGAGCCTGCAGAAACTATGATAGGAAAATTTGTTATAACTATACGGTCTCCAAAAGCAATAAAAATATCCGCACTCTGTTTCAAAAGGACTTTCTAGCAGTACCAACTGCTTGTGCATTCTGGAACTCTTATGTTGGAAATCTATGCTGGAAGGAAGTGTGGACGCTTTCTCATTAATTGCCTATATGTTGGCGAATAAAGTCAGGGAAATTTCTTTTAAGATTTTGCATCTCTTCTACCCTGTAAAATCTGTAAAAAGATATTGACATTATGTGCTCCTTCTGTGATCTTCATGTAGAAACAATAGCCCATTTATTCTGGCATTGTACTTACACCAAGAAACTTTGGAAAGATGTATGTAGATTTGTGATTGTTAATATTTACAGTGATTTTGAACTACTGTTTAAAAATGTAATTTTTGGTTTTGTGAATGTTGAATGTAAGCTTAAAGACAAATACTTTTTGATTAACCTTATAATAAATTTTACTAAATATTATATCCACAAATGTAAATTTACTAATGCCAAACCAACATTTACTTTACTCAAGAAAGAAATTAAACTATATATAGGAATGATAAACTCATCCCAAAACAAGAAAGCTATCAAAACGGTGAATTTATGTACCATGCATATTTGTAGATTTATAACCCCTGCTCCTTTCATTTTGTTTTAGTCTGTTTTATTATTATTTGTTTCTTTTTATGTAAACCTTATATCTTCCTTGCTGTGTTTTTATTCCCATGGTAAGTTCTCCGCTCTGTACTCATACCGTTTGTCTGTATGTTGTATTGAGGCAGTTTTTGAACTAAAAAAAAAAGAAAAAAGAAGTGTTGAAGATGCGTCTGCTCCATTACTTTATCAGCCAATTAAGACTTGTATTAAAATACCTGCATAATTAAGTTAGTTAAGTTGAGTGATGTAGGTTGTTGTTGTTTTTACTTGTCTACTTTTTGGAAGAACAGTAACACAACTTTCCAGAATTTTTCATGAATACCAATGCCTATTAGAAATTATTTTTATTTTTCAATTCACTCTTAATATTGTGTATTGCTGTCAGTGCTTTATTAATTTAATATTGTTTTTTATGCCAAAAATTTGAAAACAATTATTTTGGCAAACCCTGGAAATGTGTCTTTGTCTCAAATGCGTTTGACATGAGACTGCAGTTCACTATCCGTGGTGCTCATTATGAACATTATGATGTTTAAAATGTATAACATTTGGATTGTGGTCGTGTTGAGTCCTAGGGGCTGGGTGCATCTGCTGACTCCCTAGGGCTGAGGGGCTGTTGCTGATGTCGTGGGGTGATTGCTGTTGTGCCAGCTCTGATGGCCTGGTGGTGCTCGGAGTGCTCCTGATTGTGTGAGAACGGTGAGGTGGAGGGTGGCAGTGGGGCTGCCGGAGGGGCCCCGGCGAGGACGGGGGATTGTTGGACTTTGGGGCTGCACTGTCTGGCTACCTGACAGTTGTGGGGTGCCTGTGTCACAACTACCCTCCAATTTTAACTGCACTTTAGTTACCACACACCGTATCTTTACTCCACCATACAACACTTCACAATCCATGACATGCATCCAACACAAAACAATACATTTACAGAGGCAGGCAGAGGGGTTGAAGGAGTGGGGGAGATTCTCATTGGCCTCGTGTCCTGCCCCTGGAGCCCCGGGCGTCGGGGGTGCTGTGGGGTTGGTGGCGGCGTTGCCTGATCTGGGGTGGGCTGGGGGGGGCGGGGCACCCCTGGCGTGGGGGCCCGCTCTTGACCTAGGGACTCGGGTTCGTGGCTTTTGCTCATTTCTGGGCGGGTGGTGTGTCCCTGGGCCTGGGGGCCTGTTGTCTCCTTTCCTCGCCTGGGCCCTCTTCAGCAGGGGTGGGGCTGCTTCCCCCTTCCCCCTGCCAGCTCTCTCACAGTGGTGGCATTCGGGAGTCTCTGGGGCGCATGGCCGGTGTTGTTGGGGTAGGTTTTGGTGCTCGTCCTTGGGGTGCTTGACTAGGGGGGCTGGGCCCTCGTCCGGGGATGAGATCGGCCTCGGGGGCTGCTGGCACTGCCTGCTCTCTGGGGAGGGATGCCTCTGGCTGGGCTGGGGGACCGTTGGCCTGGTTCTCCCGCGTTATCGCTCCCTGGCGGCGGGGAGCTTCCCGGCACGGCTTTCTGCTGTTCTTCCTTGGGGCGGGGTACAGCTTCCCCCGGGACATGCGGTCTGGGGTCGCGGGGTGCCCTGGTTTCTGGGGGTGGGGGTCTCTGGGTGCTGCACGGGTTGATCCTGATCTGGTTGCGGTTTGGAGGGCTGCGGTGGGATTGTAGGGCGATTGTCGATGCATCTTGATGTATTGTGCTTTTTCCCTGGGCAGGGTCTCTGAATGGCTGCTGGGCGTTTAGTTTGTGCATTGGAGTCCGGGGGAGGCATTTCCTCGTTGGCTTGGAGGGACCAGTTTGCGTCCCTGTTTTGCTTCGTTGGCCTCGGATCCATGCTTCCCCATTTCCCCATCAGCCAGTTGTTGGACCCCTCTGGATACTGAGGTATATAGTTAGTTTTCGGGATGTGCAGTGTGGGTGCGGGGCAGGGCTGTGCTCCGGTTTGTTCTGGGCTTGTGCCTGGAGTTCTCGGCCCTTGACGGTAGGTGGGTTGTTGGTGGCATGCAGCTGAGCTGGTTGATTTTGCCTCGTTGCTGGTTTGGCTGGTGTTGCACGGCGGCCGGGGGGCGTGCTGGACATGGGGGATGTCGGCTGGCGCCAGCGGCCTTAGGTTTTTTCCGGCGGTTGGGGGGACGGCAGACTTTTATTGGCAGGTGCACGGTGACCTGCGCGGCGCGTTTGCTGCCGGGCTGGGACTTGCTGCTGGTGTTTCTCTCCGCCGGCTTTCGCTGTTGTGTTATTCCGCTTGCTCTCTCTCGTTTGCCCGACCTCGCACGTGGGATTCGCACGGGGCTGCTGGGCATTGGGTGTCGCCGTGCTCGCATTGGGCTCGTCACTTGTGCATTGGTGTTGATGATTGCGTGGCATTTGGGCGTTTTGGTTGTTCATTGCGCGGCGGTGGGGTGCTGGGTGGGGGGGGAGCACTGGTCTATGTTGTGTGCGGGCCGCGGTCGGTCCAAGCGCTGCTCTTCCGCGGGTTACGCTTCTTGCATTCCATCGGCATTACGTTGTCAACTGGCATTTGGGTCGGGGTCTTCCGCGTCTGCATCGCGGTGCATCTGGGAGTCTTTGTTTTTTTGATTTATTTTTTTTTCTTTCTCCCACCCCTATTGGCTACTGGGGTTCTTGCCTGCCTGTTGCTGGGGTAGGTGTGGCACAGTCGTGGCGTCCCACTCTCACTAACAACTACATTCTTTAACAGGCTTATGCGCACACACATGTACACACACACACATACAGACACATTCACCCACACACACACAGTCTCACACATAGACACAAACAAACTTAGGTTGTCCCTGGTAGAATTATTCCTGATGCTTTTCTTTCATTTACTTATTTAAATTAATTGTTATTATTCCAGCTCTCGTGGCTGTGCTGTGTTGCTTATTTAGTGTGCTGGACTGTTTCTTGTTTTAATTTTTCTCTTAGTTGTCATACTATGTCAGCTGTTTATTGCTGCTGTTCGGCTGGTTGTCTTTCACTATTATTATTATTTTTATTGTTTGTTGGTTGTTGTTTTTCTCCTCCCCAAGCCCCCCTCTCTGTTCTATTGCAGGTTTCGTTGCTTTCTGCAATTGGTGTTTCCCTCTGCTATTCCCTGTTGTCCCCACCTTCCATCCCCCTTCTCTTGCAGGTCTTGTCCTTTCTCTGTGCTGTCTGTTTGTGCCCCCCTATCCCCGTGTCTGCCCCCTTGTCCGGCCCGGTGACAAATCAATACATAATTAAATAAATAATAAAACAGAAAAAGGAGTATATTAATACTCTCTTAAAAGTTCAAGTAAAATCTGTCTTGCACAATGTGGTTATCCAGGTCATCATACTCTATACCAGGCTGCTGGGCAGGACAGGTTTAAAAGAAAAAATAAAATAAAATAATATGTATAACATTTTTGTGTGCACATTAAGCCGACTTCCCATCTGGTTTCACTGAAGGGCCATGCGATGGTTCTTGTGTTACTTATACTATCTGCCCATTCACATCTCACTCAATAAAAATGTCAGAAAGTGACAGACAGTGCATATTGTCACTGTGCCTCTCATAACGTGGCTAATGCACACCATTAAAGCTGCCCTCACATCACTGATCCAGGTAGAAGCGGCCGGTCAGGGAGGGAAGACATTGGCACAAATTATTATAACTGACAGTATTTTCAGACCCAAGATTCATAATGCTAAAAAGATCCACAGTGTTGTGTTCAGTGACCTATGTAAGTACTTTGTAAAAAGTGCTGCAGGCCACCACAGCATCCCAGAATGGCTGTTGACAACATTGTTGTCAAGACCTTGAAAACTCAACTGCAGAGAGCGACATCTCCCAGGGCATGAAAGTACAGCAAAATTAGATTTGGAGAAATCTCTGCTGCAGTTCAAAGAAGACCAACAAGTCTGAGGTGATGCTTCAACCTCTGGCCATGAGAATAACTTCCTGACAATTAAGAGGTCAGCACAGTGATTGTCTTTTCTTTCTCCAGCTTTAGAGATGGGTCAGAGGAGGTGTCAAAAGAAATCATCTTCTTCTATTTTTGTGTCCAGAGCTTTCATCAAGCCCTTTACTGTCTGCATCACAGGTACGTGGCTCCAATCTTGTCTAATATATTGTGACCACTCACTTTCACAGCTCTCCCACTAATGTAACACAGAATATTGATTTCACCTTGAAGAAAATCAATTGTCTATGGTTTTCTCCAGATAATGCAATTGTTTCCCCATATCAAGATGTTTTGTATCAATAACGAGATCTATTCTCATTGTCAGTCACTCATCCAACCTGCAACTGCCTCAAGTCAAATCTCACTTGCTGACAGCCCTTCAGCAATTTGACTTATAATTGACCTAAAACTGTTATAAAGTCCACAAATAAAACATCCCTCCAATCTGTACACAAAACAAGTTTACCCCTTCACCTAACTGCCAAACACCCTTTGTTATTAAAGGAAAATATATTATTGCAATTCACATTAGCATTGAAGAATAAATTTTAAAACCTTGCCATCCTTCTGTGTCAAGTTTGTCCTGTTCTTGTCAGTGCAAATCTTCTCTGGGTATTGCTGTTTCCCTCCACAGTTCAGAAACATGCCGGCTAACAAGACATTCAAAATGTCAAAGTGTTTTAAACCTGGTTTTGCTGTTTATTGCTGTCAAAAAGTTGTAAATACTGAATTCAGGTTAAAGCACTTAAGTCAAAGCAAAAATATTTAGTCAGTGGTGGAAAGTAGCTAAGTACATTTACTCAATTCAATGAAGTACAATTTTGAGGCGTGTGTACTTTACTTGAGTATTTCTTTTTGTACTCCTACTCTGTGGTATTGTGGTACATTTACTTGAGTAAAAGATCTAAGTACTTCTTCCACCACTGACTGAAGTTCAGAAAACCTTAAGTGAAGGTCAGATGCAACGACTGAGTCAAGTCCAGAATCTAACCTTATGTGAAATATAATTGAGGCTTTTAAACTCAAAGATGTGAATGAATGATGACTCAACACGTTCTCATGTAAGGGCGTCAAATGCTGACGCTTTGAGAAAGCCTGGCAAAGCCTCCATATTTGACACCCAAGGTACCCTTCGGCGTCCGTATGAAAAAGGTTTAGGAAAAGATCATGGTTTTGATTAGGTTTAGGCACCAAAACTACTTGGTTAGTTTTAGGAAAAGATTGTGTTTTGGGTTGAAATAAGTAGCCTACATTATGTGACGGCCGATGGGTTACATTGGACTTACTTGAAAGCCCGGGGTTTTTCCTGCAGATGCTGAAGGGTACCTTGTGCTTTAAATACCGACACTTTATCGGGCTTATCAAAGCTTCTATCAAAGCTACGGTTTGACTCCCTGAGATGAGACTGTGCTCGATGTCTATGTCTGAACTGACTTGTATTAACATCACAAAGGTAATAAAAGTAAATCAAATACTGAAACGAAAAAACGATTGATTGAACGTGGGTTTAGACCTATTATATAATCAGGAAATGATAAGTGGATGGTGAAAATAAACTACAGAATATAAACACTATGTCAAACAATCTCTGGATTAATTTCATTTGCCCTAAGTAAATCTTATCTTAATTTATTTCTTAATTGATTTTAATGTACGAAATTACTCTTAATGACTTCCACTTTTACTCTTACTCTTACAGCAGACAAACCCCCTGCAGAAATTAATCTGCACGGTCTCATTTAAAAACAAATCTCATCATGGCGTGGTCAGTCATAAGTGTGCTCTTTAGTCATCACTTTCCAATGTAGGGAATTGTCATTTTCTCTTTACACAGAACTGAGATTGCCACTCAGTCACAATTTCACTATTGATTTAAAGACTAACACAGTTCACAGTTAACTTTCAAAACAGAGATAACAACGGTGACTAATGTAAGAATTATTTTTACAGTACAAATGACTGGACATCCAACAACCATCTAAGTTATAAATTAGAAATGGAAAATAACATATTTGCTGCTGTTTTATTTTTCCTATTACCAAATGTGTTGTTGCCTATCCAGTACTGCCACAGCAACATGCTGATGATGATTAATTTCATTTATTATATTTGTGTTAAATTAATGTACAATTCAGGAAACTTTTCAAATATGCCATCTTACACAAACAAAATATTTTTTTCCTACAAGGGGAGCTGTGCTCTGGATAGTCCATCGTTTTAGCTGTACTGTCAAAACCACAATGTCTAACTAAAAAAATCAGTAAAGGGCATTTGAAATACTAAAAAAAACATACCAATGTGAGAGCCCCCTGCACTCATCCATCATTTTGAGTCAAATGCCAAATATTCGAAAAAAGCTTTCTTCCTTTCGCACACAATGATTTGACACACAGTACTAGAACCAACACAAACAATACAATGATGAGTGTCATCAGTGTCAATCAGTGTGTTGCAACATGGTTGATATACTTCAGGGCCCTGGTGTTGTGGTCTGGACTGACACCAAACAATTTAGTGAGAGTCAGATTTGCCTGTTTCCCCTGCCTTTTCTTTCTATTATTGCTAATGTTTATAATATTAAGGTTCCTGTCAGATCCTGCAGGGTGCGCTGCGCACTCTTGGTGCACAACCTGCCTCTGTGCCTTGGCTAAGCTGATGCCGCTAGAACGCGCACCATGTCTCGGGAGTCGTCAGGTCGTGAACGTGCTTGGTGCTGATGTGAAAAGTTAATTAGGCTACACTTTACCAATCAAGGGGCACGGCTGGGCTAACTGTAGAAACATGATACTAGTGTAGAGTTTAGAGATCATGCTTTGACACTAACGACCGTCCGGCTGATTCCAGTCCTCTGTTTTGCACGCACATGTGATGCAAAACGCTTTAGCTATAGGCTGAACGCTGGGAGTTGGTCCCTTATTTCCAGAGCTGTAGCCTGTTAGTGACAACTGCAGATTCCCCTGAGTGTGTGCGTGTGTGTGTGTGTGTGTGTGTGTGTGTGTGTGTGTGTGTGTGTGACTGAGGAACTGTGTGTGTGGGAGGAGGAGTGAGCGTCGGTTCGGTGGCGGTGTGGAGAGATGGAAGCGGAGAAGGCGGATGCAGATAAGACTCGCTCTCACTGTCCCCAAGACTAAGGACGCAGATCAAACGATATTTTCCTGTTTTGTTTTATATATATATATATTTTCCTGCCAATGTACTATGATCTCCGTCGTGCTCGCGGACACCACCCCTCCAAACGCATCAGTCTATCTCTGAGCTGTCAATCATATCACGCCGGGATTTCTACATGTGAGTGCATGGCGCGCCGGGCAAGGCGGATCTGCTCACGGGGTGAAAAAACGCCGGTTAATATGGACGAAAGGTCAACCGTCATCTCATCAATTCAATCTCTCTGATTAGGTAAGGCGAGATAAAGCTTAAGGATGCACGTCTGATGCACGGGAAATATAATGCAATGGGAAGAAGGCGCGGGTCTACGATTGCATACTAGGCTGTGCGCTGCTGCGGGGCGTTAATAGGCCCTCTCATCAGTTATTATAAGTCTGTTTATCAGGCTTGTAACCCACATATCCACCTTCTTAATCCCGACAGCGACACTGTCCTATAGCGTTGCCCAGACCACAGAGCAGGGAAGATGATGTGCGAGGTGATGCCGACCATCAGCGAGGGAGACACGGGTGGTCCTCCCAGAGGCACCGGTGGCGTCCCGAACGGCTCAGACCAGGAGGCCAACTTCGAGCAGCTGATGGTCAACATGCTGGACGAGAGGGACAAGCTGCTGGAGTCCCTCAGGGAGACTCAGGAGACCCTCATTCAGTCTCAGACTAAACTGCAGGGGGCGCTGCACGAGAGGGACGTACTCCAGCGGCAGATCAACGCCGCGCTGCCTCAGGTGAGGAGCAGTCGGCCTCTGGAGGGGGAGGGTCGGGCTGTGGTGTCGGCTGAGATGGATGAGGGTTTGTCCAACGGAGCAGCAACCTTTATGTGCATGATTTGTTGTACGGTAAAGTGCTTGAAGTGGGGGGAAAGAAAAGTGACAGTACTCCCGTTATCCACACGCTGGCCTTGGCTATTACATTCTACAGTGAATAAAAAATACTAGATGGCATTACTGATGTTCACAACATAGGCTACATTTATTTAACCATTTTAATTACTATTCCATTCACTTAGACTTGAACCTCACACAGTGTCCCCACTGCAGTCCTCCTTTAAAACAGTTCTGTTGGTCTAAGAAAAAATAGACCTATAGGCTACAGAATGAGGTATAAACAAACAATATTAAGGTCAATGTTAACCAAGTCTGTGCTTGATGATTCAGCACCTTCTATAGCCTACTGTTATTAATTTTATCAGCTACATCAGGCCCATTCAAGATTTACTTATACTTTTACATTTTCAAATATACAATACTACTATTTAGGCTTGGCTGAATACTTGATGGTTATTATTTACTGAAAAATGTGCATGTATATTGCTCAGTAGGCTTACGCCCAGCTAAGCAACATTTTAAATTGTCTGTCCATTGCTTTCCATCTTGCATTAGTCCAGAGTTGTAAACCTTGACTGAGAAACTATCTTATTGTTGTCTTGTCAAAACAGACGCACTGCAAGCTAGCACATCAGCTTAAACTTACTGTCAATTGCTGACATCAAACATGGAGAGGAGATACCTGTTTGCTGTTTCCCCAATTCACTTTCATGGGCTAAATTCCAATCTCCACACTCATGGACTTTGAGGCGTGATCCCGGTGAGTCCGTGGGGGCTTAGGGCTGTCCCACTGTTAAATTGTCAAGTGCACGAGGGCTCTCTTGCAGACATAATTGAGCCCTAATTGCACACTTTCTGTAAAACCGCATCTCTGCAGACTTTGCCCACAGTTCATAGTAATGTGACGTTTAACCTTAAGTTAAAAAAAAGGTAACATGGAAGGAGCAACTACATTTACACGTTTACATGTAAGTGCACAATGCTGTTTTGATAACAAAACAAGAACATTTATCATTTGAAAATTACTTCTTGTCCAGGGGTGATTTTCAAATAATCCATTTCCTCAGCAAAAGCCTGGAATACATTTAAATCAAACACTTGGTTCCTCCTCGGCCGTGAAGTAAGTAAAACATGTCAACTAAGAAGTCCCAGACCCATAATTGTTTTGGCGTAGTCAAGGTAACATGAATCAGTTAAGTGATATATATGTGTGTGTGTATATATATATATATATATATATATATATATATATATATATATATATATATATTTATTTATTTATTTATTTATTTATGTGTATATATATGTATATATATATGTATATATGTATGTATATATGTATATATATGTGTGTATATATATGTGTGTGTGTATATGTATATATATGTGTATATATGTGTGTGTATATATGTGTGTGTGTGTATATACATATATATATATATATATATATATATATACACACATATATAAATATATATATATATATATATATATATACATATATAAACACATATATAAATAAATAAATATATATATATATATATATATATATATACACACATATATATCACTTAACTGATTCATGTTACCTTGACTACGCCAAAACAATTATGGGTCTGGGACTTCTTAGTTGACATGTTTTACTTACTTCACGGCCGAGGAGGAACCAAGTGTTTGATTTGAATGTATTCCAGGCTTATATGTATGTATACCAGATGACTTCAGCTAAGTCTCTGAGGGTTCAGGGTTTAGGCTTTAGGGTGTAGATTGGGACTGGCCCATGGTGGGCTTTTTCTTCTCCTTTTGTAACTGAAAGGATAGTTCTGCTTCATCCTCTTTGAAGTTGAAAACATTGACACCTGCTTTGCTTTGACAAGAAGGGCAGGGCGGGGCCTTTGCGTAATATGCAGGGCCCTGTGCAATTTTCTAGGCCCGGCCGGCTCTGCTACTGATCTGCAGATTGTGAGAAGTGCAGGTGCACAAGAAAACGCCCCGGTACACAAAGTGTAAAATATAGAAGTGCCAGTACTGACCCATTTGAAGCACTGGCAAGGTACAAGATGGTGTTAAATTGGACAGCTGTCAAATTGCAGGAGAAACAGTGGGGCTAATAGGGGTTGGGCTGAGCACCTTATTTTGCCCCAGGCCCAACTCGCAGTTTAATGCGGCCATAATGGTACTGACGGTCACTGATTTTAGATGATTTTAGAGCAAACTAAATAACACTATTACTTGGTTTATTTCTGAATAACGGTGCAGCTGGGTTGAAACATGGCCACAAATTATGCTGTCCCACTGCTAGAGCTAGACCTCTAAAAGTTGAATATGATTGTTTAATTTGGAGGAGGCCGGGTCAGTATTTCTTTAGCTTGGATTTATGTATACACCTCTGCTGGGGAATCCCTCTAACACTCCTACATGTCCCGGGATATCACCATGAGAATAATTGTGACGATGATGGGGATACATAGGCACATACCACTTCAAAAGCTCTTTAGTGGCAGTGTGGCAAAAAGGAGGCTCTAAATGTCTAGTAGGTATAGAAGGTAGGAAAGTGATGGAGTTTGTAGGTTGAAAGGTGGATTGTAGAAGAATGTTGACTGACTGTAGAGGTCCAGGCCAGATGTTGAGAGCCCTGCTGGTCAGACGCGAGGGTAAGACCCACTATCATTATCTAGATTGAAACAGCCTCACCTCTGTATGCGGTGACCTGCCTGTCAGGGGTAATGTGAAAGGAGCTGATGGTAAAGTGGGCTATCTTGGATGTTTGTAGCCTAAGTGTTACTGTGTGTATCTGAGGGAAAGATAGCTGAATAAGGGCTGCTGCAGTCACCGAGCATGACGACAACAAAGCCTCAGCACATAAAGCCGTGTTACCCTCTGACCCTCTGGTCTAAATGCGTGGCATGATGTCACAGTGCGGTGTGGTGTGTCACTGAGTGTGTGTGAGAGCAAACCATGCTGACGATGACAGCCTCACTGCAGCCTTTTGTGAAAGAAACATGGCCGCTTGCTAGTGTACATGGCCCTGGGCTGCTTGCTTCCACACATGCATACGTGTCTGTGTGTGTGTGTGTGTGTGTGTGTGTCAAAGAGAGAGGAAAGAGTGGGAAGAGGCTGTCATGCTTGTTTTCTAATCCTGCTTGGTTCTGTGTGATGTTTTATTCTAGCAATAATACAAGTATTAGTTATATAGTCATAGACCTCCGGGACATTATGCAGACATTATGACTGACGCGCACATGCATAAGCTGTCTCCTTCTCTCTTTCAAAAAAAACAGCTCCACACACTCATGCACACGCAATGCAAAACACAGCAGTGGTCATTTCCACACCAGCCACAGAGCAGACAGATGATGCAACGGACAGCACAGTAGTGAAGCAATACTGAGAAATGAGGAAAATCTCTGTTGGACTTGATTTCAACTCAGTTTTTCTCTGCCCAAGTGAAGAACGGCGATAGTCTGGCCCTGATGCGTCAGTGGAAATTGCAATGTGCATCTTGCAATGATGAGGGGGAAGTGTGGAAAAAATAACATACTGTATCTGATATATCAAGTTTGGGTGTGATGAATACATTAGAGCCATGTTGTAGCAGTTGGCAATGCTGCTGACCCCACCATCCTATATGTGTCAGTGGTAATTAGGCTGATTCGCAGCTGGGCTCAGCATGACCATAGTTTGTGTGTTTATGCCCTCGACAACAATACAATATCACAGCTCCCTGCTTGCTCTTGCCGCCTTCCATGTGTCCTCCAGTCAGCAGTGTCTACATGTGTGTTGTAGGCTATTTGAGATGTATTTTTCTCTCTGCGTGAGTTCAGTTCTCTCTGCTCCTAAGTTGTAGACTGATGTGCTGAGACTGAATGTTTTTTTTGCCCAAATCCAAACGCTCTTCTATTTCCGCCTAACAAACATTTGTCATCTTCACCTACAAGGTGTTTGTGTGCGTGCGTGTGTGTGTGTCTGTGTGTGTGTGTGTGTGTGTGTCTGTGTGTGTGTGTGTGTGTGTCCGTAATTGTGTCCTCTGTAGGTTTCCTGACTCCATGGGACTGGTCTGACCCAGAACTGTCAGATCTATGTCTCTCCTCCACATATACACACAAACATGTTCACAACTATGGAAGAGATTTAAAATTCAGTGCTCTTCAATGTCGTCATTGTTAAAAATACATAAGCCCACATCACCTTGGCATCAGTGCTCAAATTTATGTTTGCCTCAACAGCATCATAAAAATGGGACAGAGTTGCCACACACACTCACCGACACACATACAGAGACTAGGATGGATATGTTCATTAGCTACAGAGAATAGAGTTTCAGATTAACATGTCAGCCCATTACAGTGCAAAATGCTTCTAATACAGCCCTCAGAGATGGGTTTGCCCATAGACAAATTAGGTTTTAAACACACAAAGAGACCCACGCACGCATGCTTGCATGCATACAAAGATGCTTATATACACACGCACGCGTGCACACGTAATGCCTATTCCTTTTCTGTGTGAGAGAAACTGTTCTGACGCTGTCAAGTAGAATGTGTCGTTAGCAATCAACTGTACATGTGTGTAATACAGAGAGAGAGAGCAGACAGTGGGTGAACGCTTTGTGTCAAACAAAGCAGGTCACCCCTCCTCTTCCATCACTATATTTCTGTGTAATATATTTTTATGTTATCTATATATTTTATTATTAAGTATTATAAGTGTTGAACGATGGCTTGGAAAAGTAACACAAGTAAAGGTCACACCAGCAATATATTATTGTACTTCGCAAGAGACAGATTTTTAAAAATGCAGTCAAAATTAAAGAAAAGGTTTGACATTTTGGAAAATAAGATTATTTAAATTAGATGACAAGATTGATACCACTATCAAGTCTGCCAGTTAAGTACAGAGTTGGATCCAGAATGCAATTAGCTTAGTTTAAGACTGGAGGCAGATGGGAAACAGCTAGCTTGGTTCTGTGTGCTTTGTGTTTAATCTGTACAAAAACAGAAATGTAAAAAACAAAAATTTGTAGTTTTATGGGGAGTCATATGAAGCTACTGATTACTATTTATGTTATTACCAACTATTTTTGATGAAAGAAAGGTATAGTCTCGCGGGTAACTTGGAGCACAGAACTTACCTTAAAACCAACAATTGTCATTTTTACATGTCTGTTGGGGTACAGACTAAATAAACGAGACACACGTGTTAATTACTGAGTTTAAGCTGGTAGGTTTATTTTTTAACTGTGGCCAGAGCCTGACTAGCTGTCTGTCTCCACCTGCTTCCAGTTGTTAAGCTAAGCTAGGCTAACCACGTCCAGAGGGTGTGGGGTTTAAAGAAGTAGGCGTATGCCACGCAGGAAGGATGTCAGTGTTTAGTTGCATAAGGGAAATTGTACAATCCAGCAATTTCGGAACTTAATACTATGGACTAAAATCAAGATACTTTGACAAATGCTACTTTGATGTAAAGCTTAAATAATGTTTGTGTTTTTGTATACTTTTCTCCATTGGCTTAATGGACTGCTGACAGGGTGATTGGCAAATGCAAAGCAGAGAAGTACACCAACAGCTTTCATTGTTCCTGTCAGAGACCTCTCCTGGAAATCACCAAATATTTGTTATTTAATTTTCTCTGTGAGATAACACAATATCAATAGCCTCTAATCCTCTATTTTTCAAAGAGGTATGCGCCTCCATGGCGGGATGTGAGTTTCATGGTGTGTTTGGTGGTGTGTGTTGTGATGTTTGGACACCTGTTCCAGTCTGACACAAGACTGGCTATTTTTGCCAGCGTACAAATACACAGAGAAAAAGACACACACACTGTACACACCTCGCTGCCCTTCCAAAACAACAACTGCCTCTTGTTCTAAATTCTAACCCCCTCTGTCCACACTGAAACACACAGACACATATAAACACACACACACACACACACACACACACACACACACACACAGAACCATTTGTGTTGTTTACTCGACCTCACACATACAGTACCACTGATCTGTCCTTTGACTTCTCGTAGCAGTGATTGTTGCTTACCCTTGTACAGACACATGAACACAAATTCAAACACACATAGCTTGTGCACATACATTCACTGTGCCTCTATGTCGAAGCACGTATGACATGTGCCATGAGTCTCTCTCTTTTGCCATCTGTCTTCCTGTCTCAGGTGTCAGTGTTGGTGTATCTGAAAATCTAGATGTGACACTAGTAGGGCTGTCCCCGACTAAGGATTTACATAGTCGAATCGGAATTGTCAAGTCTTGCCTATAGTCGACTGATAGTCGAAATCCAGTGTTGTGTGGCGGCGACTGCGGGGGTAGCTCTGCTCGAATCTTGAGAAGCTGCGGAGCTCCAGTCTCTATTCATTAGTCAGTGTAACTTACTCTGTACATTTCCAGCTAAACTGAGGCTTGTTGTTGACCCTTTTCTCTCTGCTCGCCTGCTATTCACCGGTCTTTTGCAGAGTTTTGCATGCATGCCATGCGGCCGACAACTGCACGCACGTCGCAGTTCCTCGCGGTTCTATTTCAAGTACTGTTTAAAAAAGATATAATATTCTTTGTGTGGTTCATCCATGGTGATAAATGATCAGAAGGTCCTGCTAGGTGCAAACAACTTGACACAACACCGGGGAAGCTGAGGCTCTGTCTCTTCAGTCTTCAAGTTTTTTTCTGCCGCTACACACATTCACATTACACCCACACACGCGCACTGACCCTCCTACCTTAAGGGTTAGTGTTACAATTTTGGATTTATTCACGCACTTTAAAAACTTTTATTAAAAGCGTTTTTCTTTTTGCATATTTATTTACAGCATTATATGTTGAAATGTATGTTGTAATAGGCTGTATATTAACTTATTGGGAGAAAACTGGTAGTTCTATTTAAAAACCTCTATTTGAGCACCCCTATATCGCCAAAATGATATGATCCTCATTTCATAACACCTCTGCAAAGGTTTCGACTGTGAGACAGAAACAGGCTCTGCCCATCGATTCTCTGACTATTCGGGGTCAGCCCTAGACACTAGTTTGCTACCTGTTTTTTGTTCTTCATTACTTTTTTCTTATTCCTGACTGCTTTTTCTCTGTCTATATATCCCTCTTTCCTTCTCTCTCTCTCTCTCTCTCTCTCTCTCTCCCTCTCTGTTTATCTAACTCATCAATAACCCAGTAGCCCATTATCTGGTCCTTCAGACAGTTCTCGTCCCCTCCTACTCCTGCAGCTGACCTTAGCCCACAGCACAGCGCAGTGTAGTATGGGAGGGAAGGTGACACAAATTGTTCACTGTTCAAAGCTCTGCAAAGCACCTTGTGTCTGTATGACTATACAACAGTCAGGCATAGGTTATTTCCTCATTTAGTCTAAATGAAGATTTGGTATAATAAGACATAGTCTGATATATTGAGATAATTTGCTGTAATGTTGTACAATAAGAAAGGAGTAGTCCCACTGTAATGTGGTGACGTATTGATAAGGAAAAAGTTGAGGGAACCTGCATTGTAACTGGAGCTAGGCATCACACTGTACTGTATTCCAGATACTAGCCAGTAGTATTGAAACTGTCACAGATTGAAATTTGTACACTTCTGACCACACCCAGCATCATTGATGGTTGCGTCAGTGCAGTGAAACACTGCCTTTCAGCTTGGTGTTAAAGTACTTGGGTTCTTTGTTTTGACACTAGTATCGAGGAATTTCAAATGACACCCAGCCCTACACATACCTTCATTTTAATATTACCTACTATAAAGTATGCAGTTAATTTACTTCATAAAGAAGCCTAAAAAGATGTGAACCCAGGGTTTAAATGTATCACTACAGGCCTAATAAAGGACAAAGAAACCCCAGTATTACAATGAATAAATAAAAAATAATAATATAAATAATAATAATAATAAATCTGATTTATGCCCCCACATTCCTATTATAGGTTATGGAGGGGTCGGCCAAAAGAGAACAGGGTGTTTCACACTACTTGAACCAAGGCCAGCAGAAGTGAGCCTTGCTGGCTTTGTACTCAGCCATCTTAGTTACTGTACTAGAGGTGTGTTTGGCTTACAGGTACAGTGAGAGAGGGAGTGTGTGTCAAAGCTAATATACCTTGCACTGCAGAGGGAGGAAGAGGAGCTCTAAGGTCCCCGTGCACTGTGTTTGGAGGTGGTCTGAGCTTATCATCACACACACACACATTCAGCAATTTGCTGCACCCATCCACAAACAAACAATAACACACACTCACTGCCTGTGTTTTCTTAAATGTCAGCATGGGCTGTATACATGTCGTCCTGAGTTGGTGTGTTTGTATGTGTGCGAGCGAGCATGCCCACGGCTAGTGTTGCTTATGCATGGATGGCTGAGGCTGCTTTGTGCACCATGATAGGAAAATATTGAGGAGGGTGGGTGAAGTCATTTGAAAAATGCCTACATCTCATTGGTCTGCTACTGAAGTCCAAATCTTGTGCTGCGTGTTATGTAAGAACTAAATACTGGAATTTGGGTTGATGTGGAGGAAAGTGGAGCATGAAGTGAGCAGCTGAATGTCACCAAGAAACCCTGAAAGAAAAGAGAGGGTGAGAGTGAAAAAAAGAAAGAGGGCGATGTTCTTATGGACTCAATTGAGAGGGATGCCATCCACATTCTTACCCTAGCCTTAACCACACCAAGTGATTTTAAAGGAAATTTCTAGCGTTTTACTAATTATCATTTTGTCTGGTCTTATTTCATAGCTTTGACCAACATTTCAAGTTAATTGCTGAGATGTGGAAATGCGGCAACATTGCTAAAAAGAAAGAAAGAAACATGAGCCTTCGGACAACCAGGACAAGTTGTAAACAAGGCGAAAGTTTATCCAGATTATCTAAACCACTTTATTTGTAGATAAAACGGCAAGCTAGCGTAACTGAAATGTCGGTAATTATCCCATTTGACAGGAAAACTGTAAAGGCATACCACAAAATTGAACTATGACGTTGGTATGTAAACTGTGATGGATGTTTACAACGGACAGGTTGGGTAATTTTTTCACCCTTCGCCTATCTTTTCTCTCAGTCTTGCTAGCCTGGGGGTTTGTTTAAAACCTGTATGCTCTTTTTGTAATTTTACCACCTTATCTGTTTTTAGGAATTTATTTGGCTAGTACAGTGTATTATGACTCAGTGAAATGAAGGCCTGAACTTGTAGTTGTAATAAATGAACCATTGATCTCATGCCTCATAAACTGCAGTCA
Source organism: Micropterus dolomieu (assembly GCF_021292245.1). NCBI lineage: Eukaryota > Metazoa > Chordata > Actinopteri > Centrarchiformes > Centrarchidae > Micropterus > Micropterus dolomieu. Next base: position 25,128,357 of record NC_060167.1, read on the forward strand.
GATCCATAATTTTGCAAGCAAGAAAGAGACAAACTCAAATGACCGCAGAAGATGTGAGAAGTCAGTCTAATTAACAACATATCTACCTCCCAGCAGCTGACTGACATCACACCTCTCTCTCTCTGTTCTTATACCCTCTTCCCCTCCTGTTGCATCATGACAGCTTTATATCATCTGCCAGTCTCTTTTCCTCCACCTTTCAGCAGTTCACTCCAAAATCCTCCCTCCTCTTCATGAGTATGTTGTCCAGCCATGATTCAAGCACACACAAAAGCTCTGAGCGGGTCAGACTGGCCCCTGGCAAGGGCTTGTGCACAGCTTCCGTGCCCCTGAGCACTAATAGATTATTAGTGTGCGAAAGCTACCTCCCCCACACTGCCTTGCCACACCACTGCTTTGGCACTCCATCTCTCACGAGCATCCTTCCTTCGCTCCCTCCATCCCTCTGCCAGTACCATCTGGCTCTCAGCACCACGCACATTTAGCTCAGCCGGGCGCCAATTTGTCCCCCTGGCTGCCTGGGAGAGAGAAGAAGAGTGAGCGAAGGAAGAGGAAGAGTGGGAAAGAGAGACAGATAGATAGAGTAAGATTTAGCAAAGAGAGGAATTATTTAAGGGGAAAAACGCAGAATCAAGCGTACCTGACAGTCCCCAGCAGCGAGGGCCATGCTCTGGTAATGGGGAGAAGTAACAGTCACTGTGTATGTGTATGTGTGTGTGAGCTCCCTCTGCCTGGTAATAAGAGCAGAGTGATTGGAGTTGCAAGACCACCAGAGGGGAAGGCAAGAGTAATAACGGAGGGAGGCAGAGAAGGACAAAATGAGAAGGAGGAGGAGGAGGAGGAGGGCAACGTGAGATGAAGTTTTCCAGCCAGCAGGTAAGCCTGCCATGTCTAACAACTACACTATTGGAACTCTGTCAGTTCGCTTTCCCTTCTGCAACTTCCTCTAAATAGAAGATAAGGCTTTGGTGGGCGGGAGGGGGTGTGGATGTTGGATTGGTGTTGGGGTGTGTGGTTGGGGAGGGGGGTGGACTTAATGTGTGTGTTTCAGAAAAGTGTGGGAGGGTATCAATACTCAAGGTTATGAACTTTGAGGGTGCACAAAATTGTAATCACCCACATGTGCAAAGCCACAGAAGAAAAACAAAACAATGCACACAGCCCCTCTCCCAAAAATACATACTGACACACAAATGCAAACACACACACACGCACGCACACAGTAGTGGGGGGCATCTTCTAGACCCCAGTTTTTCCCAGCAAGAGACCTAAACAGCATCAACAGAGGCGGCAGCATGAAGCAAGCTACGTCCCCGGCTGGACCCTTAAAGGGATTTAAAGAACTTCAAAATGCTTCATCTGTTCCATGAAATACAGCTTGTCAGTGTCTCACAACATAGCACACACCCCCCGCTGCTGACTGTCAATAACACCCGCACACACACACACACACACACACTCATGCACAGATATTTGAGAGAGCATGGCGGTGCAAGTGAAATGCAGGATTTGGGAGAAGGACACAGTGGTTGGACAAATATTGCTGTAGAAAGCTAATGGCTCCCGTGAACCATATATTTTTCTATATGTTTTTAATTCAGATGAATCTCACTAATACTATTACTACTAACAATATAATGAAACAAAATAAAGCCATAAAGTTAGAGTTGATTTGTAAAGAATAAATCCATTTTGTTTATAAATAGCTTCATTATTTGGAGTCTTTGGCTATCATTTCCATTTGTTAAAAAAATATGTTTTCCTTACAGCTAAGTCGTAGACACAGGGACACCATGTGACAGCTTTATAACTCAATTCATGGGGCATAGCAACATGATAAGTCTATTAAGGGATTTTTTGGTCAATTGGCAAGTTTTCAAAGATGATGTAGCTAACAGTTGCTTATTTACAAACCTAGCAGATTCAAGGCAACACTAGTATTCATTTGGAGTAATATTTCTGTCCATCCAACAAATATAAATCAAAAATTCACTCTCCTTTTAGCTATGCTCTCCACTAACTCATGAAGAAAATATGTGGCTCTTCAAATGTTCCACTATGCTCACCAGCTGGTCGCCAACTTTTTCTTCTGTTTGGTGCTAGACACGTAGTGTACGGTGAGTTTATCAGAGCTCTTTACTGAAAACAAGTTGCGGCCTGTAAAACAAAAACATCAAGCTAAAAAAATGCTCTGCATCCTCAGAGAACTGCAAATTGACATGATAGTTATCTGTGGGTCTGTCACTATGAGCACACCATTCATATTACACGTAGTCATTAAATCCTTTGTTAATGTAAAAAAATATTGATGAGTTCAGCTTTAACCCACTTATCTAAACCACTTATTTGGAAGAGAGAACAGGGATCAACATACCCAGTACTGGGAACCAGGAAGTAGTTCTGCAGTGCAATGGAGTTTAGGTAATAATTTGGGGTCAACTGGATGACTGGATTGTCATTCTTGTCTTCTTCTGTCAAATCACCTTCGCTTTAAAAAAAACAGACCCAGGCTGTAAAACAGAGCATATGATCATTCCCTCGTATAGTACTCAATCAGTTACTCCCAGTAAACGAGTGCTTGAGGTGTTGATTTCTTGCATACCAAAATGGTTGAAGTGATGAATTGCCCGCACCCAGTCAGCACTTCCCGGCCGATACGGCACACACACTCATAGCCACACTTGCACACATCTATAAACACACACAGAACACTCAGACTTGGATGTGTGTCACAGAGAAAGATGTATGTGCTGATGAGATGTCAGCCTGCTCAGTGCGCTATCATGGCTAGCCAGATACCAAAATGCATTGTGTTTTGGGGATAGTCTTTGATAACTACATGATGACTTACACCAACTTTACACTACTGAATATACCGTATCTGAGGCTGATTTAAACAGCATTAGTTCACTAAGTACATACTGGAGAGACCAATGTAGATATTTTTGGTGCAAGTACATCCACAGAAAGCTTTGAGATCGTCTTGTCTCTGTATTAAATCAAGACCCGTTTATTCAGTACCTCCTACAACATGCCTCAGTTCTCAGCTGCAGTCTGTTAGTCATTTACTTCCAGCTCCATTCACAGACACGTGGGCTGGTGCAGACACTCAAACACACGCAGACACTTATACAAGCTCTATCCCCGATTCGTTGAGGTTGTGGTGGAGTTGTTCTGCCGCTTTTTATCATCTCTGGTTTAATTAGTTTTTGTGTCTTCGTGTTTTCCGGGAAGCACAAGAACCTGTTGTTTTAAAATCACCCTATGAATCCACTTGAGATGACTCAGTGCAGATCCAATATCCATATTAACATTACCGACACACTGATTTGTTCTCTCCCTTCAAAGTCTCGCTCCCCTCCACTTTTTTTCTCTTTGTCAGTCTCACTGACTCTCTATCTCTCGCGCTCCCTCGCTCTCTGTCTTATCAATGCTGATGGCTTTAAGCGTGTGTGCTGAGAGGTCTATTAGTTAGCTATCGTTCTGTCAGATAATGCTTTATATCTCTCTGCTAGTTGACTGTACTTACAGCTTTGCTCTGACTGCATGAGGTGGGGGCACAGTTCCTGGGATATATGAAATTGGGGTTCTGGCAGTGTTATTCAGTGCATATGACAAATAAAATTACTTTGATATATGGATGAATCTCAAAATGTTGGTTTATCAAGGGGCTTTACTAACATACCATATCAAGGGGAAGTGTTTGTGTGTATAAGTCCTTTAGCAGTTGTGTGTGTGCATTGAACTGATATGATCAGCTCATTAAACTACGAGGTCTGGTTAGTCTTCACATCTCCATAGTAGCCTGAGAACATTTTATTATGTTGATATAAGGCTTATACATACATATGTGTGTATACATGTGCATCCACACGTTTTAGTATTGCATGTTTTTTTAATGGTACCAAGGAGAAATTTGTTTTATGATTACATTGCAAGTCCATGTAGTACATCTAATTACACCACTAATAGCCTGCTGCACTGCACCCACATGTTGTAATTGTATGAATATCTGATACACATGCACTCACTGACAACTATTTGGCCAGCTCTGTCTGTTTATGATGAAGGTCAATAAGCATTGTGGTGCCCCATTACAATAATGGGGGCTGTGACGTGGCCTGCCCCAGTGCAAGAAGAACATCATTCACACTTAGCTGCTTTCCTCTCTCTCCATCGCCGTATGCCCTGCACCGTCTCTTCTTGCCCTCAATTCCACACTCCAATAGCCCTTTCATTTACTCATGCTAACTCTCACACAATCCGTCTCTCTCTCTCGTACATACACACACACACACACACACACTTAGGCTT